>NC_079319.1:80912294-81213742 GCF_029931775.1 Euleptes europaea
GATCTCGCCAGACCTCAGACTAAGCAGGGTCAGCCCTGGTTAGTATTTGGATGGGAGACCACCAAGGAATGGTCTGCTGTGCAGAGGAAGGTACTGGCAAACCACCTCTGTGAGTCTCTTGCCATGAAAACCCCAAAAAGGGGTCGCCATAAGTCGGCTGCGACTTGAAGGCACTTTACACACACACAGATATGGATAGAGTTAGATAATAAATAGCAAACGGAAGCTGTTCTCTTTGTAGGGACCTCTTGCGAAAGCGGCTGGGGCTGGATGTCTACTGGGCAGGAAGGGCCCCCTAATCGAGGGGCTTTGCTTCAAAGCAGCTCTCTTTTAGGGCTGAGGTGTTTGATCCGTTTGCAGATCAGAAGACCGCCTTCGACACAGAGAGCGGCGCTTCCTGCGCGGAGGGAGGTCCGCAGGATGCGCTCTGCTCATGCGAGCATCCCGGCTTGAGTTGCGAGGCGCTTGGTAGGGTTAGACAGGACCCTGTGCCGTCGGGGCTGGAGTCCATGGAGTTAACACCCCAATTTAAATGCTTCTGTTTCAAACGTTCACGTTCTGACCCAGCCCTGGACACATTTGAGCCCCTTTTCCTTACATCGGCATCCGTGGTGTAGTGGATAAGAGCGGTGGTTTGGAGCGGTGGAGTCTGATCTGGAGAACCAGGTTCGATTCCCCGGAGGATAATCTGGTGAACTGGATTGGTTTCTCCCACTCCTACACATTAAGCCAGCTGGGTGACCTTGGGCAATTCACTCTCAGCCTCACCTACCTCACAGGGTGTCTGTTGTGGGGAAGGGAAGGTGATTGTAAGCCGGTTTGAGTCTCCCTTAAGTGGTAGAGAAAGTCGGCATATAAAAACCAACTCTTCTTCTTCTTCTTCTTCTTCCTTTTAAGAAAAGGGATCAGCCCTGCCAAAGTGAAGGCTGGCTTCATCCAGAGTCCTCCTTTGCCGCCTTCAACACCCTTCATAAGGAATATGGTCGTAAATCTCTCCCACCTCAGTCAATGGGGCTTTAAAGGGGCCGGATCCTTCTCTCAGTTTCCAGGCGCGTTCTTGGCAGCCAGATCAGGGACCAGGCGCTGGAGACCGCAGTTTGGTAGGACATCTGCTCCTGCTTCCCAACTCTCTGGCCCAGGAGGAGATGACTGGTAAACTCTTGCCCGTTACTTGCTTCGATACATAGTTAAGCTACGTGAGGTCCCCTTGTTGCCAACAGGAAGGACTTAAGAAGCGCAGGAACAATGCAATCCTGTGCAGAGACGCTGCCGCCTAAATCCACTGAAATTAGCTTTCAGTAGGATCGTATTGTAACTCCCTTATCGAAATAAATAGGATTTTTAAATGGCGAGGGCTGTAGTCCTGGGGACTTGGGTGCCAACGTCATTCAAACGCGGGGAGGGGGGTCGAACTGGAAGCCGACTTGATTTGGACCGGACTGTGCCCCTGCGGCCTATTTCCTCAGAAAGGCAACTTGCTTCCCAGTGTGTTTAGGATTGCAGCCTGGCATTGCCGGTCCTGGCCAAAAGGCCCTTCCTTCCCATGCGATATACCCCCACAGAGTAGGTGGGATTCGTACTGACCCCCGTCCCCATTATCGCAATACTCCTGGCTTCAAAGGAGGTCAAACTTGGAGGGCCTGGGGCTCTTGGGGGCCGCCTCCCCCTTCCCGACCCGGGGTCCCTTCTTGCCCATCCGGCGGGGGCGCGAGTGCGGTTGGGTGACTCTCTGGCCGTTTATGCTGGGCAATGAGCAGGGCGTCCCAGGCTGAAGCGCCCGCATATGCTTTTGATTTCTTCACGCTGAGCCGTCATTCCAGCCGTCACTGCGAAGCGGGCGCATACCTGCTTCGCGTTTCTTAAGAGCCCCTTTAACGCGACCTTTTGCATTTGCTCCTCCCCGCATCGAAGCATTCACTGGAGGAACCATGGAAAATCACAGCCGCGGCTTAGCTATGCAAACGACCATTGCTAATAGCTATGCAAATGAAGGAGAGAAGGAGCAGGCGAGTGTGTGTGTGGGGGGGTGGGATTTGTTTGACTTTCTCCTCTTGCGTCGGGACCGCGAATAGGCATTGTGAAGGTCAGATTTTAAAAACCAGCATTGAGCGAGGAGCAGAATCGACCCTGCATACATGGCCTCTTTCTCTCTCGCTTTCTCCGCAGTGGGGCTGCCTCGCTACCAGCACCACCCCTCCCCGGTGTGCGACAGGAAGGACTTCGTTCTCAACTTCAACGGCATCTCCTCCTTCCACCCGTCGGCCAGCGGCTCCTACTACCACCACCACCACCACCACCAAAGCGTCTGCCAAGACATCAAGCCCTGCGTGATGTGAGGGGGGGCCCGGCCCTCGCCCCTGACTCTCTGGCCGGGCCCCGCGCCCCTCACCTCCGGCAGTAAGTACCCCCCACCCCACCCCGGAAAAGCAACCCGGAGGAAGCGCCCCCTGGCGCTTGGGTGTGGTGTCCCGCGATCCTCTGGCAAGCTGCCCCCCCCCCGCCGCCCCTCTGCGCGGGGCTGGCGCGTTTACTCGAAAGGAAGCCCCCACTGAGCCGGCTGCCGGGAGCAGGGGCGCAGCCCGAGCGCTGGGGGACCGAGGAGCGTCGTCCCCCCCGGGCTCAGCAGGGATTGACTGCCGTCTAAGGCTGCTTAAAGAATCGCGGAGGGCGGGAGGGGGCCTCGCTTCTTCGGTGGGCCCCCAGGGGAAAGGGGGAGAGGGGCGGAAAGGGGCGCTAACTGCAAAGCCGGCCGGGGGCATCCGAAGCCAGCCCGTTCTGCTTGCAAACAGGGGAGTCCAGCTGCAGAGGGCATATGCACTTGCCTTATTGGGGTTTTTTTTGCTTTTGCTTTTTTGAAACCCTCCGCACGAGGTGAACAGCAACTTGTGAGAGAGCGGGACAGCTGTCTTGTCACACAGGACTTTTAAAAATCACACTGTACGCTTGCTGAACAGGCCCCTGTGATTTAAAAAAAACAAACAAAACACCCATTTTGGGGGCTCCCTAGAGCTTGACAAAGAACACGGCCCAGAGAAAGTGAAGCCCTTGAAACCCCACCGATTTGAATGGAAGAGGTTTGATCGTGTGACTTTTTTCCCGAGCTGGCCCCACACATGTTTACTCAGAAAGGCAACTTGAATTTAGAAGGACTTCTGAATGGGACGCCGGAGTGCTTCGCTTTGGATGGGTCGCAGCCCTAGTTCGCGTTTAAAAAGTCTCCTAACTTATTTCATGTTGTCTAGTAACATGACAACCCCTTTAAAGACACACATATAGATGGGGAAATTGGTTTGCTCCGGCACAACTTCCTCTGCCTCCCCCCCCCCTCAAAAGCTGTTGTGGTTTCACTATTAGATGCCACCCTTTCCACAATGCACCAATCCGTATTAACAAGCACTGTTTTGGATTGTGAAGTCGGGTGTGTGTGTGTTTCTGTACCTCCCAAGGAAATTGCCTCGATTTTACTCCTTCGTTTTGTTTTGTTTTCCAGTAATGCAACAATACCACGTTTGGAATTAAGTTTGTTTTTCTTGTCTTAAAAAAATTGTTTATAGCACAGCATTTTTAAATAACTATTTTAAATAAATCTTGTGTATACTCACACACTATCGCGTTTAAACCAGAGAGTATAATTTGCACTTATGTATAACGTTTGTGGGTTTGTCAAAATATTGTGATGTACAAAGTTGTTGGGGCGGGGTGGGTTGTTTTCCAATAAAATGTATAGGACAAATGTTCATTTCTATTCTCAACATTTCATTTTTAAAAAGGAAGCGTCATATTGGTGGGGGGGGGAGAGAGATCAAGCTCCCAACTCCTAAAGCGAAAGTGGAAAAGCCGGGCCGAAGAGTGCAGCCACTGCTCCGGCTTAAGTTGCTAGTGGACCTCAGCGTTAGTGTCTCTTCTGCTCTTCACAGCCCTTCTTCATTTGAACGTTGACTTGTTTTTCAAAGGTAGAAGGAAGAGAGGAAACGTGGACAGATATTGATCACGCCTCCGGTTTTAAAAATCCAGAGTGAAAATCCATTCCTATCAAAACTGGGATAACTGCAAACTTTCCGTGCTCTTCTAAACAGGTCTTGCTTCTAGGAAAACGTTTTCAGAGTGGCGCTGACACCCACTTTCCTATAGATAGAGGGACATCCGCTACCTATTTATATTAACGTTGTGAAGGAACTGGGTTTCGTTTCCCCCCAGGAGTTTAGCTCCCTCTGGCCACAGAACACACCGTGGGTTTGCCTGTGTTTATTAACTATCTCTATTAAGCAAGTTCAGCAGGCTGGGAAAATACCCGATAGGCTGAGTTGGCGTATACTTGTTAATTCCCCCCCCACACACACACACACCCCAAGGCCCTTATGGGGAACGACAGAATCTTCCGTCCTTCGTTGCCAGTCACGGCCGGGGCAGATCCATCCTCGAAAGCTGCCTCCCACTGTGACCCCTCTTCAAATGCATATCCATTTAAAAGCCAAGAGTCCCCCCCCCCTAAAATCCGCGGCCAAATCGAAGCACTGGCGTCTAAACAGAGCCTAGCTTAAGAGGAATGACATCGATCTGCATTGTAGCCGGTTTTCAGATCAAACAGGCAAGACCATCTCATTGACTGGAAGGCTTCAGAAACAGGGCTTCAGAAACAGGGCTTCAGAAACAGGGCTGCATAAATTCAAGGGCCGAAAGGCGAGATAACTGGACGAAGCTTCCTACGGCAGAAGGTCTTTTTGTGAGAATCCCAGGGGCACCTGGTTAACGGAACGGGATGCTGGGCTAGACTTCGCCAACCTTGGTGTTTCCACGCAGCCTCAATTCCCCAACCCTGAGCACTGGACCAACTTCTTAGAAACCTGCTTTCCACCCCCCACCCCCGAAAGTAAGCCCCTCTGATTTCAATGGGACTGATACCTTGGTCCCCGTGTTCCAAATCTGGGTTTCGGAGGTAACCAGCAAACACGCCAGAGCAACCTCTCAGTGTCCCACGAAGGGAGTAATCCTAAACACCCCTGCTCGGAATGTAGGGTTATTCAATGGGGCTTAATCCCAGGAAAGTGTCTTTCGGATTGCAGTTGGAGACACTAGAGGGTGGAGATCCGGCTGGTTCTCTTTCTCTACCGCAGGACCCAGCTGAGCGGTGGTTTCCCACGCGAAATCCAAGCCCACCTGCTCAGAAAGCATCTCCTCTTCCGTTTCCCAAAGCCCCGATTCCCATTTGGGTTGCAGGAACGCAACCCAGCGCCACACTGGGTGATCCACCAAGCAAGCGGCACGTTTGGGCCTCAGCCCGGTGGGAAGCTGGAGCTTGGGGTGAAAGTGGGCCCGGAGGACCAGGCTCCTGACCTCCTCTCCGGGCAATCCCCACCGGCCTCCCGGAGCTTCAATCTTTTCTTAGGCGTTATACAGCCTACCCATCTTCCCCTTAAAGAAAGAGAGAAAACAGCAGCTTCCTATTTAAAACGGGGCACCCCATCGCCCTGGCATTTCCAAACAACAAAGCAGGGAGTGGATCTGTGCATAATTTTTTGTAAAAAAAGAAAAAAAATCTCAATTTTTATATTTATATTCAGCCACGCCGCTTCTTGGACATCTCGGGGGCCTGCTGTATATTATAAAGTCAGCCCCAGAGTAAGCTTCGACCACAGGGCTGTGTTTACATTCTTTTCAAGGCAAGCCTGCATGGACGTAATTTATAACCTAAACAGTCGAACGTAACTTGTTTATATAGAGAATGACAAGACCTCAAAGACCGAAAAACTGAAGCTGCCAGACCCAGAGCGCCCACGAGACTCTATTGCCCCCAAGTGGCCACCATGAACGTTAGGAAGTTCTTAAAAGAAGTCCAGCAATCCCCCAACACCCTTTCCCGCAAGTTAGGCCAATTCAGCTAAATGGAACTGGTTTGCGACATCAACAAACAAAAACAGAGAGAAAGCCGCCTGTGGCAGGGATGCACAGAACCGTGCCAAGTCATAGGAGGAAACTTCAAACAATAGCTGCATGATGAAGGACAACATATACGTTGACAAGGTTAGCAGCCAAAACTGGATAGGAAGCTGTCTTTTGGTATGCCAGTAAAGGTTAATTAAATGAAATGAAATGAACTGGATAGGAAGCCACATAAGAAAGAACGGGTACATCTCAGGGCACAGGGATTCTATATGCTGATTTATATACTGACCGAGACAAAATCTTGTTGACACCTAGAGCCACCTGTTTCAGCCTGGCTTGCTTAAGGTCAAGAAGGCAAGGTTTTGACTGACACAGAGTTTATCGTTAGGCAGTATGTGCCATGCAATCCTGAAGGGGGGGCGGAGCTGCTGAGGAGGTGGCGTGACCCCTACGCTGGTGTAAGCGCCGCTTGTGCCGTCCAAACTGGCATGGACACCGACACAAGGGCACTTACACCAGTGTAGGGGTCACGCCACCTCCTCAGCAGCTCCGCCCCCCTTCAGGATTGCATGGCATCGCATTTCAGCGTGAGCCTCGGCTGCCTCCCCAGAAGTGTTTGTTGGTGCAAGTGCTTGCACCAGCATCTGGGGGCATTCCCAGGGGTGGTGCTGCCTTTAGGCAGCTTCCAAAAGCCCTTTCAGGATGGGAATGCCCCCTCTAGCTGGCCAGGGGTGGGGGAATCTATTTTTAACTTCCCACTGCAAGCTGCTCTGGAGGCGGCTTGGCTACGCCGTCCCTGAGCGCAGCTGCCCAAATTTTCTGCCATTTAAAATCCTTAATATTAGCAGAAATTGGTCCAACAAGTTACAACGTATAGTTGATGGAAGTCATGCCACTTTCTAAATTTATTAAAAATAAAACAGGAGAAATGTATAACCAACTGGATAAAACAATGTACTACTCTTGCTGCTTTTTATCAAGCACCAAACCTTCTCGGTTTGTGGACTGCTCCTTATCTATCTAGTACATTTTTTACCCCACTTTTCTCTGAGGAGCTCCGAGCAAGGTTCGTGTACTCAGCTTTATCCTTACAACCATCTTGTGAGATTGGTAAGTGTGGCAGGCTACCCAGACACAAACTGCCTGGCAAGGCAGGACAGGACAAGCCTTTAGGCCCAGCAGCCTGGGTGGAGTAGATTGGGACAAGGGCGGATAGGTACAATCAGGATGGTCTCAGCAACACCGCCACCTTTGCCGTTTGACCCAGGGAAGCTTGAAGGGTGCGGAGGCAGTGAGCAGGCCTGGCTGGAAGAACAACGGCTCTCTGGGCCCAGGTATTTTGAGGCAGGACAGGGAATGAGGAAAAGAGGGCAGAGCTTAACTCAAGGGCCAAGTGTGTGGCTCTGGGTCTATAAAAAGGAAGGAAGGGGAACTAGGAGGAGGCTGGCAGGAGGAGAAGTCAGAAGTAGGTTGCAGTGCCGTGGCTCTTTTTCTGTGCAGCACAGTGTAACCCTTAGGTGGGTAAGGTGAACCCCACCTTCAGGGGTCTGGATTGATATATAAAGCAACCTGTATAAGGAAATAGTGACTGGGCTTCTGATCCCAAGACCCCGTGGACTCTAGGTAGGATGGTCCCCTGCTCCCAGAGGGCGCAATAATGAAGCTAAGATGGTGTCTGGCCCAAAGTCCTCCAGTGGGATTCAAACCCAGATCCTCATCTGACATTCTAACCACTATACCACCCTGGCTCTCTCCATAGCAAGCCAACCATGCACAGCCCCCTTACATGCTTTACTTTTTCTGTACTGTCATAGATGGAACCAGTGAGGCTGAGAAAGAGAGTGGCACGGATGAGGCATAGTCAGGGCAGAAGCAAGATCCCAAGGAGGGACTTCCCAAGTCTCAATTCAATCAGAAAGTACAGCACTATACTCCCCAATAAATATATATTTCATCAATTGTGTCTACAAAGTTATTGAATTGTTTCTGTCTTCTATTGGACATCAGCCTGAAAGTAACCTGCACTTGTATGCCATATGTCCAAAATCAGAAGATGGGTAGCACATTTTTATGCAATGCATTTTTAAACATTGGTCAGTCCCAGATCTCAGCAAATAAGCACACAATTTTTATTTATTTATTTAGTGATTTATAACCCGCCCTCCCCGGCCAAAGCCGGCTCAGAGCAATAATTTCTCAGTGGGTAATTACTAGGATGTGAAGTTTTCAATTAAGGGTTCTTCAAAGGTTATGTCAGGCAAGATATGGTTTTAAATATATTTATATTTTAAAGAAATTTTGATTTTATTGTGTTTGTTTCTTTCTACGTAAATCGACTAGTCCAAGCAGGACTAGCCCTTCTAAAACTTTAATGGGCTTAGAAGGGTGTCACAGTGCTTAGTTCATCCTAGATACAAGTCATTAGTGACCACAGAATGAGGAATGGCAGAAATCTATGTCAGCCTAGGGGGATATTTGAGCAAACTTTGTAGGAAGGCAGGGCCAAGTTATCAAGGGCAATGAAAACATTGTGGTATCTTCATCCCCATCTATGCTCCAATGTGCGTATACAGCTTCTCCAAAAGCAGGCTTCCCATTGTTTTCAAGGAAGGAGGATGCTCTCGTTGAGATTTCTTTCTCAAATTTCTTATTCTTGAAAGAGTTAAGCCATAGTTTGGGTTGTCCGGGCAACCCTCCCCATTATCATGGCTGCTGAAGGAAACCCAAAAGCTAGTCTTACTCTCATGAAAGGAAGGAGTCTTGGCTACAGTCAAGAGAGGCCTACAGGGCAGTGCTCCTCAACCTTTCCAGACCAAGGACCAACAAGCACATAAGAAAGAGAAAAAGAAGAGTTGGTTTTTATGTGCCGACTTTCCCTACCTTTTAAGGAGTCTCAAAGCGGCTCACAATCACCTTCTCTTCCCTTCCTCACAACAAACACCTTGTGAGGTAGGTGAGGCTGAGAGAGTTCAGAGAGAACTGTGACCAGCCCAAGGTCACCCAGCAGGCTTCATGAGTAGGAGTGGGAAAACCAACCTGGTTCTCCAGATTAGAGCCCACTGCTCATGTGGAGGAGCGAGGAATCAAACCTGGTTCTCCAGATTAGAGTCCACTGCTTCTAACCACTACACCACATGGGCACATGACAGCAGGAGGGGAATCCAGAGCTGCAAAGGCATAGCTGGGAACAGGAAACACAAGCCAATAATGAGGCAGCATACCATCATGAGGAACAATCTAATATGGAGAAATCCTTTCCAGACAATGGAGAGACCTTGCTTCACTTTCCTGCTGCTCCTCTCAGCATGCGTGCAAAGAGAGGCAGGAAGCTTGGCAGCAAGGTCTTCCCAAAACCAATGGCAGCTGTATAGGGACTTGTGAGTCATGATGCAGCAGGAGAGGCTCTATGACCCATGTGAGGTTCCCAAGCCATGGGTTGAAGATGACTGCTGTAGGGCATGCATGGTTTGCCATGCCATGTTTAAAGAGGGCTTGGCAGACATGGGCAAGGAAGCTTAACTGCTTCTGTTTTGGGATGGCGGCAGAGGAGACAGGCAGGAAATTGACAATGGGACAGGAGGATGCTGCCATGAAGCCATCTGAGGTAACCTCCTCAGCTGGCAGAGCCGGTGCAGTGTAATGGTCAGAAGGATGGACCAGGACCCCCCCCCCCACACACACACACACAGTGCCATGGAAGCTTGCTGGGTGTCTTTGGGCCAGTCTCTCTCTCTCTCTCTTGCTCTGCCTAACCTATTTCACAGAGTAATTATGAGGATAAAATGGAGAAGGGGAAGATGATGTTCATCCCTGGGCTTCTTGGAGTGGATGGGTGGGATTAAAAAAGCACGAACAAAATGAATAAATACAGCAGGCCCTCTATTTGGCAGTAACCTCTTATATAGTGGCGTGCCATCAACAGAAGTGGTACTCAGTAAGAAACATAGCTCCACTGTCCAGTCCTAAAACAATCATCTAGCTAGAAGCTTACTAGGAACTTTGCTGCAGTGGGGAAGAAGCAAGCCCCAGCAGCACGCTTAGAAACAAGCAACCAAACAAGGAAACTGGACATCCCCAAACAGCAGCTAAACAGAGCTGTTCCATGGTTCTGTGATACTGACCTAGTACCTCCACCATGCTGGATACTATGCTACATTACTGTGTTCATTGGTTGTGTTTTTGCTGAACCCACAATAACACCTGAAAGACAGTGCTGAATGCAATTAGGTTCCCCAAAGCTCCCGAAAGCAGTTTTGAAAAAGATGATAAACAACAGAGATTAATGACTAATTAATCTGACTAGGATAATCCAAGAGGGTAAAGCAATGATTATGTAATACGTTATTAAATAATGGATTGTGCAAATGCATTGCACAGCTGTCTACTTCAGGGGAAATGTACCAGACAGGTAGCTAGGTGCAAAATTGTATTTCCTTCCCGTAGACTATACCTAGAGAAATAGTCTCTCCAGACGTGAGGAGAACTGCCCTCCCAAAAGTAAGAAGCTTGGCTCGCAGTCTGAGAGTCCTTCTCACACAGCAGGGGGGAACTTGGCTACCCAGACAGAAGACAGCGAGCAAGCAGGATGTCTAGAAGGAAAGGAAGAGGCTAGGGCTTCCTGACAAGCCAGGTTCAGCCACCTGCTGAGTTACGCAGAAAGAACTGTGCATGAACATGCTTTGCTCTTTGTGCATGAATGGACATAAAGGGGTCTGGGTGTCTTATGTGCCTGCTTCTAAGCAGACTCAAGGAAGTGTGATGCACTATACCAAACTTGGTCAGTTCCATCTCCCACCCACACACAAAAATTCACAGTCAGACTGCAGTTAAGACACGGAGACTCTAACATTCTCTGGTCCCAGAGCCTCCAGCTGGCTGCTGCAGCATAGCTCATTCATTGCCCAGAAGAACCAGGAAAATATGTGATTCAGGCTTCTTCTTTTTTTTAAAGGCTTTATTTCATAGGATTTTTCTTTGTGCTGCTTCTTGGAGTGGAAGGGTGTTTCTGTTAGCAGGACAGAACAAAACTTGGTAGCATAGGTGGAGAAAAAGCTCTGGATATTTTTCATTACTCAGGTCTCATTAAAGAAATGTTGGCATGCAACCCCTGCTCTTGTCCCTCCATCCTCAGATAAAACAGAAAAGGCCCTTTGGCCTCCTGAGAGATGTAAACAAGATTTGTAGTCCACATGGATAGCTTTTATAGGTTAGTGTGGCAGAACCTTGGAAGGGGGGGGAACGTGGTGTTTCCCATTAGTAAACCACTATTTCTTTTAGCAATATATTATCTTCATTGTGTTTTCCCAATAAAAACAGTTGAGACAGAATCAGTACTATTTCTAATATACATTTAAGAGTGGTTAGTTCAAGACCATCCAGTTAGGAAATAAAAGAGAAGAGGCTTCAACCAGAGTCTGAACTGTTGGATGATAGTGACTGTCACCTCCTCAGCGGTGGGGTTAAGTTTAGCATTCAGGCAAATGTGGGATATGTGTTGGCTGGATTAAATCCACTGATTCATCAGGGTAACATTAAACCACTTACTGTTTAGGATTGACTACATGTGTTCCAAAATCAATGGGACCAGGCCACCTTCTTGCATTGAAGCATGTTTAAATATATGCCAGATTTGGACTTTTTAAATAGTCCAGTTGTCTGAGTTTGTGACGACTCTAATACTGAAGAGAGCTACACAAACGCTGCATCAACTTAAAGTCAAATGACTTTCGGCAATGGGGTGAGCATGAAAACCAACTCACTAACACATTTGGAGGTTTCCCCTCAATGAATTTGCATTTGCTAGTCACATACCATATTTGCTAGAAATATTTTTGAACATAATTTGTTTAATATAAAACATTTTAACCCCACTTTTATCCTGATTTGGGGGGAGCATCAAGTCATAGTCAACTTTAGGGCAAGAGACGAACAGAGGTAGTCTGGCATTGCCTGCCTCTCCATAGAAACCCTGGAATTCCTTGGTGGTCTCCCATCCAAATACTAACTAGGGCCAACTCTGCTTTGCTTCTGAGGTCTGACAAGATTGGGTTAGCCTGTTTTACAGAACTTAAAACTACCCAAAGAAATAAGCATGCAATTTACTCTGATGTAGCAGTCCTATATGCATAGATGCAATCCCTCATTAGTTTTTCAGACTGCAAATCCCATTGCCCCAAGATCTTTATAATACAGTTATCAAAACATTGGTCAACTACTTTCTTATACTGGAGACTGTCTCAGTAGCAACAGATTAATCAAAATAGTCAGAATATTTATTTAGCTAGGTTGGTACTTTATTTGTAACTTTACTCTCTTTTACTTTTGCGACTTTACTCAGCAGTCCTCTTAGTCTGACATTCTGACAACATTTACTTGGAAGAAAGTCTAACTGGTTTCAATGAAATTGATTTCCAAGTAAGCCTTCACAGGATAACCTACAGTGGCTGGAAGCACCTCTCCTTCTCTCCTTCTAGTTACAATGAAGATTAATATTTCCCCCCTATTCTTTTCATTCCAAATTTCAGCGAGACTCCTTCTGTTTTCTTCCTTCCCTTTAATAGTGCCATCCTAAGCAGTATTAAAAGGTAAAGGTAAAGGTCCCCTGTGCAAGCACCGGGTCATTCCTGACCCATGGGGTGACGTCACATCCCGATGTTTCCAAGGCAGACTTTGCGGGGTGGTTTGCCAGTGCCTTCCCCAGTCATCTTCCCTTTACCCCCAGCAAGCTGGGTCCTCATTTTACCGACCTCGGAAGGATGGAAGGCTGAGTCAACCTTGAGCTGGCTACCTGAATCGAACTCAGGTCATGAGCAGAGCTTTTGACTGCAGTACTGCAGCTTAACACTCTGCGCCATGGGGCAGTATTAAACCCTTGTAAGTCCATTGAAACAAAAGGGCTTTGAAGGGTATAACTCTGCTTAGGATGGCACTGTAAAGCAATATTTGGTAAGGAATCTGTGGGGCTCTGAGTAAGTGACCCAGCTATGGCTTCTCACCTTTTTTTCTTCAACTACCTCCTTGAAAGCTCCCCCTCCCTTTTTAATCATTACTTTCCTAGGAAAAGTTGAAGTCATTTTAATTATTCTAAAAAACACCCCTAATTCTCCCCCCCTTAGACATTGTCTTGCTTGTCTTCACGAAGTAAGGCATTCTTCATCCTGCTGCTCTGTATTTGTCCTTCATTCAACCACAGAAAGATTTGTTTCCCTAAACAGTCTAAAGATATGCTTAACATGGGATGAAATAGGGTGAAAACGCTTAAAATAATTTTATTGATGTTTAGGATTTACTGAAGGCCCAACCCCCGTGGAAAGTTTAGTGCTGGTGGGAGATCCCCCCCTCCCAAAGCTAATATAAAATACCCTGACTTGGATGGCCCAGGCTAGCCTGATCTTGTCAGATCTTAGAAGCTAAGCAGGGTTGGCCTTGGCTAGTACTTGGATGGGAGGCCACCAAGGAATACCAGGGTCACTATGCGGAGGAAGGCAATGGCAAACCATCTCTGAATGTCTCTTGCCTTGAAAACCCTACAGGGTTGCCATAAGTTGGCTGCAACTTAACAGCACTTCACACACACACAATATAAAATACCCCATTCACATTCCAATTTAGCCCTATCCAAACAGCACCCCAAACAGAAAACTCTCATAATGCCACTGAAAGATGCTGTAACTTTATTCAACTTCCATAGGTAAAGAGTTCAAGGAGTTGAATAGCAGCCTCTGAGGATGTCTCTACCTATATTTGCCTGCCCCAGATGAGCATTTATTTCAGAAAAGCTTATTGCAAATTGGTTCTTGTAGGTTATCCGGGCTGTGTAACCGTGGTCTTGGAATTTTCTTTCCTGACGTTTCGCCAGCAACTGTGGCAGGCATCTTCAGAGGAGTAACACTGAAGGACAGTGTCTCTCAGTGTCAAGTGTGTAGGAAGATATAGTCAGAAAGGGGTTGGGTTTGAGCTGAGTCATTGTCCTGCAAAAGTAATGTGCTAGTCATTGTCCTGTAATTATCTTGATACTTACCCATTCCCAAACTTCCAAAAGTGTCTTTAGGCTCAACAAAGTTGGCTCCTGTGAGTTACAGACTTAGTGGCAGAATGACACCAGCATGGTTTCTTGTGGACAACAGTTTGGAAGCCTGACCTACTGAAGCACATTCAAGGTACTGACTAAAACTAGTGGGGGAAGGGGAAATAAACAGTTGATAGGAGTAGCTGGAATAACAGCTTCTGAGAACAGGGTCAGTCAGAACAGTGACTGGTAACACCATGACTCTTAAGGAGAATCACAACCATCTGAATTCACCTTAAGGCACACTCCCAAAAGGGGAGTGTGGCCCAAGTTGCAGAAACAACTGGTTGTGGCATTTTAAGGAAAGAAATCCGAAGCACAAAAGTTCTGTACAGAATGAAAGAGCTGATCATCCTTGTCAGCACCAATCTTTATGAAATATGGGCTTCTCTAACAGGAACACCCAGGCTTTATTTATATATGTGGCTATCTGAGAGAAACAAATGAAGAGAGGGAGAGTAAACAGAGACCAACGTATTTTTGAACGTGAGCCCAGAAGTTCTTTTGAGAGTTTAATGATGCTGGTGACTAGATTATAAAGAATTCAGAACTGCCTGGTGGTGGAACTTGGGCCAACCTCTAAACGTAGCTCCAAGACATCCATAATTTTATACAATGGTTTCAGTTCCCTGTTCTCCCAAAGATGATTTGTGGAAATAAGTATAATCCCTTTTCCCCACACCTTGCTAATTTGTACGCAAAATATATTGGTTGTTCATTAACATATGGCAGGACTTTTATCACCCCTAAAATCACAGCAGCTAATGGGAATGTTTTAATACTAGATTTTACAGTTGTACTTTGGATAAGATAGCTATGCAAGCTGAACCTAAAAAGTCTGAAGCAACTGCTTCACACTGGCTGGGGACATAGCCCTAAAACAGAAACAAGTTTTTCCAAGAAGCAGATAGTCACAAGCCAATAAAAGCGAGGTACAGAGATGAAGAGGAGAGCTGTCCAGCTAAACCAGGTTCATTAATTAACATTGAAAATAGTAGATCAGAGTACAAAATACAAGGCAGTGAAAATGACGAGCTTCTACTGTTTGAAATATACACCCATGATTCAATTTCTCACTCTGTATGGGAATGAAAGCTATTGGATACAGTAGGAAAGCCAAGGAAAAGGTGCAAGGAGAGAGTGCAAGGAAGTGCAAGGAGAGAGGGTGCAGAAAACAGCTGGATTGCTAACAGGGGAAGAATAGGCAGAGCTGGATGTGCAAACAAGGCATGTTCAGAGAGCTTTGTAGAGAAATTTTAGGGAATCAGTTGGTCAGGAGACTTGAATGGGGAGAGAACTAAACATATTGATGGCCAGACCAGCAAACAGAGGTAAGAGATTGATCGCTTCCAATATATTTTCATTCCACTGAGATAGGAGGTGAATTATCTGTACAGATAATTTTTTTTCACGCATGCACAATATCATTGATCCGAAGGAGCACTGTAAGCCATTAAAAAATGCCTCATTTGCACGGCAGGGAAACCCTAATCACAACCTATGCAGGCATTTCCCCCCCCCCAAAAAAATGAGCCGTTCCTTGCACAGTGCTAATCACAGAGATGCCGTCTTTTCGGGCGTTGGTCCAACAATCTTGCATTTTCTCATTGGGACGAGCACATTAAAAAAAATTTTTTGAGAGCAGGGAGGCAAGCTCAACCCCGGCAGCGGGAGAAAGGGAGGAACAGGTGGGGAGAAACTTTGTGCCGGCAGGAGAGCCCTGACTTATGTGTGTGTGTGTACGGTCGCTCTCTCTATCCCTCAGTCTTTCTCCCTTCCTCCTCCTGCTGCTCCCCCCTCCCCCATCTGCCCCTTGCAGCAATTTTGCTACTTTTCCAGCCCTCGCCCTCCTCTGCATTCCTTCCCCCTCAAGCCCACGAACCGTTTACAAAAGCCAAGGACATTCCATATGAGGGAAATGTTTGATTGGGACCCTGCACAAATAAAAATGGTTGATCTAATGTTCCAACGTCCCCGTGTTCCTTTGTAAGACCACAAGCACTTGGGGGGGGGGGTTAAGTAACAATAATGATTGGTGGATGCAAATGGGAGAGGAGGGGGAAGGTGGGATGGGAGGAGAAAGGCTTTTCATTGGGTGTTGCAAAAAGAGGGGAGGAGAACTGAATAGCGTATGTAACTGAACGCACCCCTTGGATTGCCGGTTTTGAAACGACATAACAAAATACATCGTGGTATAGGCGTTTTGGGAAAAAACAGATGTCTGGCATTTCCAAAGCATTTCCAAGCCGAAATGAGAGGTCTGAGGTACAATCTAACCTGCATAACATGTTTTTTTAAACGTAGTATATACTGAGTGCGTTAGGCCCCTGGGTTCCATTCCTGCACTTTATCTTCTTTCCTGACTTTAGTCAGCCTCTTAGGTTTGCTATTTGCCCTATAGGGAGATACTTGTACTCTAACCTACCCTTCTCCCCAGTATGAGTCAGGTCCCCAGCAGTTGTTCTTCTATGGGCAATAGCAGCAGGAGACCCACTCAGGATTCTGCTGATAGCATATCAAGTTCATATGACAGATGGAAACCACTGAAAGGACTGCCTCGTGCTATGCAAACTGTACGATAGCATCAAGTGTGGCAGTGTGGAGAAAGGAGCTAAGCAGACAGGCACACTTTGCAGAAAAATGAACCAGCGTGTAGTTAGACTGTTGAGAAGGCAACCTGGTGAGCCAGAGATGGAGGCAGGGGAAAGTCTGCTTGGAACGAAATGCCAGTCTAGAAGTCATATGCTTTATATTTAACAACATTGGCTCCTTGTGTCACCTTGATCCTTGCTGGAGAGATTACCTGCAGTATCACACTCTGCTCTCCAGTGGTGGTGTTTAAGCACTGAGAGCAGGCCAGAAGCTTCCTCATCTAAAAAATCTACCACACTGGCTCAGATAATATGGCACTTGGGTCTGGATGAGAGATAGGGCTGCCAGCTCCGGGTTGGAAAATATCTGGAGATTTGGGAGGGTGGAGCCTGAAGAGGGCAGGTTTGGGGAGGGAAGGGACCAATGGGGTATAATGCCATAGAGTCCACCTTCCAAAGCAGCCGTTTTCTCCAGGGGACCTGATCTCTATCACCTGGAGATCAGTTGTAATCCCAGGAGAGTTCCAGTACCCACCTGGAAGTTAGCAATCAAAAATCAACACCTCTGCACCATTACCTGTTAGAAAATTAGTACAGAAACAGGCTGATAACAATGTGTAATGACAATAGTATATTGAATGTAACAATCTGCTACCAGGCCAATTGCATATATACAACAAAGTGTTTCTCAGTCCTGGGTATATAACAACGTGCTAACAAACCAGTTGCATATATATAACAAAGTATTTCACAGTCCTGGTACAGTAACAATCAATCCGAGGTCGATGTCTTCAAGTGAAGAAGGGTAGAAAGGGATACGATCGTTTCAATTCTTCCTCAGTCCTGTTTATATATTGGTGTCAAAATGTACACATTTCAATGTAAGCTTCTGTAGCTTCCAAAATTATCATTTTTAGCTTATCATTTGGGAACGTGGAAACTGAAAATTTGTCTGTGCAACCTTGTTTCAATGGATATCCTGACGTTGAATTGATAAGCTAAAAAATACACATGGTTGCAATTTTATCTCTAAAAGGGTGGTGCTTAGAAGTCTAAGAAAAACATTTTGGAAGCTACAGAAGCTTACATTGAAATGAGTACATTTTGACACCAATATATAAATGAGACTGAGGAAGGATTGAAAAGATCGTATCCCTTTCTACCCTTCTTCACTTGAAGACATCAACCTCGGATTGATTGTTACTGTACCAGGACTGTGAAATACTTTGTTATATATATGTAACTGGTTTGTTAGCACGTTGTTATATACCCAGGACTGAGAAACACTTTGTTGTATATATGCAATTGGCTTGGTAGTACCACCTGGGTTGGCAACCCTAATGAGAGCTCCCAGGCGCTAGACGAGTCTCTGGGCATGTGGCTGCTGATTTGTGTGGGAAAAGGAAGGAAGTAGGAGATCTGGAAGGACCGAGTCACAGAAAGATTCATTCCCCGTGTGAAAAGTAAGAGATAACATGATGGTTTCCCTGTGGTGTGTATGTGGGAGGGGTATGGGAGTGCTCTGGGTCTGGGTCTTATTAAGACTGAGCTCCCAGTGTACTGTGCACAAAACAAACCTTCCCCACAAGAAGCAAATAACAGAGTAACTCAAATGACTGTTTATTGAGTCATTCACTAGTTTTAATGTTTTACAATGGCTCAGGTACTTCTGGTCCAAGAGGCAGATTTATAAATACTGTGCTCAAAATAAGTAACAAGCACTAACTGGTAACTATGATCTCCTGGATACCTGAAGTGAAAGGGCAGAACTCTACATGAGTCAAGCACGCAGTGCCCAAACGAGTGTTTGCCTTGCAATACTAATGCCTGGAAACAGGGTAGGGAGACATTTGTAAGGGAGTACTGATGGGGAGCAGTTATTTGACATTTCTACCACCACCCTTGCAATCCCCCCTTTTCCAACCAACCAAGACAGAAATAAACCAATTTGAAGAAAATAAGAGATCAGTTACTGGGGGAAGAATCAGCAGAAGGGGGGAAATGGTTAAACACACCACCTGTCCCCGCTACTGCAAATCCCTCCCTCTTCCCAATTACATACTTCAGCAAACACCCTAGCTCTGCCCCAGTTATAGGAAGATGCTTTTGTCTATCCTATTTCCCATCCACCTGAGGGTGCCTGAAGCAAAAAATAAAAAGGGTCATAATAGAAGGAGACAGACTTTCAGAAAGATCCTTTTATTTTGTCACTTAAAAAAGTAAGTACATCCTGTAGTCAAATGCTGGGAGAAAAGTTCCTAGCCTTTCTGGGACCTCACAGTTGGAATGACTGCCAAATTATTATATAAAATAGGTAAAATAAGTAAACAATGGGCTTTGCATTGACCCTAATTTTTTAAATAGAAATAGCATTTTTTTTCCTTTGAAAAACATTTCCCCAAAACTTTATACCCACTGAAATCAATAGCTTTGTGATATTTTGTTGTTAAACTATCTAAAGCATTAGGCAGCCAGACTGGTGTCTCCACAGTATTATTCCAAAGGCATACAGCCATTCCAATGAACCCATATAAATGTGCAACGTGACTATCAGTCAGTAGGTTTGGTATCAGGGAGGGCGGATGTTCTACAGAAGAAAGAGTCAATGTTTACCCAAATGCTGTAGCAGTCCCTGGAGAGCACAGGAACACAGCAGATTGCCAACAACAATAGGAAGCGGCAAAGATGTGAAAGACCACTGTTGTGTGAGAGACAGTGGTAGCAGCAGCAGCAGCAATGGGCACCGGAAACTGAACCTGGGTTCCTCCCTCCCCAAGGAAAACAGTAGTTTGCATTTTTTTTAAAAAAGGAATTTGAGTCAACTTTTGTCATAATGCATATTTAGCCTAATTCAGGATAAGCATCTAGAACAGCACACGGTACATGATGCAAATCTATTAAGATACTGCAAATGAGCCAGTTTAATTGTACGCTGTCCACTTCTGTTGCATTGCACTGAACACGATAGATGGTGGATTTGTGGCAGGTTCTAAAATAGCTTTATTCTGAAATGGTTGCTGGCAACTGTGAAAACAATTGCAATAGCCCTTGATTGAGTTTTGAATTACAAGGCGCTGCTTAAGCAACGAAGGGGCTGAGAGGGTGAATTATCTGTCAGTTTACTCTCCCAAACTGATTTGCTAACCTGAAAATAGGAGATGTGTTGCTGTCTCTGTTTCCAGCGGGGTAGTCTTGTAAAGTCCGTCGCAGCAAAAGAAGTTTTGTGGAACCAGAAAGACTTTATGAAGCTTTGATGGGCTAGAGTCCGCTTTGCCAAATTTATAAACAGAATTGTCCGCATGTTTAATACTGGGGTCTGCAATCTTTTTGAGCCTGCAGGAACCTTGGGAATTCTGACACAGAGCAGTGGGCAGGGCACAATCACAAAACCGTGGCCACCGGAGGTGGACGGCCACCGCAGGAGGCACAACCAACCACAAAATGTCAGGGAGCAAGGTGATATGTGACAATAATAGTACCTCTTCAACTTTTCAGGAAGAAGCTCAGTTTAACAGGGTCTTTTAATCTGCACAGCCAATCAGAAGCCCTGCTGGACATTAGCTCCACCTAACCCCACCCACTTTCTAAACACACTTGTTGGGCACCAGGAAAGGTGTTGGCAGACACTATGGAGCCCACGGACTCCAGGCTGGGGATCTCTGGTTCAATATATGCTTGAGCTTTGTATAGAGGTCATAATAAACCAAAAGCCTTTTTAATGCGTGCCACAAGACGCTTTTTCGTCTTTTTTTTATTTGTGGGTTTATCATATGTTTTGCTATTTGAAATGTTACATACTGGAAATGTTGCTTTTAGAACAGATTGTGTTATATAAGCAACTTTAGCCCCTTGTAGAGAAAAAAAAGATTTTTTAATTATTATTTGTCTTCTTGCCCTACGTCAGATCTCAGAAGCTAAGCAGGGTCGGCCCTGGTTAGTATTTGGATGGGAGACCACCAAGGAAGTCCAGGGTTGCTGTGCAGAGGAAGGCACTGGCAAACCACCTCTGCTAGTCTCTTGCCTTGAAAACCCCATAAGGGGTCACCATAAGACAGCTGCGACTTGACGGCACCACACACACACACACACACACTCTTGCCCTACAGCATTTTGCTATCACATTTTAAAAACTGGCTGTGAATAGATACAAAGATTATTAAATTACTTTAAAAACGAAAGCCAGACTCTCAGGATTCTTTTGTAGCTTTTAAACACAAAAACTTTTTTTCTCCCTTTTAGCTTACACACTTTAAATATATATTCTTTCTCCCAACCCTACACCCTCATTTTACGCTTCTTGAATGTATTAATAGCCAAAGATATTGGCTGAGAAAGAGATTATCTCAGATCTCGGAAGGTGTGGTTGGTTTACCAGAAGGATATAAAAGAGGTTTATCAGAACATCAGGTTTTATATTATCAGTCCATAATGAAGAATACATAGTTCACAGTTTTCTGAGAAAGCTAATATGGAGAGTTAAAACATATGACTTGTAACAATAAATTATTTTTATATAACGTCTAACAAAAACAGATGGGTCCACAAAAATACTTCAGAGGTCTCCACAGAGAGGGGTAGGGTGCATGTACAACCAAGCTGCCAACCTAACTATAGATCTTGAAAAATGGAGGACTTTTGATCTGGAAGTGTTTGGGAAATCCTTTCTACTCTTAGCAAGAAGTCTTTCCCCATATTTTCCCATACTGGCTGGCTGATGGATGAAGCATGGACTGCCAGCACTCAGTGACTGGCAATCCATAGATACAACTTGTAATTTTTTTCTACAGCATATACTACAAAAGATCTGTATAAACCTATAATGGTGGTCACTTCGTACAAATGGCCAATTTATCAATTGAGTGCCTCTAGCATGTTGTGATAGAACACAAGAACCTT
This sequence comes from Euleptes europaea, assembly GCF_029931775.1. NCBI lineage: Eukaryota > Metazoa > Chordata > Lepidosauria > Squamata > Sphaerodactylidae > Euleptes > Euleptes europaea. The sequence goes on from NC_079319.1 coordinate 80,933,733, forward strand.
ATGCAGGGCAGAATTTTGAATATACCATACCCAGACAGGACCTGTCCTTGCTCTTCTGGCTCTATCGATTCATTAGCTCATGCCCTCTTGGAATGCCGCTTTTATGAAGAACTTCGATCACGTTATATCTCTCCCCTTTTAACAAATAAATGTAATGCCTCTGTGTCTGACATAATGCCTTTTTTATTAAGTGACAGGGATCCCAAGGCTACATTGTCAGTGGCAAGATTTATTTAAGTCCTTATATCCCTCAAACATTAGATTTACGCTGCTCAAGATCAATGGATCAAGGAGCTTCTAACGGATAAAGGAAAGAACACAAGAACCACTGGTATTTTCTTTGTGCAACATCTAAAAGTTAATTTCTTACTGAATAATTGATTTTGGTGTGTGTGTGTGTGTGTGTGTGTGTGTGTGTGTGTGTGTGTGTGTGTTTCCTTAAATATATCTTTAACCCAAGACCCTCTTGCATCTCAGAGCTGATTCTGGCAATGCTTTGTGCTAATGGGACATCTCAGATGCAAGTGCACTCATTCAAAAAGTTATGTCATAATGCAAATGGGTAAGTAACCTTTTACAATGAAAAAGCCAAATGATGTCAAAATTCTGAGCAAGAGGTCAAGAAAAGAGCCAGTCTAAGAAAGCCTATTTGCATAGCTGAAAATATATGTTATTGATAACTGACACGCTGATTAATAATCCATAAACTTTCTGTAGCACAGATGCTGATGGGAAGCAGCCAATATGAGGTCTCAAAATAAGTCATGCATAATATATACACAAGAACATTCTGTGTGATTTAGTGCACCTGCATAAATCTGTGCACTTTGATTACTGGCAAATCTTCACCTCTATCATTTTTCTCTCCATAAAGCATCTCTAAGGAGCCCTTCAGTCCCATGAAAATCCTTGTCTCCCTCTGTTTCCTTCACATGCTGATTTTTCTAGCATCTCACCTACTCCTCCAGTATACCTCAACTTGTTTCTTTTTAAAAGAGCCACATTTGGCTCCAGAGCTATTCATTACAGACCCCCATCATAATAAGGCAGCCATTTAAAAGGAAACTGTCTACAAAACGTAAGATCCTGCAAGAATCTACACTTTCACTAAAATGCAATAATTTCCAGGATAAAATAACACATGCTGATGTAACATTTCCATATTTATGTGCTCATTTGGTCACTTCAGTAAGTCATCCGATGAGCTTCAAACACTACATCAAAAGCCCCACCCCACCTCAGAGAACAAAAGATGAAGATAAAGGCATTTTTTAAAAAGCGCTCCTTCTGATTTCTGTTTAGACACAGCCTTGCCTGGTGCGGCAGTTCTTCCAAGATCTTTAAAGCATGGACAGATGCAGATAATGAAGCCACAGGAGGAGAATCCTCCAGGATGTCTTGTTTGGTTTGGGAATATTTAAATGTCTGCTGCATTTCCTTTAAGTACAGAATAGAAGCCTGTGAAGAGGGCAAAGCTCTTTGTGTTGCTTGCGTGGAGTCCTTTGGCGGAAAGGATGTGGGAAGGAGAAGATCAACTATTTCTTCAACTGTGACTCACCTCCCCTAAACCTGTGTGTGATACAAGTCTTCACAGAAACTGGTCAAATGGGACTTTTAAGTTATTTAAACCATATCTAATAGGGTAGGGAATATCACAGTTCCTTCTAATATCAGGAAGACATTCAGCTGTATGAGTTAAAACCTTGAAAATGTTCAACCTAGAGTAGAAGAGTTTGCTGAAATAAAACAATATAACTGACACTTTATTTTAATATACTAATATGGAAGTGATTCTAAATTTTCTTATTATAAGATTTAAACGTTTTTAAACTAGTTCCTTCTACATTTCTCTGACTCCTATCAATGTCTAATTGTCTTATTAAAAATATAATAACTATACTTGATATCAATTTTCTACCTTAATTCAAATGAGCATAATTAGTTATTGACATTATTTCATAGGCCCATAACTTTTATAATACCAACAGTCTTCCTTTTTGTCTTTAAAATATTGGAAATTATATAGCATTGTACTGTGTTGGTTTTAATGTTTGATTATTTAATAATTAAATTTAATAATTATTATATAAAGACAAGTAAGTTTAGACCCCGGCATGATTTTAGGGGGAGGGGAGGGAGTGCAGACAATGTCAGCAGACTGGGCATGTGGAAGATGCTCCCACTGACTCCACTTCCACAGCAGGGAATCTTTTTCTGCCCCATGTGGAAGCAGCGCACGCCTTATACCACAGTGTAAAGAAACAACCTTTCTGGCTGCCACTATAGAAAAAGGCCACAGCTGATCGCTGGGTATACACTTCAATGGGTCTTGCAGTTTTTCTTACTCTCTAAAACAGTTTTTAGTGAGTCCTTTTTTTAGGGCATATTCTACTGAGTCAACTGCTCAAGAGTTCCTTTACCCAGTACATAAGTAAACTCTTATGCTCTCATACTGTGGAGCAAATAATAGTTTGGGGAAATATCTATTTTGGCTTCAGTCCCACACCTGTATTAGAGCTGGAAACTGTGAGGAACAGCTTCCCAAGTAAGTAAAAAATCTCAGAAATAACCCAGACACAAGCGAAGTCAGTAGGAATTTTGCCACACACTTCAGTTGGGCCAAGATTGCACTTGTCTATAAAACAGCTATTAAAAATATAAATTCCATGATAGAAAAGAGAGGTTGTAATGTTAAACTATAATCTGAACCCAGGACTCCCAAACCACAGATTTCTCATATACAAATTTGCGTACAAGCGGAACCTTCATGTTCAAAAGCATTATTTCTCTGATAAACAGGTATTGAAATGTGTCTTCAAACAGGGAGATCCATTATTTTCAGTGTCTGTTTGTAAGTGTCCAAGAGGTTTCCAAGCAGGCAAATTTTGGAAATAATGCTGGAGTTTGTTTCAATTGATGTGATTCAAGAAAATAGCTCCTGGGTTTATAAATCCAACACAGTCCACAGCACCATCATGGCCCATGCTTGTAAATGCACAGCGACTGATTCCTTTTCCTTCTGAATCTCTTCTTACTCTAAGATAAATTAAATATGGCATAAAATCTTCCCCAAAGGTATAAGCCCAGGGTATTTTACATGCACCCTAGCCATGCATTTACTTTATCTGAAACATTTATAAGCCTCCTCTCCACAAAAGGGCTTGAAATGGGTTGCAACACCTGTAAAACTGTACGGAAAAATGAAGGCACAAGGGTTCACAAGGTTGGAAGAGACCACAAGGGCCATCCAGTCCAACTCCCTGCCATGCAGGATCCCACAATCAAAGCACTCCCAGCAGATGGCCATCCATCCTCTGCTTAAAGACCTCCAAAGATGGGGACTCCACTACCCTCCGAGGCAGCGCATTCCATCATCGAACAGCCCTCACCGACAGGAAGTTCTTCCTAATGTTTAGATGGAATCGCTTTTCTCTTAGTTTGAATCCATTATATCACAAACTCCCTGCACAAATTAAATTTTCACCTGGTGCTTAAAGGTTAAGAAAGTGGGCACCAAATGAACTGCTGGGGAAACAGAGGTCAGCAGACAAGGTGCCACCACAGAAAAGCCTTTGTTACTCTGCTCCCCAGGCTTCAGATGTTGGGGCCACCCAGAGTAAAACCTCCAATGCCAATCTTGACTGACAGGCAGGTTCACATGGGCACAGATGGCCTGTCAAGTATCCTGATCCCATACTACTTAGGGCTTTAAAGGTAAGAAGCATCACCTTGAGTTGTGCCTGGAAATATATCAGCAGCCAAGACATTTCTTTGAAAACTGGCAGAACATGCTCACTCTATTTATTTATTCATTTATAGTCTGCCTTTCTCAATGACACTTTCTATAAACTATGCAGGTTAGCAATCTTACTACTCCATTTTGCACGAACTGTACATTCCAAAGTATCTTCAAAGGAAGCCTCCTATACAGCAAGTTACAGAAACCTAGCCTGGATATGATCAAAATGTGGATAACTATGGCTAGATTTTGCTTTTCAGAAATGGATGAGTCCTCTCAAGATTCAGCATCGGTAACAGCACTACATGTGAAAGTCCTTTAATAGCATATGTCAAACACCTAGCTAAAAATAGGAGATGCAAAGAAATGAAAATGATGATCCTGTCAAAATGACCTCACCCCAGTTTTGCAATTTCTTAGAGGCTTTATTTTTTAAAAAACACAGAAAATGAGTGATTATTAAAGCACCTGGCATGTACTCCATACTTGGCTGCATTTAAAGATACACATTTTTTTCTCCTGCAAAGAAATATGCAGGGTAATTTGTCTAGTGTGTTTTTAAGTCCTTTTTCACAAATTCCAAAAAGATAAATACATAAGCTGTAAATGACTTTTAACCAGGGTGGTTTTAATACAGAAGAGGCCATGTGGGAGGCATGTTGGGAGAGGGGAGCTGCTTCTATTCTTGGCTATAACAGTGACGCAGGAGATGACCTTAGATGAGTCATTACAGGTCTATCTTTTTCAGCCTTGGCTACTTACACTGGGCACTTCTTCAGGCCAAAGAAACATTGCACTGGCAACCCACTTTGTCTTCAGTGGTGGCTGTGGAAGGGGAGAATTAGTGTGTCAATCCAGACCCTGGAATCCAGAGCAACCAAAGGAGTGGAATAATTTCTGGGATTCCTTAGATCTAATGGAGGATTTAACTTGGTTGGATCCAGTCGGTTTCCCCACGAAATATTTTCCATTTCTCCTCCTTACTACATCCCCCATGCCCTTTCTCCATGCTGGTCCCATGACCCTCAGCACAGCCTTTTTGTCAGTCAAAGGGGACCTCCTCTTCCTTTTTTCACCACTACAAAAACTGGATGGATACAGCCCCCTGTAAGGAAAAAAAATCAGAAAAACACTGTCTACCATTCCTCCTCACTGCTGCTCTCATAAGACCCTTCCTGCAAATGTATAGCTGAAAGAGGAAGCACTTGCTTGCCACCCTGTTGCATTGGGGACCAGGAACTGGGCTAGTTGTGTGGTCTGCTGCTGTCCTGAACATCAGCTTCCCGAGCTTGATATTGCTGGTTGAGATTTCCCCCCAAAATTCACCAAGAAGAGGATTTGGGCTAAATTGTCTAGTTCTGGCAGATTCAAATCCCATCCTGAAAATCCTCACTATCATACTGAAATTACAATATTTTTTTGAAAACGCTTTCAATCTAAACCAGCTGGTGGTATTTTAATCCTTTTGTGCCTCTGTGTCTCTATTTTGTTCTAAGCTGACATGAGGTATGATCTAGGATGAAATGCCATCATTCATTAACAGTTAAGTGTTTATGCAGCTTTAAGGCTATAAAAGCCCATGATGCACATTAGACATGTGATTAGGTGTTTAGGCAACCTTAAGACTACAAAGTCCATTACACATTTTACCCATTAGCAAAAATCATGAGATCCAGACCCTGAAACTGAAGTAAGCAGCTAAAAACTGAAGTAAGCAGATGGTTTTTTGTTTAGAGCTACAGATACTTAATTTGTTGCTTTAGCCTTTTATCACAGAAGTTGAAGAAAAGTTATCTTGAATTCTATTTATTTGTCTTTTCTCTAACGCTAATACTGTGGAAGATTTTTATTTGGTTTTACTGAGAAGTGGTTCAGGAACTTCCTAAATCTGAATTGCCAATATCATACTTTGCTGCATGGAATCTGGATGCTCACAGAGCAGGTCGAAGCCATGGCTCAGTGGCAGAGCATCTGCTTTGTATGTTGAAAGTCCTAGGTTCAATCCCTGGCATCTCTAGGTAAAGGGGGATCAGGTTGTAGCTGATATGAAAAACATCTGCACCTCAGACCCTGGAGAGCCACTGCTAGTCAATGGTAAGTAGTAACTGTATTGTTCCAAAGCAAAATCCCAAAACAAAAGCCATGTATTTTCTTTTATTAAGACTAGTCAAAACAACATAAAACTGTGTGCAAACTTTCAATTTCTCCAGAACTTTTCTGCAGATAACAGATGCACAGACAAAAAGTGTGTGGTGGAGGGAGAAGTTTCCAGAGTTTAGGATTAAGCAGCAATGTTTAAAAATACCTAAGTAGCAAAAAGGTGCAGAACTAGAAAGATCTGAATGGGATTTTCAGATATCAGGCAGACTTCACAACATGCTAAATACGTATAATTAGCTCAAACCCAATTCCTCACTACCTCTCTGCTACACATATATAATTCATGCACATTGATAAAACTCCTTTGAACAGCAGAATTTCCTACTTCTTCTTTGGTACAGAAATCTAGACTCCTGTTTCTTCCCCAATACATCATTTGCCCGATTGAAATATGCTTCATTTACATGTTTCTCACGATAACATTGTTAATTGGCAAACTCTTGCAGATTCAGAACAGACTTTAAGTGCCAAGCTACATTCGGAGCCTGCTAAGCCTCAGTAGCAAAACTACTAAAATTAAGGGTTCACCTCAGTTAAGTTCAACTCTTTGGCTTCAGCATGTTTGTTCAAGTGCAACTGTTCCATTCTGAAAGTATGATGAACCTCCTGGTGATGTCCAAACCAAGACTGATGCCAGTAAGGCACACCAAGCAGCAATCACTTGTTTTTGGCAAACAACATAAATTGGCGCATCGGCCAAAGGCTGGAAAATCAACAAGCAGGGAAAGATGGTGCCAATGGGAAGTCATTTCACAAAACAAAACCACATGTTGATTTACCAAGGACCACAAGATCAAAAACATTATATTCTAAAGCTACTCATATCCTTAGCCATTCTTACAGCACCCCTGTCAGATAGGTCTGGATGATAATGATGATGATGACGATGATGATGTATGGGTGCTGGGCTTCAGGTGGTGCTTGCCTAAGACTACTTAACTGAGTTTGTGACAGAGGTAATATCTGAACCCGGGACTCCCTTCTCTTAGAGGCTGGAAGCTTATTATAACAGTAAGTAAGCCACAAGAAAGGCTCATCTGAGTCAAGCCTTCTGAAGGTGCCACCCTGCAAATGGGTCAGGTCAACAGCTGCCCATACCTGAGCACTATTGGTGGAATGGCCTGTCTGTCAAGTCCACAAAGGTTCTCACGCTTCAGGAAGGTATGTATATAAAGTTAATAACGCTGTAGGTTTTATGGGATTTAAGGAAGCTCCGACTGAAAATTTTATACTCTTCTTATTGAATTGTTCTCTGATTTTGTGATCCAGCTTTATTTCATTGTTTATAGGATGTAAAATGATATTCTACTGCATTGATTTCCAAAGTTGTCATCTTGCTTTATTGTCTGTATCATACTATGTTTTTCAGTGTGGTGTTCTCTGGTTTTGTTGGATGTATGCACTAGACTCCTCTTGCAGTATCGTTTTCAGACGTAATCCACCTTCAGTGAGAATGGTGGTGTGAATGAAGGAAATAAATAATTCATACATTTTGACATTCAGATCCTGAATAATCTTGCAAGTCATCTATTTCAGAAGTCGTGGGCAAGTTTCACCACTAGAACCTGAATGCAGAGCTGATGGTCTTGAAGCAGAGGGGCGGGGTGTGGTGGGACGACAACTACTGGCAGCCAAATCCAGGAATTGACTCCCCCTGGAACCCTGTTGTGCATCTCAGATTGGCCTTGCAGGCAGGCACGCAAAGGAGAAAGACACTCCTGTCTCGGATGCCAATGATAACCCAACTGTTCTGAAACTTTTTATCAGTACATTTATCAGTACATTGAGAGAAATCTTCAAATCAGTCAAATCCAAGATTGTACAGTGAACAAGGAAGTTGAACCAACTTTCACACAAAAAGAGTAAAGGACCCTTCTGGATTTGGAACATGGGCCAATGTGGGAGATGAATTCCAGTGAATAAGAAAGTATTCAGAAGCCAGTGTAATTCTTTCAGAACTAGCAAGATGCATACTCAATCTAGTCAGATCTGGCTTTTGGGAGATGGAAAAATGGTTGGAGACTGTCTGCCTCAAACTACATAGTTAAGTACTGTTATTAAATGTGAAAATCCTGCGTTCCTTTATGTACGGGGAAGTGTATGCCCACAGTTTCCTACACATGATTGGGAATACTGCAAAAAGCAGGGTCCGACTCCTGATTGCATGAGGGCTTCTACGGGCATAAAAGTGTAAGAGAGCAGAGGTTCTCTGCAGGTGTCAGCCTGAACATGTGGACGTCGAGGTTAGCAGCAGCAGGCATGATTTCCTTCCCCTCAATGTGTATTCAATGAACCCATAGATCAAGGGCTGTTCTTTCTAGATCCAGTCTCTTGCAACCTGTAGAGCAGCGATCTACTTGCTTTATACAGTCAGTGCAACATGATTTGCAGCCAATTTCCCAGAGAGGCAAGAAATAGAGTTTAGTGGGGTAAATTAAAAACTGTACAAAAGATGCATACCCAAGAACATATTCAACCAAATGGTCATACTACATGAGACAGAAAGAAGACAAATTAAATCATATCCTTTTGTAGACCAAGAGCGCCATCTAATGGACACTATTTCCAATTGAACTTTACTGTTTCAAACTGCATGTTAAGCAGATTTTCACGATTCCTTCCTTAAAAAAAAAGCATCTTCGTCTGATTAAAAACAGGCAAGTGGGAAAGCACTGCTCAATCCTCCCGAAAATTGCCTTCCCCAAACTTCTTTTTCACCTGCAAATGGAAAGATAGGTATGAGGATGCCATCTCCCCTCCCCCTTATGAGGGAGAACATTTGGGGAGGGGAAATTTGGAACTGGAAAATAGCTGGAGGGGAAAGCATCCAGACCCCTCTTCCACGCGGTCACAGCCCACGCCAGGCTGATTGAGCTTTTTTTTAAAAAAATGGATGAAACTATGGAATGCCATGTAATCTGCAGAGTGAAGCTCAGATAGCGCAGAAGGAGGCTAGAGATAGATGACAGGTGGGTTTTGGGTTTTTTTTTCAAGAGAGAGACAAAGGCAACACCCATAATGGATCCCCTGGACACCATGGGAAACTATGCTTCCTTTCATAGTACCCTCAGCTCTCTTAAAACTGTTTACTATCACTACTCAGATTACTGGACAGGCAAGCAAGTTCCTGCATTACATTAACAAACAAGCAACAAAGAGTTCCTACTAAAAAGTCTTTCCCTTTCCCCAGTACAACTGTGGCGAAGTCTGGGAAGCACAGACCACAACGACGGCAGGACACAGCATAAGCTGAATGGCATTACAGATGAAGGGAGAAAAACTTGACCCAGGGTTGTGATTTTCATCGGTATCTCAGTGTTTCTTGTAGCATGTAGCGCCACTAGAATGAAACATTCAAACAGTTTTTCATCCTATGAACTAATTCATTGTCAATTTATTTTAAAAGGGATCATCCAAATCTGGGACTTGTTCAAATATTTGTTAGTTGCACTACCTCAAAGAGCAATTCTCAGAAGTTCTTATTTTATCCTTTTCCCGACATTCTTGTCAGGCCATTTTAAAGATTTATACCAGATCAGAGGGGAAATCCAGCAGCCAAGGAAAGGTACATTGTCGCACCCAGGAACACACAACTGGACAGCCTTGGAAGAGGGCAAGGAAGACTTTTAAATAATAATATGTGGTAGCTTAAGCAAATTTATATTATCTGCCATCCTCCCCCAAACAACAAAAGCTAAGGGTGGTGTACTAAAGCCATGATGCAACAGTTACCAGTGGCTACCCAAAGCTGTTTGCATCATTTTCCTCCCCTTCATTTTATCCTCACAATAACCCTGTGAGGTAGGCTAGGCTGAGTGTGTGTGACTGGCTCACAGGTCACCCAGCAACCTTCCATGGCAGACAGAGGTGATGAACTTGGGTCTCCCAGATCCTGGTCCAACACTCTAACCAGTATACACACTGCCTCTCACAGTACTTGACAGTGTGATCCCTATGGTACAGTAGACAGAACGTGTGCGGGACATCCAAACCCATTTCCCTGCTCAGCAACCTGGAATTTCATCTGGGAGCACTCATATGAACTCCAAGCTGCAAAGGACTATGTCCATAGATAAAATGAACCCTGGACATGGGAAACTCTGAAAATAGCAACCACAAATAATAAAAAGCAAACTTTACATTATGAGGTGAGCACAAAAGCATCCCGGTGCTCTTATACAAACATTGCATCACATGGTAAAATAAAATGAAAAGGGGAAAAAAACTGCTGCATAGAAGATGGGTGGGTTTTTATACCGTGCTTTTCTGTACCTTAAGGAGGCTCAAAGCGGCTTACAATTGCCTTGCCTTTCCCCCTCATAACATGCCCCTTGTGAGGTAGGTGGGGCTGAGAGAGTTCGGAGAGAACTGTGACTGGCCCAAGGTCACCGAGCAGGCTTCATGTGGAGGAGTGGGGAATCAAACCTGGTTCTCCAGATTAGAGTCCGCTGCTCTTAAGCACTACACCGTGCTAGTTCATACAAAATTAAAATAATAAATAAACCGTGTCTATACAGCCATCAGAACTATTCCTCAGGAAAGCAGCTGCATCTTTACCAGGGGAGGGCAGGGGAACTTGTTGTAGTGTTATTAAGAAGCACAAGATGGTGCTGTTATAAAGAATTGTATGACTTTCAAGTCTTATTGTGGTCAGCTCTTGTAATTGGGTTGCTCTTTTTTTTAGTTTGAATTTTTTTGAATTATGAATTATGAATATGATTTAAGTATTATGATTGTTTTGGGGGCTTTTAACTGTTTGGAATAATTTTAGTGTTATTATTCTTTATTGTATTTTGTTGTATTTATAATGTTGATTGTGGTGTGAGCTGCCCTGAGCCCGGCTTTGCCAGGGAGAGCGGGATATAAGAGCAATAAACAAACAAACAAACAAACAAAAGCAATTAAAATATCAATCTGGAGGAACTTTGGTCTCATGGTCTGTGAAAAATTTCTCCACTCTGTCATCACTGAAAGTGAGGAAGCCAAATTCACATCCATCCAAAATGCTTAAGCAATTGACCTGTCCTAACACATTGAAGATTTTCATTTCCACATCAGGTTAAAAGAAGAGAATTTATTTTTATCACTCAGCACTGGAATAGAAGAAAATAAAACTAATTTTTAATATTCAGAAATGCATCACTTAGTTTTTTAAACAAAGTGTTACATTTAATCATCCCACAAATATCACAATCCAAATCTTTAATTGTTGGTTTTATACATATGTACTGCTTTTTACATTGATTTGTATTATATATTTTTAACTGTTGACTGCCTTGAGGGCCTAGTTGGGTACAGAGATGGCCAAGTATATTTTTTGCAATAGTGTACCCATAATGATCAAGATGTGTACCATGATAAAGCACCCCTAAGGCATTGACTAGGTGTGGCTACTGAAACAAAACTGAATTGACAGCATCTGCTCCAACATGTAGCACTCCTTTGGCACCATTATCACAGTATTAGCTACTACTATTACACACCAACAATCCATACTTTTCTGTCACCCTTCCCCACTCAGCATTTGCAAGCCCTTTTTCCTGTGCTATCTGTGACATACAGAAATGTAAAAAAAATATATCCTTGATGTCAACTGATTTGCTGCTAACAAAGAGAGGGGAAGCGCGTGTCATTAAAGTGGCCAAATTTGTCCCTTGGCACCTTGGTCCATCACTATAAAGTTATAAAGTTGCCATTTTCCACTTTACTGTGGTGTGAAGTTTGCAAAGTGAGAGAAAAAAACAATTATTTCATAGCAGCGGCTCTCATTATTTTCGGGGGTGGGGGAAGCTCTCATTGGTTGGCAAATGACCAACTAAGCCAAGTTTTGACGCTGAGCCTGACACGTGATATTAAAATTGTTAGTGTGCATAACACATGTTGCATAAAAACATTGGGCTGGATCCAGTGGATCAGATCTGCCTGTGCAAGGGGAGACATCCTTTCTACCAACTTCCCTTCTCCTGTGGCAGCCCCTGTCACTTTGGGGGGCATTCCCCATCCCCCAGAGTATTATTCCAGCAGGCATTTATGGCAGCAACAGGAGAGGGGTGGTAGGGAAGTCACACTTCCATGCAGGGAATTTAGACATGATACAACCATTTGAGAACTTTATGCAATGCAGCATACCATATGTTGGAAAACAGAAACACTGAGAGATTTGGGAAACAAATGGAATTGCAGAATGTCAAGGAACAAGCCAATACACAGGTGATATGACCTGATCCAAAGAAAAACAGTTTAGAGATAGGAACAAGACCCAGAAAACTCAGAGCAGCTCCAACTGAACTAAAGGGGTTTCTGCTCTTCATTCTTTAGGAACAACTTGCATAGTACTTTTGGCCAAGTGGTTCAATACATCATTATAAGGTAAACAGAGTAATGGTCCAATTATTCTGGGGTCCAACCTAAGTATGGTCCTAGAAGGGCAGAGTAGTCAATAATAGCTTCTACGAAAACCTGTTAAAACACAGTAGGGGCATGCTCTGGGAATGGGGATTTAATTAAAGGTCCTGCATGACAGATGAGTTGCCATTTATAGCACAAGTGACGTGTAACTTAAAGACCTTTTTCATGACCCTCCAGGGTGAGGAGGCTGTTACTTGCACTATGGTAAGTCACTGCTAACACAAGCGGAAGCCTGATGTCGGGGAGAAAGGGTGGGGGTGCTTCAGCAGTCAATGCACAGAGAATACTCAATCTCCTCTGCTGATCAATTACCAGGCACAGGAGAACTGAGAAAGGGGCTCTCAGAACCAAGCTATAAATGTTGTACCTCTTCCTTTAATACTATGAAGGACATCAGAAGGATGCCAGGGGAAATTATAGTTGTTCCACTTACCAACAAACAGAATAATTCAAGAATAAAGGACAAGACTGCAAATGTTACAATGTAGCCTTTTTAGACTACATTATTCCAGCCTGCAAATGTAAATTACGTATCTCAATGCATTCCACTCGTCAAATCTACCTCCTGTAGAAAACTAGTATGTCAGGGGGAAAGGGTCTAGCCTGGTGTTCTTGCTTTCTATGTTCAGGAAGCATTTTTTAATGGGAAAAACATTCTAAATATACGATCGCCTACCTGCAGTCTGAAATAGCACTGTTGAGAAATGAATTTATGGCCGTATTTCCAAAATATGTATCATTCAGCTGTCATATTCTTCTAGATGGAACTTTTTTCCTATTTGCGTCACCCACTTGGCTTGCTAAAGACTTGACACTTTCCTAGGTACCTCTCAGATGTCTCTTCATGGCATTAAAATACCAGAAAGATGCTAGAGGAAAGGGAAAGCACCTGACCAGCCAACTTTGAAATTAGGATCAGGATTAGCCCAAGATAGTTTGGTTCTTCAAACAGAACCTTCAACAACACCCATAAATCAATCCATAATTTACATTGTCTTGCTGCATTTTTTTTTTAAATCAGTGTGCCTTATGACAGATTTACAGCAGTTTGCAACACATTGAATCAACAAGATATGCACTGCTTTCAGGAGTTGCCAGTTGCTATTTTCATCTATAGGACATAGTAAGAGATAGGCTGAAGAGACCCACACATATTCACTGGACCAATCTAAGTTTTCCCCTGGATCTTCCAAATTATTTTTGTGAATAAATGAAGTCCTTGTTAACAATAGATTGTGTATATACACAATTCAAGCCCCGAGAAATTCTTCTGTAGAAGTCTCTTCAAAATGAATCGTAATCACACAAGAGCATTACCCCCTTAGCATAACCATCAGTCTGTGTGTACAGACAGCTTATTCTTCTAAAAGCAGAATTTCCTGGGCTATTCGCCTCAATCCCTCTCAGGAATAATCTGCAGTATTCTTCATGGTTAGAGGACAGAAGCCAAAATCTGGCACCCAGTCAAAAAGGAACATTGAGGCAAATTATAAGAATGACAATCATCATAAGAAGAAGCATGTTTCAAACATATGGAACATTAAAATATATATCTTTACAGATAGATATTAACACTTTAAAAATTAAATCCAACATGAATTCTACTGTGGCAAGTGTGTTTTGAATTAAGTCCAATTCCTAAATATTCAGGCACAAAGAAAATGCTGTGTTTTTGTTACCCGTGTGTTGATGGCATATTTGTAGGCAAGCTATTCTAAAGATTAAATGTTCCCATTAGTGTTAGCAATTTAGCAGGCACACAGCTATTTCCTCTCATCTAAAATGTGATGCTGCATGAGCCAAAGTAAATACCTCCACATGCAACCAGGTTGAAATGCACGTAACTTCAATAAGCCCTGGTTTTAACAGAAGTAAAATACAGCATATAAGAGTTTGGCTGGATTAGCAAGAAAAAAACACACATATAAGATGAGATCCAAAGTACACTCACAATTTATTACAAAGGAAAAGGGATAATTACTACTTAATATGTGGAATTTTGCCTTTAAATTAAGATTATTAAACACATGTGGTACAATTATAGGCATAAAAATAAATCCATACAGAAAGCAGTGTTGTTACTGGATAATTATATTTATTATTTATAGACATCCAATGTTATATGGGGAGCTTTATATGGAGTGAAGACATTCTGAACAGAACAGAAAAGTCCAGCCTTGGAGAAGTCCCAGATGGAGCCTCAAAGGCTTATTTCCAGTAAACCAAGGCAGCCTTAAACCTTCTGTAATGAGGCAGTTCGGAATACCTCAGTGGAAACTCCCTTGCCTCCATTGATCAGCCTCGGCCAGCAGTGTGCCAGCTTTTGTAATGAACTACCTTGCCCAACATAGACAGAGATCATCTGACGCTGCCATAAGCACCCATTGGGAAGGACAAAAGTCCATTCACATATTCAAATGCCAGCCATTAAGTGTGCAGGACCGCAAGCGTTGTGCATGTTTGAACAAACAAGGAACCGAAACACACACACACACCCCGTCATCGACTGAATTACAAGATGGCTAGGAGTCAGAGCCAGCAAGGCTGTCGTTTACCACCAAGTAAAAGTTATAACAGGTGCAGTATCAACATACACCATTTCATGGACCATTTCTTGTATAGTATTATTGCTAAAGTCCACTGAAGGACTGAAAAGAGATGCAACTGTAAATTCCTAGAACTATCTCCCTTCTGTATGTCTACCACAAAGGATGCTGGCTAAGCAAATGGACAGATAACATTCATTTTTTTTTAATAATTTTTTTTATTTTTATAATAAACACACAAAAAAGAAAAAAAGAGAAAAAAATATAAAATACATATACATAAACAGAGAAACAAAAATTACATATTCAGCGCACTATTTATCCACTAATACAATATTCAAATCACTCTATAAACCTCATCGTGCCCTGAATCCAAATGGACAGATAACATTCAGACACACACACACACAGAGAGAGAGAGAGAGAAAGAGAGAGAGAGAGAGAGAGAGAGCGCAAACCCACAAAAATGGTAGAACATAATAACAGGCGGATTAGGCTCGGCTGATTTCAGTTCCTGGCCATGCAACCCATCTGTCAGCTGAGCTCCTCAGCCCTGGACCACACGTGCAGGTGACAGAATGCTCTTAATTGCAGTTTGGGGAGGATTGCTGGTTCAAGAGAGGGAAATGGTACAGGTGGGAAGAATGAGCCTCCTCCTTGTCCAGGACCATAACCCAGATCTCCCCGCCCCCCAGTTCCTGGAAGCTGCTTTTGACCATTGAAAACCACATCGGGTCTCCAGCAGAATGTCTACGTTGGCCCACAGCAATCTCCTTATGTTCTCATTTTAAAAGTTTCTCTTTCTTAAAAGAACAAGATGAATGTCATATTGTACAACAATTTCCAGTTTACAGTGAATGAATTTCAGCCGTACATTGCTGGAAATGCAGCATTTTGGCTGAAAGGTTAGAAACCAAATGCCTGTTCACATCTGCTTAAATTTGCTGTGGGTCCAAATGTCCTGTACCAAAGCAAAAAAAAAAAATTCTACTTGCAGTTTTTTTTTTAAAAAAAGAAAAAACAAACATTCCACTTTTTATAGTAAACCCCCACCCCATATTTACCAATAGATAGTCTAAAATAGTTACCTACCTAATGGTAGATCAGTTGGCATTGCTTTTATAGGAGGGTGTTGCTACTGGTATATTGCCCTCACTTCTGAGTGTGGCTGAAGAGGCAATAGTGGAACTCTACATAAAGGATATGGCAGAGGTTTATAACATCGTATACAGAGAACTGTGCATATGATGTTTTCTACAGCCTACCATTCCTTCAGTTCCTATACATCTTTCCCCCCTTTGATGCAATCAATGTGTATTTGTGAATGGATAAAACACTGAGGGGAAAAATCAGGGTGTGATGTTATGTATGGCTTTTACCATGCACACATCAGGAAAACATTGCACAAAAATCATCATATTGCAATCAGTTGGTTTTCAGTGTAACAGTGTAGCCAGCAGCACCTGAGCTCCATCTGAGACAGCTTCCCCTCCCCTCTTCCTGAAGGTATTTAGCCTGGTTGGGGCCTGAACTGCAAGCGTTTGGGAACAAGCTGAAGAGAAAGAGCCACAGGTCTCTTGGACATGGCCCATTTGTCATATTTTTTTTTCTTATACAGGTCTTCACTGGGTGATGGAAGTTTAACAAAATACACTTGTTCAACCCTTCCTCTGGCTTCCAAGATTTCACCAAGTATTGGTCTCACGTACTTCTCTGAAAACTAGAATCCTGGTTTTGCTTTGCTATTTAAAAGAATGAAAGCTGTGATATCAAGAAATGGAATTCAGGACCCAATACAAAAACTCTGACTTTTCTAGGCTTATGCAGATTGGTACCACTTTGTATCGTACAATAGCTATGCCCCAGTCACAGTCCTAAGCATACAGAGCTCTCTTGTTATGGCCTATGGTATAGGAAGCAACTGGACCTTTTCTAGATCTATTTTAAGCAAGCCTAGAAGAGTTATCAGCACATGACAGTGAGATCAACTGTGTATCATGGATTTAAAAAACCCTGGTACAATTATACCTAATCCATATCCACATTTTTGATTGTGTACAATGTATTTTTACTTTGCGAACATTACATAGAGTTAGCCTTCTTCTACATAAACCTCAGTTATGAGTTTGTCTGCCAGACTTCTGGCTTTGGAATCAGCATGTCTTTTCCTCACATAAAATTTATTAGGTTGATAAAGGGCCAGAAAGCACAAGGCTCCATGTTCTGAGCTGACCTATTTTCCGGTGCTCTTTGGCAAGAGAAAAACCATTAGTCTTAAAAAAGATAGCAACATGATCTGGCTTTCTGTCTTGCAGTTCCCAGAGGATCAGGTTGCTCTTTCATGTACACTTTGATGTTTTAAATAAAAGGGTAATTAAATAATAAGTTTGCTACTGCAATAGATAAGACAATCTGACATCCTTGTTATCTGTTTCATTGGTTAGAAATACAAAAGAGTTGAGCTAAAATACACAGTAGTTTCCTGAATCCCTGAGCTTTCCCAACAATGCTCTATGCTTATTGAAGAGCAACTAATCTACTGATTGTGAGAAAAGTTCTGTCCTCATCTGGGAGATATTTTACTTCAAGGCTGATTTCACATCTAAATAGGTTGGTGTCATCATTTAACGTATGTCTTCACAATGAGTTTCTATACTGGGGGAAAATGTTTTGGAGGATGAGACAAATCCTGTTTGTGATGCTTCTGACTTTATATGTGGAGTAATAATCACTATTTCTCCTGAACAATAACCAGCTCTGCACAAGAGAAGCCATATTTCCAAAGACAAAGATTTGAGACTCCTGTCAAAATTCTGCTTTGGGATGAACAAATAAACCCGGCTCGTTCATGTAACACCTTCTGGATTACCACATGCAGGGTTGGAAATAACCACTTTTCCAGTAGTAATGCCTCCCCCTTTAACCACCCCAAAAGGCAGCGTTGCAGATAGGGGTGTCAGACCCCCCCACTGGTGGCCGGGGGCCCCTATTTTGGTGCCCCTCCCCAGGTGCCATTTAGCTGACTAGTGCTTACCAGCAGCAAACTGCTGGCGACATGTTGACATCACTTTTGGCACTCACTGGAGGTGATGTCATCACGTTGCTGGTAACATGCTGGTATTTGGGCAAGAACTCTATGGTAAAATTGGCTTCTACCATTGAGTTTTTGCCCAAATGCCAGAGCATCCCCATGTCACTGGTGCCCCATGGCACACTGAGGGGCTCAGGAGTATGAAGTGAGAGCTTAGATGGCTAGAGCGAGTATGGCAGCGAACTCGTGACGAGGCCGCAAGAACACCTTATAGGACGCTTATGAAAGCCTATGAGGTGGCAGTGAAAGCTGCTAAAAAAGAATACTATGCAGCTGAAATTGCATCCGCTAGCTCTCGCCCAGCACAATTATTTAGAGTTATTAGTTCATTAACGTTTCTAATAGGGGAACAGCCAAATTTAAATTCGACCCATAGCTGTGAGGCTTTTTCAAGCTTTTTGGTGCACAAAGTCTTGTCCCTCCGCCATGACCTCCCAGCCAATTTTGATACAGTAAGGGAACTGGAGGCCCCTTGCTCGTCTTCTGGTCCAATATTGGACCATTTCAGCCGGCTTTCTCCGGACAATGTCGACAGAGTCCTGATGGCTGTAAGGCCCACCACTTGCCTCTTAGACCCATGTCCCTTCTGGTTGGTCAAGGCCTCCCAGGAGGAGATGAGGGGCCCCCTGGGAGAGATTATCAACACGTCCTTCAACATCGGGACCTTGCCAGGGGGGTTAAAGGAGGCAGTGGTGCGTCCGCTCTTAAAGGAGCCCTCATTAGATCCGAGGGACCTTACCAACTACCGCCCGGTGTCCAATCTGTCATACCTGGGAAAGGTAGTTGAGAGAGTGGCGGCTGAGCAGCTCCAGGTTTTTCTGGATGAAGCATCAGTCCTGGATCCATTCCAGTCCGGCTTCCGCCCTGTCCATGGGATGGAGACGGCTCTGGTCGCCCTCATCTCCTTCGACAGCTGGATCAAGGCAGGTCAGGGCTGGTGATATTATTGGATCTTTCAGCAGCCTTCGACATGGTCTATTATGATCTCTTAGAGTCGACCACTGCCTTGCCGACATCAGGATTCGGGGCTTAGCCCTTCAATGGTTCTTTTCTCTGTGGTTGGGGACAGAGGGTGGCACTGGGGGAGGTGGTGTCGTAGTGGTGCCCTTTGGTGTGTGGGGTGCCACAAGGTGCGATCCTCTCCCCTATGTTGTTTAACATCTATATGCGTCCTCTCGCCCAGCTTGTCTGGAGTTTCGGGCTGGGGTGTCATCAGTATTCTGATGACACCCAGCTTTATCTGTTGATGGATGGTCATCTGGACTCCGACCCGGACACACTGGCCAGGTGCTTCTATGCTGTGACTGGGTGGTTGAGGCAAAGCCGGCTGAAGCTAACTCCATCGAAGACTGAGGTCCTGTGGCTCAGCCGGGGCGGCCTTGGGGTGGAGTGCCAACTCTTGACGGCATGCAGTTAACACCTATGCCTGCCGTCAGGAGCCTGGGTGTGACCTTGGATGCCTCCTTATCTATGGAGGCCCAGGTCACAGCCACGGCCCGGTCGGCTTTTTTCCATCTCCGCCGGGCCCGGCAGTTGGCGCTCTACCTCTCAAGCCCCGGCTTAGCTACAGTGATCCATGTGACAGTCACCTCCAGGCTAGTAACTTGCTCTACATAGGGCTGCCCTTGAAGCTGACACGGAAGCTCCAGCTGGTACAAAATGGCGCAGCAAGACTTCCTACGGGAAACTTGCCGCGGGCTCATATTACGCCAGTGCTTAAACAGCTGCTCTGGCTCCAGCTGGAATATTGCATCAGATTCAAGGTGCTGGTTATTACCTTTAAAGCCTTATATGGTCTGGGGCCTTCGTATCTGCAGGACCGCCTCTCCTGGTATGTTCCCCAGAGGACTCTTCATTCAACTAATACCAATCTTTTGGTGGTCTCCGGCCCGAGGAATGTCCGGCTGGCCTCGACCAGGGTCAGGGCTTTTTCGGCCCTGGCCCCCACCTGGTGGAATAGCCTCTTGAGTGAGATCAGGGCCCTGCGGGACCTTAAGGAGTTCTGCAGGGCCTGTAAAACAGAGCTATTCTAACAGGCTTATGGTTGAGGCCAGCTACGGTTTCATATCTATGATTGCTGGCCTTCCCCACCCCTCACAGTCACAATATTTTAATTCCATCTGCTCGCCTAGTTAAACCTTTTTACAATTAGAGGTGCCAAAGTAGTTTTAGGATTGGTGTTAGACTTTTAGGGCTATTTTAAATGCTGTTTTTAAAGGTTTTATTGTTTAAATGGGTTTTATTCCCCTGTAAGCTGCTCTGAGGCCGGTCTCGGCCAAGGAGAGCAGGGTATTACATTGAAACAATAAATAAATAAATAAATAAATAAATAAATAAATAAATAAATAAATAAATGTGATTATGTCACTTCTAGTGTGCGCCAGAAGTGACATCGACACATCACTTGATGACACAGGTCTAGGCCTCAGTTTGCTGCTGGTAAGTCCTCTCCCATCCCCTGCTGGTTGCCTGGCAGCCCTAGCTGGGGATCAAGGGACCTGCATGGACAACAAGAGTCAAGGTTGATGTAATAAGGAGATAATTAGATGAGATTGAGTGAAAAAGCTGGCTGGATCCAATCCTTTGTTTGGACTGGAGAGTGCCACAGGGAATTGATTCAAGCAAAGTATGCCTGCAATGTGTTGTTCCCACTATCTAAGCACACTCATTTCTAAATAATGTATGGGTTTTGTCATGTATGTACATAGTTAGGTGATATGCAGGGGGAAACTTAGGAGCTTGAGTCCCGGACGAAGGATCCTAAACCCTGCATGTGCCAATGGCCCAAACTGGCACACGCCATTGGCCCTAAGCCAGCACGTGCCATTGGCGACCAGGAGTTGTTCCCCCTATCACGAATCAGGGGGGAGTGGCCGCGGGCGGCCAGGGGGGCATATAAGCAGGGCCGTTGCACTGTATTCTTTAGTTCTGTTCTTCACTACAATAAAGCGTTGTTGTTGGAACTCCGTCTCGACCTCATGTGTCCACCCCACACGGACTTAACAGGTTTATCTATTCCCTCACATCTAAACTGAAATTCTAACAGGATGACAATGCATCCTATAGGAACTGATAAGGTGCTCTGAATCCTCTGCAATACACAATCAGCTGTAGGGGATTCATTTATAGAAGATACTACACCAAAATAAAAGAAGTGGACTTCATCATCTGGCCCACTTTACAGCTCTGATTCTATCATTAGCCAAGAGTACAGATTTTTCAGATAACAAGTATTCATAGCTGGGCACATGATTCTCACAAGCCAGATAGGAGAAACACAAGAGTTCTCTGAGGGCATTTCCTACAGTAAAAGCCTCTTGGTCATTGTGGAACATTCCCAGGATGGTTAGTGAGAGGGTTTGGACAACTACTACAGAATCATGACACTTAACGTCCATTAAGACCTTGTCCCAGAAAAATCATATGGCTGTGAATACCATCATATGTCCATGTGAGCCGGACTCTGGAGAGGTAGCATGAACATTTCCTAAATAAATAAATAAGACAACGGGAGAGTTTTGAAAGGACTGTTCCCGTCATCTAAGCATCAATAGTTTTCATGGTCCCATAAGTTAAGCAACTTCCTTAATCTGATGCTTCAACATCTAACCCTAGATCCATTTCCCAACATTGTCTAGGAACCACACCAGATCTCAGCTGACATTTTATAGAAAAATGAAACTATAACCTTCATTTGTATTGTGTTACTACATTTCAATAGCTGATCCTATCTAGGGAATGGGTGAGTTACTTTTGATATTATGTGCTAGTGGCAGATATTGAAACTAAAGTAACTTAGCAGGATTTCATAAAAGAGTCAATGTAGACTTGGCTGTTTCAGGTCACATACTCCAGGGAGCCACACAGGTCATGCTGTCAAAATATCCCTATTATATTGTGCTTCCTTTGATAAAAGACAAAAACACCTCAGCACTGAATCATTACATGAACTGGGCACTTTAAGGAGAAAAGGAGCTACTGGGATAAAAATAAACTTTGACAATTTTCATAACCAATGAGGTCCAAGCTACAAAATGCAAACAGCTGAAAAAAGAGTGAATAGTAATGTATTTCCTCTTATTTTTGCCCATGAACAAGCCAAACATCCGTGTAGTATCACACTGTTATTTGTTAGCAAATGATTGGTAGAGAGATAAAAAGGAGGTGTCCAGAGAGCTCTGCAACAGATGTTTCCTTTGCAGACTGTGAAGTCAGCAGGTGTTGGGCAAGGTGACTATAACACAATGCATTTTATGGTTCCCATCCATGATTTATAGTTAAAGAAAGCAATTAGTCACCATTTTATAAAGCCTAGAAGGGCAACTTTTCTAGGTTTTGCTGTGCTGTTTTAAGAGGGGAAAAGTCACAATACTACATAGCTCCATATAAGTGGCATGGCCATGTGTGTGTGTGTGTGTGTGTATACATACACACATATCATATATCCATGTCCCTTATATGGAGCGAAGAGGCACGTAGTGCTCAGAAGGCCAACTTGGAGTTGGAGTGTGCGGCATGCAAGCACACACGTATTTTCCAGCCTGGCCCCAGGCAGGCCCCAGCACAATGAGATGAGGCAGCCACATTCCTGGCTGCATGGCTGTTCAGGCTGGGGTGGCCTTTGTGTGCGGGCCTGCCGAAGAAGAGAGCACATTGCTGCTCCAGCCCTCCTCTGACAGTGGGTCAGATCGCACCTGAGAGGGGGAAGAAAAAGAAGGGCATCTGATACGTGGGCGGGGGGAAGAGGGGAGCCTGATGTGTGGGGGAGACAAAGAGAGGGAACCCTGATGTGTGGAGGGGGAAAGAGAGGGGAGCCTGATGCAGGGGGGAGGAAGAGAAGGGAGTCTAATGCGGGGGGGGCAACACGTCTGGGGCCAGGTGTGTGTGCGCATTATGTTCAGTCAAGTAACTTCCAACATATGGTGACCCTAAGAATTAGGGTTGCCAACCTCCAGGTACTAGCTGGAGATCTCCTGCTATTACAACTGATCTCCATCCGATAGAGATCAGTTCACTTGGAGAAAATAGCCGCCATTAGATGCTATGGCATTGAAATCCCTCCCATCCCCAAAAATATCCTGCCGGTGGCAAAAAGGGATCTGGCAACACTACCTATGAATTAATGTCCTCCAAAATGTCCTATCATTAACAGCCTTGCTCAGGTCATGCAAACTGAGGGTCGTGGCTTCCTTGAAAGAGTTAATCATTATAGTGAATTCTCTACTATAGTTCTGTCTTACTGGAAAACTGACAGCTTGAGCTTAGAATCATGGAGTTGGAAGGGACAACCAGGGTAATCTAGTCCAATCCCCTGCACAATGCAGGAAATTCACAACTACCTCCCCCCCACACTACCACTACAACTACCTCCCCCCACCTTTCACTTGTTCCTCTCCCTTCCAGCATTCTTGCCATGGAATGACTCTCATCATGCCTCTGAGTTCATTAAAGTCTGTCTTCCTAACATCTAACATACATGCCTGGCCACATACTCCCTTGGTGTAAGGTCTGAGTCCATCTGTCAAATCCCGAACAACAGACCATCCAGACAGAGTCGTCTAAGAAGCAGTTTATTTGGGAAGCATAAGGTGTGCAGCAGCAACTTACAGGAAAAGGTATGAGGACTCAAGTGGGGGGGAAGCGGGCAGGTTGAAGCATATACATCAGAAAGGCACCGTTGGATACCAGGCTGAGCCTGGTTCCCATGATAGATTACAGTTATCACGCCGGGGCGCAGGCCATCATAACAAACCTCTGAGCTACTCGACCTTGACTCCAGCTGCGCTCTCAGCCTGGATCTCACACTTGGGTACCAAGAACAAAAGGAATTCTAGGAGGAATTCATAGATAATAGATGGATAACATAATGTAAAAGTGTAATTACTAATTAACAATTCATAGAAGTCAACACAATTTATTATATTGTTTAAACGCGGTTGATTATATGTGTATATTATATACACTGATTATATAAGTATCTATAAAGAAAACATATGTTTATAATATATGGAAGGTGTCATTTTGTCTTCTAGCCCCCCATCAAAAAAATGTAGATCCGGCCATGGGGGACAGGCACAATGGCATTGTGTCTGTGGGGCACTCTAGAAGTTGTTGAAAAATCTTTGGCCACTTCCAGTTTTTGCCAAAATGATGTCATGCTTTGGTGTGCCCCCTTTCCCCCCTATTGGCCTTTGAAGAGTCAGTGGGGAAGTGGGGATCACCAGGGAGTCTCCTACTATAGCAGGAAACCTGGCCCCTGAAGTAGTGAGCCACCTCAAGAAGGTGACATACAAATTACCTAAAAATAAATGAATAAAGTGCCCAGAAAGGTATGATTATACAGTACTTCAAAAACAGTTTAACCAGAGGGTTCATGAAAGAGGTATCAGAAATCAGAAACATTTATTGCGGCATTGCACCAATAAAAATTAAGAAGCATGAAAGAGGTATAATGTATGTATGACAAATCACACAGTACATTTATACTTGCTTAGTGAGGTTCATGATTTTGTGCTTGAAAGAACCTATCTTAATTTACATATTGCAATCATATGGGATAATAGGAGCTGATGTTACACTCAGAAATCATCATCTATATACCTATAGCGACATGTGGCCCCCATCTGTGAAAACCTAAATCGGCGGATTAGGGCCACACCAACGCTAGACAGATTTTTCTTCAAACTTGGATCACTGCCCAGCTTTGCAGAAATATCTCAAATAAAAAATAAAACCTCTAGAACAGCAGTTCTCAACCTTTTTTGCTCCATTCCCCCCTTTCACCATTGTTCAGAATATAATTCCCTCCTTCCCAAGATAGTCTAACTCAAAAGGTGCATTCCAAATAATATGCGTATTAGCTTAATAGTGGTCCCAATCCCCCCCGAACCCTAACATGCCCCCCCGGGGGAAATTTCCCCCTTGTTGAGAACCCCTGATATAGGAGGTAGGGCTGTGCATATCGATAAACCTGAACCGAAAATAAACCCGAAAAAGGCCTTTTCAGCCTTTGGGTTTAATTTGACCCAAATATTAAAACTGGGAATAAAGCCAAAGCTAGATAGCTGATCGCCGAATCAGCCGAATAGGTAATCAGGTTTTTTGGGCTTCGGCTTTCCCCAGGCTTTGGGAATTTTTTAATGAGCTCTGGGGAAGGCATTTTTGGAGGTTGAGTTCCCAAATGTTCAGGGTAGTTTCAAGGGACTCTCCTTGCATGAAGCCTGAAGATTGGTGAAGATTGGGTCAGGGTGTCCAATTTTATGGGGTCCGCCCCTCCTCCATAGAAAAGCATGGTAAAGTTTGCAATGCTTTTTTATGGAGGAGGGGGTCAACCCCTTTGGGACCCCATCAAATTGGACCCCCTGACCCAAAATTTACCAAACTTTGGGGTTCGTGCAAGAAGAGTCCCTTGCAGCTACACTGAGAATTTGGTGAGTCTACCTCAAAAAACGCTTTCCCTCCCCAGAAATTTTTAAAAGTACTTACTTTTCATCGTTTGTAATGGCTGCTTTCTCACCAAAGACTCATGAAAAAACTCAGTCTCCCATGAATGATTGCAATGGACCTCCACAAAACTAGGGGTAGCAGCTACCAGCAGCCAGTCACAATAGTAGGTGGTGGGGCCTGGAGCCGCTCCAGGCTAGGCAATGAGGGGAAATATGGGATCCCCCCCAATCTCACAGAACCCCCACTGAGCCATAAGGAGGGAATCAGGTGTGGGGAATCGGCAGCAATGGGGGGAGAGATTCTCTTTAGTGAGTATTGCGAGTCCCACTTGTATATTCTAATAATGAAGTCGGCCATATCTGAGGATACTTCTATCCAGTAACTAGAGCTGTTAACGGGTGAGCCAGATCTTTCTACAAAACTGAAAAATATTCCAGGTTGGCAGGAAAATCTGAAATCTCAATATATTCTGTGCTAGGCAACCACAGCTTTCCAGGATTTGTTTCTGTGAGTGTGGTGGGGCAGGGTCCTTTCCAGGGCTGCTTTAATCTTTGAGGGAGGACTTTTGAGGCCAGGCCTGGCTAGGGTTGCCAGCTCCAGGTTGGGAAAGTTGTGGAGATTTGGAGGTGGAATCTGAGAAGGGCAGCATTTGGGGAGGGGAGAGGCCTCAGCTAGATATAATGCCATAGAGTCCACCTTCCAAAGCAGACATTTTCTCCAGAGGGAGAGATCTCTGTCATCTGGAGATCAGTTGAGATTCTGGGAGATCTCCAGGATCTTGGAGGATGGTGGCTAGAGATCTCACACTGTTACAACTGATCTCCAGGTAACTGAGATCAGTTCACCTGGAGAAAATGGCTGGTTTGGAAGGTGGACTCTATGGCATTATATCCCATTGAAGTCCCTCCCCTCTGCCGACTCCGCCCT
This sequence comes from Euleptes europaea, assembly GCF_029931775.1. Classification (NCBI taxonomy): domain Eukaryota; kingdom Metazoa; phylum Chordata; class Lepidosauria; order Squamata; family Sphaerodactylidae; genus Euleptes; species Euleptes europaea. The sequence continues at coordinate 80,960,050 of NC_079319.1, forward strand.
CCTCAGGATCCACCCCAAAAATACCAAGATATTTCCCAACCCAGAGCCGGCAACCCTCCTGGCAACTCCAAGCCTGACAGCAGCACTGGGTTATTTGATATCACTGGACTGGCATGACTGAACGAGGCCCTAGCTGCTTGCTACTGTTCAACCACTGCCACCTGATGAAAACCAGTGTGGTGTAGCAGCTAGAGCTTCAGAGTACAGTCTGGGGGACACATGTTCGAATCCCCATCTGGACGCTCACTGGGTGATTTTGAGCCACTCACACTCTCTCAGCCTAACTTACCTCACAGGGTTATTGTGAGGATAAAAAGGAGGGGAGGAAAATAATGTAAGCTTCTTTGGCCTCCGCTGTGGAGAAAGGTGGGGTACAAGTGAATTAAATAACTAAGCAATATAGCTGAACATGGGAGGCAGCAGGCAGATAAAACATAGGTTGGTGAATGGCCGAGAAGGAGAGACGGAGACAAGGAAAGGGGAGAGGATATGGGGGTTGCCAGGAGGAGGGAAAGAGGAAATAGTGCAGGGAGAAATGAGATGCCTCCCACAGGGTTCTCACTTGTATATACTAATTTTCATTGTAGTTGAAGAAAACCAAACTTAAAACTTCCATTCCTACTATTTAATTGGTCAAGTGTAGCCTGTAGGCCTATTTATTTTCAAACATAACTGTCTTTGCCACTGGGGGGAAAGTTTCTGTGTTGCATGTATCTAATTAATTCAGGCAGAAGACAATTTGTGGGATTTTAGCTACAAATCCTTCAATACACAGCAGGTCTTTCAACCCGTTGTTATTTTACTGGATCCACCTGATAGATTATGGCATTGATACATTCAGCAAAAATGAAAGCACCCTCTTGGGAAGAGATCAAATGACCTGTAAAAATAAGAACATGTGTGCATTTCTATCTCTTATAGCTATTGACTGCCAAGTATTTTTACTTAAATCAGATGGTTCTAGTGATACAGATGGTAAACAACTAACGAACAATACTTTTAAAAAGATTTTTAAATGGCGCATATTTTGTGATGGTTACATATTGTTTGTAGTAATGGAACTAAGACGATCTACAATAGTAAATCTTTTCCATGTTTACTTTATTACACAGCAAGCAATGTTACCTCCAGGTTGATTTCCAGACACCAACTGCTTTCCAACCAACTCCTGCCAATTCCTTAAGTTAAGATTATTTCCTTTCACAAGCACATGAAAAGTGGCCATTACCTCTTCTTCAGTGAAGGGCCATAGACTTACAGCCAGCATAGTTTAATGGTAAGAATGCGGGACTATTATTTGGGAGACCCAGGTTCAAATCTTCACTCTGCCATAGAATTTTCCCTGGTGACCTTGGGCCAGTCATACATGCTCAGCCCGATCCACCTCACAAGGTGCTTCTGTGAGAATAAAATGTAAGCTGCTTCAAAAAGCAAGATGTGTATAAATAAATAAGCTACACTATCCTGCCCATCATGTTATAATTTACAGCCTAATCCAATAAACCAATAAATATTACTATTGCTTTATCGATTAGATGTGAGGTTTCCAACACATTCTATGCCTTTCATTGTTATTGTGTCACTGGACCCAGCATTGGGAAACCACACGTCTTTGGGTCACTATCTTGTATAGTGAGGCAGCCTGGATGATAAGTTTCTCTTCCTCTCCTCTCCTCTCCTCCCTGGAGGCAGGGACTGTTTCAGCTACAGTTGTATTTAGTGTGTTCAGGATTTCTGACGTCTGTGACTGTCAATGAGCCAGCACTGACAATTAACCTCATTTTTACCTCATTCCCGTTCCTCTGTGAACCCAATTCTTCTGAGCTCAGCCCAGGTGAAATCCCTGTGCATAAGGCAAAGTGCCAGACATGGAAGTTTGGTTTCTCTCACAGCAAGCTGTACAGCCAATTACAAAGCAGCGTATCAAGGGGCAGAGATTCAAATGCTTCCTGCTTCCTTTGAGTTCTTTCTGAGCAGAAGAAAGGCTTTTAAAAATGAGGCTTTGGTTTCTCCCCACCCCATTCTTTTCAGATAGCTCCGTTTTTGGTTTTTGTTCTTAAAATGCTTTTTTATGTGGCAATTGGGTTTGCGGGGGGGACTTTTCTCTCACTACAGCCAGTTACAAAGCAGCATTTCAAGGGGCGAGGACTCAAATGCTTCTTGATTCAAGCTTGGAGACTGCTGGTGCGTAGATTCCCAACAGGAAAGTGTGGGTCCAGTGAGCAACAAACCTCAGGTAAAACTCCCTTGCATAAATGACCTATATGCACTCTATGAGTTTAGCTCCTGGGAGTCTAAAGAAGCTGACATAACTCTGGCAGAAGAGGTGCAGCCAGACACAGCAGCAACTTCCACTTATTTGGCATTCTAAGACCATCTGTATTAGTATCTTTCTTTGCCTGGATTTTGCTTGAAGGGTTTTGAAAGAGTTTTGAATGGGGCTTGCTCAAGAGCTTGATTTCACTGTCTCCATTTGTTTCCATACTGGATTGAGAAAAGCTGCTGTTGCAGTGGGAATGGCAGCAAGCAGAGTGGAGATGAGTGGGGAGAGGGTCCACATACTCCATCACTGCTGCTCCCACTCCTGACCTACTCCCAGCATCAAGAGTCTTGCTGGGACATTCTGTGGCCCAGAAATCCCCTACCCCTTTCCCCCATCATAGCTGAGCCACAGCTATGAACTTAAAAAAAAAGCCCTTAAAGGCCAGAAAGTTAAGGAGTGGAGCTTAACTCCCTCTCCCTCTTCAGATAGACTTCCATATGGAAGCTCTGCCTTCAACTACCCCACTGTTTCCCCTTTAAAGCAAAGGAGGTGTTCCGTTTCTCTGGCTTAATGGGGAAAGCCCCATGAACCCCATGTGTCATGCCCAGAAGTAGCATGGTGTTGTGGGAAAGCTCCCCCACCCACCAAAAAATGGGGACCTATTGTGTTCCACCCAGGGGGGAAATCCCTGTGTGAAAGCAGCCCCAGTTGCCATGCCTAACATGCTGCTAAATCAGACTGGAGGCTCTCAATCTGTTTCCAGTTTTGCCATCAGCACATATAAACACTTCCCACAACATCATAAGTAAGAGACACATTTCTGCCTTGAGGCACTCAAGGCAGAAATGGACACCAGAAGAACTTATGGGAACAAGGAAATGTTGGGGGTCAGGGATCTACCTGTTCTAGTACTCCTGGTATTGCAACATACCAATGCACATGGGAGAACACCAATTTCCATGCCATTTCCCTCCACACTGGCTTGTTGAGCAGAAGCACAGAAAAGGGCCCAGGCTGCTATAGCAGGACGCCTGACCTCCTCCCAACCCTACATGGGAAGGATGGACAGGCCTGTTTGTATATAACTGGCCTTATGTCACTTGAGAATGAAGACTTTGGGTCACACTAGACATAATACATGAGAGGAACTTCCCACAAGTTTTACAAATGTAAAGAGTAGTTGCAAAGGATCAATGCAGATATAGGCAGTTTAACCCTCCGCTGCCTTAGCACTTTCCCCCAAATTCAGTCAGACTAACAGAGCTGCCGTTTGTTGGGGCGGGGATATGTTTGTTGAAACAGCACAGGAGGAAAAGTGTTAATACTCTCCTTCTTGCTACCATTTTGATTCAGATTGGATGCCCCCTATGATTTCTACTTACCTTTAAATGGGAAATCCATTCATGAATCCACTAATGTCTAGTTTGACCCTAAGAGGTTAAAACAAAGTCTTCACAAAAAAAGTAGATTTTGAGCAAGAAAGAGACATTGTAAAATGAGGATTAAGAGTTTTTTAGCAGGAGATTAAAGTCAATTTGCACAGTGGCACTCCTTCAGCATCATAACTATTATTTTATATTAATTTTATATTATGTTGTTTCTGCCTAGGTGAAGTACCTTACACTTCTCCCTATTGAAATCCATTTTATTGCTTATGGCCCAGCTCTCCAGTCTATCAAGGTCATTCTGAACTCTGACCCTGTCCTCTGGGGTATTAACTACCCCTCCCAACTTAGTGTCATCTGCAAATTTGATTAGCATATCCTCGATTCCATCATTCAAGTCATTTATAAAAATATTAAATAGTACCGGTCCCAGGACAGACCCCTGTGGCACCCCACTGGTCACTCCTCTCCAGGATGAAGTTGTGCCGTTAATGAACACCCTTTGGGTTCGGTTGGTCAACCAATTTTGATTCAGATTGGATGCCCCCTATGATTTCTACTTACCTTTAAATGGGAAATCCATTCATGAATCCACTAATGTCTAGTTTGACCCTAAGAGGTTAAAACAAAGTCTTCACAAAAAAAGTAGATTTTGAGCAAGAAAGAGAGACATTGTAAAATGAGGATTAAGAGTTTTTTAGCAGGAGATTAAAGTCAATTTGCACAGTGGCACTCCTTCAGCATCATAACTATTATTTTATATTAATTGTCTCACACTCTGTATTAAAACCCTTTGCTGCTTTCCAGATAGAAGACTGGTTCTGTGATATATCTGACATTTTTAAAAGGTGCAAAGGGAGATTCTGTGCAAGGGGAGATTCTGTTGGGCACAGAAAAGTTGTAGAGTGGGAGAGCAATTTAAAAATGATTTATAAGCCTGTTTGATGGCTCCGCAGGGATTTCTCCAACAGCTCTGCTTTTAAGTCTCCCCCCACTCCCTTCAGCTGTTGAAGGACCTTTGCCATTCTCTCACAGGATAAATATGAGGGGGACAAAGTTATGCACTTATTTTCAGGCCTTCACTTGTGATGTAGATACTGCCAATTGTACTGAACTGCACTTAATTAAGTTGCAGTTTTACAACAGGAACTGGCCACAGAAGAGGATTGCTGCAGAACTCCTAAATTTACTGCACGGCAGCTTCAAACTGGCAGCATGGCAATATTATTCACGAGGCAAAAACATATTACAAGCTGCGGCAACCCCTACCAAAGAGAGCCAGAAAATTCACAACTAACACTGTAAAAACACCTTTCCTCAGCAGGCCCCTTCTTCCCCAGCATAGCCAGAATTAAGGGCTGTGGTCCTTTTCTAGAGTTTAGAGGTCCCATGGTTTAGAAAGAGCATGCAACATTGAGCAAGCTTGTAGGCAGAAGACTTATACAGAGAGTCACACTAGAGGGTGCTCTTAATGCGGCAAAAACACCAGTTTGCCTTCTTTCAGAATTCTTGATCTGTTAACAAAAATGCATTCATTTTACCTATTTCAACCACTGCTCGGGTACTTTTTAGTTGATGGTTATGATACAGGAGACAAGGATAGCTCAGGTATCTTTCTGGAAATTTTTATTTTGTCAGAAGACGATAAAGCCATTGAATGGGACTACCTTGTAATAAGATGTTGTTTTCTGCTCTGCTAAGCAGATAAACCTGCTCACACCTTGGTAGACCCAGTGCTTAACATTAAATATTATTCATACTGTGATAATTTGGTATTAGATCTCTAGCATTATGAAAATAGCCAGAATGTTTATTTGTTTAGCTATTTATATCCTGCTTTTCTCCTCAATGAGGACCCAAACTAGTTCCTTTGATCTAGACACAATACTCCTATTGATGCAGCCCAGAATTGCATTGGCCTTCTTAGCTGCCATATCACACTGTTGACTCATGTTCAGTTTGTGGTCCACTAAGACTCCCAGATCTCTTTCACATGTACTGTTGTCAAGCCAACTATCTCCCATCCTGTACCTGTGTCTTATGTTGTTTCTGCCTAGGTGAAGTACCTTACACTTCTCCCTATTGAAATCCATTTTATTGCTTATGGCCCAGCTCTCCAGTCTATCAAGGTCATTCTGAACTCTGACCCTGTCCTCTGGGGTATTAACTACCCCTCCCAACTTAGTGTCATCTGCAAATTTGATTAGCATATCCTCGATTCCATCATTCAAGTCATTTATAAAAATATTAAATAGTACCGGTCCCAGGACAGACCCCTGTGGCACCCCACTGGTCACTCCTCTCCAGGATGAAGTTGTGCCGTTAATGAACACCCTTTGGGTTCGGTTGGTCAACCAATTACCAATCCACCTAACAGTAGCAGTGTCCAGCCCACATTTTACTAGCTTTGTTTCAAGAAGATCATGGGGGACTTTATCAAAGGCTTTACTGAAATCAAGTCAAATGTAATTGTGTGAGATTTCCCAGGCACTTTCCCACATACCTATAAATAAAATTTAATGACACTGTGATCATTGTTGCCAATTGGCTCAGCTACATCCACATCCCACACTAAGTTGCTGGCAGCACCACAGAGTATTAAGTCCAGAATTGCCTCCACTCTGGTTGGGTCCATGAGCAACTGTTCGAGGGCACTGAGGATGTCTAGAAATGTTATCTCTTTGGCTTGACTGGAGCATGAATTTATCCAGTCAATATGAGTGTATTTAAGTCTCCCATTGTTACTACTGCATCACCTTGAAATGCTTTCCCTGATTTCATTCTCCATCTCTAGATCACCCTGAGCCTTTTGGTCAAGGGGCCGATAGAACATTCCCAGTACTAAATTACCTTTGGTGCCCAGAATTTTCACCTACAAGGATTCTGTAGACGAGTTTGCCCTTTTTATGGTTTCTAGTTTAGTAGACACTATGCCTTCTTTGATATACATAGTGACACCCCCTCCAATATGCCCTTCCCTATCATTTCTGTAAAATTTGTATCCAGGGATGACCATATCCCACTGGTTCTCTCCCTTCCATCAGGTTTCTGTAATGCTCACCATATCTATGTTTTCCCTTAAAACCATGTACTCTAACTCCCCCATTTTCATTTGGAGGCTTCTAGTATTAGCATAGAAGCACCCCCACACTGTTTCTCTCTTTCTTGCCTGGCATGTGCCCTTGGGCATCCATAAGTGGCTATCCCGCTTTACTTTACCATGCTGCAGCCAGGATATTGACTGGAGTGGATCATAGGGACCATATCACTGAGTCTTGGCCCATCTACACTGGCTTTCCAAACTGTTTCCAGGCATAATTCAAGGTGTTGATGTTAACCTTTAAAATCTTATATGGCTTGGGACCAGCATACCTGAAGGACTGCCTACTCCCAAATAAATCTACCCTACCACTACTGTCATCTTCTGCTCTGGGTGCCTCTGCCTTCTAAGATTAAGCAGCTTGCAACCCTAGAAAGGGCCTTCTTGGTCATGGCACCAAACCTCTGGAACTTTCTTCCCAGAAAGACTCCTCTGTCCCCTTTTGTTGCTGTCTTCCGCCAGTGGGTAAAGACCTTTTTGTTTCATCTGGCATTCCTTAGAGATCCCTTTTTCCTGACCTATGTTTTATTTACTGTTTTATGTTTGTGTATTTTATTGTACTATAAGTGTACTTTAGCTTGGTTTTTGGTGTTTTAATGATGCATTTTTGTTTGGGTTTAATTATTTTAAAGATATGCTTTTATTATATATATATTAATCTGTTAGTCAACATGGTAGCCCTGATTAGGGCACATAGGTGGGGTATAAATGTGTTAAGTAAATGATAATTAATTAAACAGCTCACAATATCATTCTTCTCCATTATATCCTTACTGCAACACATTGTTGCTGATTTAAAGGTTACAGTGTTTTCCATGACCATTCACTGTGCTGGATCAAGTCCCATTATAAAAAAAATCATTTTATTAACTCCAACTCTTTTTCTCCAAATTCAGAATCACATAGTAATAGAAAATGTACACAGGCATTCCTCTCTTAGTTGTTAATTTTTAAAGGAATGTTTTTTCTTCAACATTGGGGATTAGAAACTTTCTTTAAAAGGCAAAGGTGTTTAAAAATTTACTCAGGCAATCATGTCCCTTGTTAGGTTGCTTTCAGATAAAGGATTGCTCAAATGACCACAAGGAATAGGAACTGCATCATGTTCTATCTGATTATTACTAGGTTAAGGGCTAGGATTGCCAGGTGCCCGGTGGTGGCGGGCAAACCCCCGGCAATTCACCCCTCTGCCCGCCGACCAGCTGAGGGTCAGCGGGCAAACGTGCACGCACGTACACGCCGCGGCATGCCAGTTTACAACCGGAAGTGCTGCCTTGCGAGGGGCCTTATACCACTCAAACTCCCAAGCTCTGGCTTGGGAAATTCCTGCAGATTTGGGGGCAGTGCTTGGGGAGGGCATAATTTGGAGAGGGGAGGGAGCTCAGCATTGGATGTGATACCATACAGTCTGTACTCCAAAGCTGCCATTTCCTCCAGGAACATCTGATCTCTCTAGTCTGGAAATCAGTTATAGCTCCAGAAGAGCTCCAGGCCCCACTTGAAGGTTAACAACGCTAGTAGCAAGCAAACAGGAAATGCCTCATTGAAAAGTTAGCTCCTGTTATAGGAATTTTAAACAAACTTGACTGTTTTGGCAAGACAGTAGGCTCTGCCTTCTGTGTTGAGCCTGCTAATGTATTTAAACTGGGACCAGTCAGGACAGAGATACAGAGATCTCACTCCCCATCCCCCCATGACTGGATTATGGATGACTGCATTGACTGGTGTTCAGATTCAGAGCACCGACCACCCCTAATTCACAGAAGCAAAGAACAGTTAAGTATCAGCATGGGTGGCACTCCACCTTATGCTTCTTGGTCAAACTTCTGCTTCCCTGTATCACCATCACCACCAAACTTCTGGTTTACAGTGTGTGAAGCCAGCCATGAGGTAAACTGCTTTTTTTATAGCCTGCTTGTATTATGATTCCTTGTGAATCAGAAAATAGCCAGAAAATGAGACAGAAGGCAGATTTCTGCACCTAGCTGGAAGTGGTAGCTGGGAGAGGGCTCCAAAAATTACGTTGCTTTAAAAATCACTGTCTTGCAGGATGTTGACTGCTTTCACAAGCTCAACAAGTATATTTGTTAACAGATACCACAAAATACTGTAGACCATGGCAGTGATGCCCGAAGTGGCACCATGGTATTTGTGGATGGGTTTCCTAGTGCCCATGTGCTTTGCTCCAGGAGTATCTCTTCCTCTACCTCACTGAAGCATGTGCTGTTTCAGAAGAACCCAAGAAGAAACATCTTTGACTCCAAAGAGCACCTATTCTAAAACAGCTGTCTCCATCATAGGATGACAGTTGGTTTGGAACCTCCCAACATTTTGTGATTGGCTCCAGCACCCCAAGGCCGCCATTTTGTAATGGCTCCCACTCCCTGTTCTCCAAATTCCAAAATGGCCTACAGCATCAACAAGACTGGGGGACCCTTGTAGTGTCCTTTTCTCAGAAGGAAACAGATCTTGTAAAAGCTGCCTTTGGGTCTTCCATTACTCAGGGAAGTGGAGAGCATAACACACATGTTTTGTTGAAGAAGCATCATTACACCAGTTTCCACAGCTCTCCCACTATGAGAATATCTGCTGTAATGGTGCTAAGGATAGCCTGCTTTGGAACACCTGTTGTACAGGAGAGCCTAATGTGGAACCTAAAGTGCAAGACTGCAGCCTGATACTGGTTCATTGGCTCAACAACAGCATAGAGACAGCAGTTAATTTGAAACCCCACAACACTCACTTATTTTGAAGGCAAAAAAATTTAACTTTTGCATCCTCCGTTTGCATACTATTTGGCTCAACAAGATTTCAACATGAAGGAATGCAATAGGAGGGCTATTGCTATGTATTTAAAGCAGGCAGAACAGTGCTGGTATCTGCCAACACACACTTCCCCTCCCCGGCCTACAGGGTTGGGAATAGCTTTATGTGCTCACTGCTAGACCTTTACTCAGCAAATGCTGCCATTTGTACTGAGCTGCACTTAATTATGTAGTAGTTTTATGAGGTGGGCTGTAATACCTAAGGGACCACTGCAAGGTCCAGCAGATTTATTGAACTGAAACCTCAAACTGACTGCGTAACAAGGCCTGAGAGGTAAATAGCACTCAGCCTTATTTGCCAGTCTCTTAACCCTGTAAGATTTCATTTTAGCTTCAAGTCTTGCTTCAGATTTCAGGTAACGGAGAAAAGGGAATCAAAGAAACAGGTGTAGAAAAGAATGGAAGACAATGGAAGGCATGCAGAAGGTCCTGGGTTCAATCCCCGGCATCTCCAGTTAAAGGGAATAGGCAAATAGGTGATGTGAAAGACCTCTGCCTGAGACTCTGGAGAGCCGCTGCCAGTCTGAGTAGACAATGCTGACTTTGATGGACCAAGGGTTTGATTCAGTATAAGGCAGCTTCATGTGTTCATGTATTTATGAGGAGGAAAGCATATAGGCCAGTTTACCATGATCCCCTGGATATGTGGTGCATGAATGCAGGGAAGTCTTAGTGGTCATTGTGGAGGCTGCTAAGCAACCACAACAATATTGCCAGCCTTTAAGCCTTGGTATGTGTCAGTAAAAACTAGGGTGGCGGGACCTACCAGTCCTCTCCTACTCCCTTTCCTCCTGGCCTGGAGGGAAGACTCATTGGATTCAAGCTCAGCAACAAACACTGGGAAACTTGCTACCATACAATATGTGTGACTCAACCAGGTGCAGTGGTGGCTACTGGATAGGGTTGATAGGTACTAGGTGGAGATCTCCTGCTATTACAACTGATTTCCAGCCGACAGAGATCAGTTCACCTGGAGAAAATGGCCACTTTGGCCATTGGACTCTATGGCATTGAAGTCCCTCCCCTCCCTAAACCCCACCCTCCTCAGGCTCTGCCCCAAAACCTCCCACCGGTGGCGCAGAGGGACCTGGCAATCCTACTACTGGATAATATAATGCAACACAACTTGGTTGGGCCCAGTAACAGCCTCTCCACAACTTGCACAACTTGACCAGGCCCAGCAATGGCTGCTACACAGCTCATGTGGATGACTTGCTACTGCATGACTTTTACAACTTGGCCAGACTTTTCCCAGGGAGATGCTGCCAGGGGGAGGGAAGGAGGAAAAACTGAAAGCCGGTGCAGTATAGCATTTAGAGTGTCAGACTTGGATCTGTAAGATTCAGGTTCAAATATGGAAGCTTGTTGGGTGACCTTGAAACAGGCACTCTCAGCTTCAGCTACCTCACAAGGCTGCTGTGAGGATAAAATGGAGGAGAGAAGAATGATGTAAGCGTCTTTGAGTTCCTATTGGTAAATAAATAATAAAATTGAAGACTGGGGGCAGATAAAGGTACGTTGGTAGGTCAGTGGGAAGGAGAAGGAAGTAGGGAAAGGGGAGATGATATGGGGGCTTCCAGGAGGAGAGGAAGAGGAAATAGTGTGGGGAAGGGGATATGGGGGGAAAGAAAAAGACCTTCTCAAGTCCGAGTGTGTCCCTCACCTGTACAAACAATTTCGCTGCTTAGATTTGGGATTTTGTTGTTTTGCATTGAATTATTAGAGCTGCCCTGGAGTTCTCCCTTCAGGTCTCATTGGGATGAAGAACACCCACCATTTTGCCCATGGGGTCTCCATGTCAAATGACCAAACCCAGTGCTATGATTTTTCAAAATTTTTTATTAATTGTAAAAGGCCCACTTGAGGTATCACAGCCACAAGATCAGACCTTTGCCTTCCTAATCATTTAAAGCATGAATCACAATCCTAATCAGGAGTGCAGATTTGAATTCTGACTTCGCCCACACACATGCATTTAAAGAATGGGAAAATGTCCCTTCTTTAACCACCCAACTTGCGGTTGAACCGAGAAGGATCGAAAAGAGCTGAAAGGGAGCTAATCCCCATTAAGAGATCTTGGCATCTACTCCAACCATTAACCTCAGTAGCACCTACACATTTTTTATGCTAATAGCTATATTGTGGCTGAAGAGTGTGTGTGTTTTTAAGCAGCTGAGTTCATTATAGCAAAAACAACACGTTTGACTTGCAAGCCATCGGCCTCTGAGAAAGAACCAAAGGAATCATTTCAACAGTGGGCTGTCTGTCTTTGCCCACATCCTTCGATGCTGTGGCCAGAATTCAACCACATGCTCCCAGATCATTTGGAGGCAGAAATATTGCAGGTTTGGAGGAAGAAATATTGCAGGTTTTGAAGAATGCCTAGCCTCTGCAAAGCTGGAAAAACCATCACCATTCCCTCCTTTTTTTTAAAAAAAAAAGTAAAAGATCTACACTTGTGCGGTATTTAAAATATTGCTTTGAATATATACAAAATTTTCAGTTATTGGACCTCTTGTATTTTTAAACCTCACTTACTCTCCACCAGACAGCCTCTGCCTATGTTGAAAGAAACCATTCTTGTTGCCCCCCCCCCCCCCTCCACCCACGTCCTGACTTGATTGAAACTGGAGTATTCGCTTTCCCGGAATATTCAGTTGGCTGAACAGTTCCCTTCCATTTTTCACTTTGCAGACTGACTTCCCCCTCTTACCATGGCCCCTTTGGATGTCATAAGGGAAATTATGTAGCATGCTGATTGCCATGCAAAGCTAGGCTGAAACTGCTGTATGCTACAGAGACCAACAGCTTACTTAAACAAAGAACACGGTTTCCAGATGCACAGCCACCAGGACACTCTTCTTCTTCTCCACCACTAGGCAGTGGGAAACCGTCAGATGTGTAAGCATTTGTCCCATGACAATCCCACAAACAACATCCACAGACGAGGAGTCCAAAACAGAGTTGATTTATTGGAAAAAGTCTACAGGTTAACAGCAGATATAGGTAAGTTGGCATGAATGAGAACTAGAGGCATGGTACAAGGCCTAAATGAAAGAGTATTGGTCATATCAAGATAGCATTGGCAGCCATGGCAACCCCCCTCCCAACGAGGACTGTTCCCACGGGAGTCAGAGTTAGAATAGGAATTTGACGGTTAACAGGGCCGACTTTGAGCCGCACCTGGTGAAACCAAAACATTCTCAGTTTGGCAGTCTCTACAGAGAGCAGGCCTGACAAGATGCTAGAAATGGTCAAGAGTTCCCTACTTGCTTTCGTTCTCTGCTTATGTCTGGGATCTTTAAGTATGGGCTACTTCAACTCAACTAAGCAATGCAAGGGAATGGGATACAACTCCATATATTCTTTTATCCAAAGGGTCTATATGGCATTGCTACGTAATCTTTAATTTGCTATTGCCCACCAAGGATGCATCAGTATCATCAAATGTCCCCGAAAAAGCCATGCAATCAGATAGATAAATAGACAGACAGACAGACAGACAGGCAGGCAGGCAGGCAGACAGACAGACAGACAGACAGACAGACACATATGCAGTGCATGCATGCATGTAGTACACATATCTTAGGCATATAATCAGTCAGACCTTTGTGCCTGACATCAATCAACCACTTACGGTAACATTTTGATTCCTGTTTTCTGTGTACCACTTTAAGGGCTTGGGGGTGGAATCTAAGATATGGGATTTTATCTTTAAGGCAGGGTGAGCAATATAAAATACCTCTCCTTTGTTGAGTATCAGAGGACATTGTTAAGTGGGGAGAAAGGGCTGTCTAAAATCCTACCATGCAAATTTCCCCAATTCATCCCTAGGGTTACCACATTCCTAGAGGAATCTGGAGTTCTCCCAGAATTGCAACTGATCTTCAGCCTGCACAGATCAGTTCCTCTGGAGGAAATGGCACAGGAGAGAGGACTCTATGGCATCACATCCCCATTGAGTTCCCTCTCCTCCCCCAAATCTGCCCTCCCCAGGAACTGCCCCCAAATCTCCAGGAATTTCCCAAGCTGTAGTTGGCAACTGTTTATCCCCCCCCAAGTTTATTTATTTAGCTACAAAATTTATATCCCACTTTTCTGCACTTACAAGGGCCGCCGAGGCAGCTAACAATTTAAAACATACATGATAAATTGTTATGATCACTAAAATAACCTCCCATTGTAAACGTACCTCATTAAAACAACATTCTAAGGAGTTAAAAAACAGAGTTTAAATACATTTAAAACAGTTAAAATACATACAAAACATAAAACATTGGTTAGGAAGTACGGATCGTTGAGGGAATGCCAAACAAAATGTTAGGGAATTTCAAAGAATGGGACTAGAAAGCAGCCTCTATTTTTCCCTTAGTTAGTTCTTATCTGGATGGAATGAGTATGCTTTAAAATAAGTTTTTGGCCATCCTATCAGATTTGGCCCAAGTCTTCCTCCACTGTTGCTCTTAGGGCTGTCGATTCGGTTCGGCCTGAACCAAAAAACAGCCGAATTTCCCCTGATTCGGCAGTTTTTAGTTCGGGACGAACGGAACTCAAAAATGGCGGGAAAACAGGGGAGCCGAATTCAGCGAGTTCGGGAGTTCACGAATAAATTCGGCAAATTCAGGACGCAGCAGCATAACCGTCAGTAAGCAGCATTCTCCCCTGGCCAATCGGTGGCCAAGCTGGGTCTTCTTCTGGCCAATCAGTCAGGATTGAGTACTGGAGGAATCAGCTGCTGCGCGGCCCAGCTGGGGAGAGAAAGAGAGAGAAAGCCTCGTGGGGGGTGAGTGTGCACATTCACTCCTTTCCATGGCTGCAGGGGGCACATTTTTGGGGGCAGAGACCCCAAACTTTCAGCGGAGCTTCAGACGAGCCTTCTTAAGAGACCCCCCAAGTTTTGTAAACATTGGGTCAGGGGGTCCCGAGATATGGGCTCCCCCCTTTTTTTCCCCCTTTACATTTCTGTGGCTGCAGGGGGCGCTTTTTTGGGGGTGCAGCCCCCAAACTTCAGACAAGCCTTCTTAAGAGACCCCCCAAGTTTTGTAAAGATGGGTTCAGTGGGGGCAGAAATATGGGCTCCCCCCTTTTCTCTTTCCGTGGCTGCAGGGGGTGCATTTTTGGGGGTGCAGCCCCCAAATATTCAGCATAGCTTCAGACGACCCTTCTTAAGAGACCCCCCAAGTTTTGTAAACATTGGGTCAGGGGGTCCCGAGATATGGGCTTTCCCCTTTTCCCTATTGGGATGAATGGATCACCCGATCCTGTATGCATCTCCAGAGTGGCAAATCCAAGGCAAAACCTCCCGTGCTTAAATAGAATTGTATTGGATTACCAGTCCTCCCAGCCCCTCCTGATGGAACAGAAGACAGCCACAGTAAGACCCCTTTGGGGGCTTTAATCTATAATTTTTCTCCTGTGTGTGTGTGTGGGGGGGGGGAAGCAGAGTCTGTGTGTGTGGGGGGGAGGGAGCAGTTTCTGTGGGTGGGAGGGGAAGCCAAAGGGGGCTTTCGCCTGTTCTGCCTGGGGTGTGTGTGTCCCCTCGAGTCTCTCTCTCCCTGGTTTGAGGGGGGGCTTCAGTTCTGTGTCCTCAGGTTTTCCTTCATTCATAGGATCGGTTAGGTCTATTTTGATGCTTGCTCAAAACTGGTTTTCAAATGGTGACTTAAAGAATGCATTTGCCTGGTCCTGAGTCCGATGCAAAAGGGGAAATTCCACCCCCTCCTGCTCATTATGCATAGCTAGCTGCCTCTGTCCCTTTCCATGGTTTGCAAACTCCCAGGTGTCAGGTGTTGCTTTGCATGGTTGCAAACGTGTTGCTTTGCATGGTTGTGTTGCTTTGCAAACTTCTTCGCACCTGCCCAGCCCATTATGCATAGCTAGCTGCCTCTGTCCCTTTCCATGGTTTGCAAGCTCCCAGGTGTCAGGTGTTGCTTTGCATGGTTGCAAACATATTGCTTTGCAGTTGTGTTGCTTTGCAGTTGTGTTGCTTTGCAAACTTCTTCGCACCTGCCCCGCCCTTGCTCCCCGCAGCTCAGCTGTTTGTCGGGGCTGGGAGCTTTGTGCGTGGGCGGCAAGCTCTGCTCAGAGATGCACATTAAGGGTGGGGGGACCCCTTTGGGGGCCCATATCTCAGCCCCCCCTGACCCAATCTTTACAAAACTTGGGGGGGTCTTGCAAGAAGGGTCCTTTGAAGCTCCATCTGGCTCCAGGGGTGGATTATCTTAATATGTCCCCCACCTGTGCAGAGTCTTGGTATCCCTGTAAGTCTTAACCTAAGCAGATAGTGATCAGTCCATGAGAAAGTAAGCTTCATCGATTCCTCCATCCTCAGATCACATTCCTCCTGCCCAGAGCAAAATACCTGCACAATATGTAGGACTAGTTATTACCTAAGACAACATTCACAGTGTAAAAATGACAAGAAGTGGGAAGGGGGGCTCTTGCACAATGTGTAGGACTAGTTGTTACCTAAGTTTTCATGGAGGCCATGAAATCCTGAGTGGCTCCTGACAAGACAGCCTTAGCATGAATGTTGAAGCCCCCCAGGGCAACCAGCCTAGGGGTCCTCAACACCACCCCTGAGGCCAGGTCTGTCAGCTCAGGTTGGAAGACTGTTAGGCAGTGGAGCGGGTGGTACACTAACAGAATCCCAGTCCTGTCTCTCAATCCCAATATTAGGTGCATAGCCTCAAAACCAGTAGTGTCCTGGTTGGGGAACCATGCTAGGGGGATAGAATCCTTATAGACTACAGCAACACCACCTCCCCACCCACTAGCCCTATGCTGATGAGTACTCCAGAGTGCACAATAGGGAGAGGTTAACCTCCCCCCCTCCTCAACCAAGACTCAGGGATACATGCCAGGTCAGCCCTCTCATCCAGGATTAAATCTTCCTATGACTGATCTGGCATTTAGCAGCAGGATTTTATAGCCTGGCGGGCTGTTGACATGGTTACCAACATCACTTGTTGTTCGCTGTCCCTTCCCCTCACCTGGCCTGCTCTTCTCCTACCACCATATCTCTCCCTACCCCACACACTATGCATCAAAGTTGTAAATGTCCCGTCACGCTTTGTAGATTACCCCTTCTTAAGAACCACTAGTTTAAACAGTGAAACAAGCAAGCTGTCATCACACTAGGTAGGGGGATTGGAAAGACATCTTGAGAGTGCTAGAAATCTCTCTGGGTACTCTCCACATAGAGACACATTAGTCCAGCCTCCATTGGGGGCCCATGCAGGAACAAGGAGTGGTTTCAGTATATACTGCAACACTGTCCCCAAATGACCCCTCTTAACTGTGTCCTCAGCTGAAGCATGAAGAACATATTGGGAGCCTCTGAGAACAGAGTCATCTTAGAGTGGCCACATCCTAGAGTCCTTTTCTGGGCCACGCTAGAATGCAACTGAACTTTGGGAACTGGATTTTATATGCACTGTTATTGCATGACTTGGTATTAATAATACAGTATTGACAATTTATCCAGCAAGTTCACAATCCAGTTCTTCATATCGCCTTAGATGGATGCAGTTGTGTAACATGAGAATGGTTCACCCCAAAATTGTCTTCTTCAAAGTCTATTTTCGGTGTTTTGGGGATCATGCCCATGGCAACTTCAGTTCATAAAAATCTTATTCCACAAATGCAGAGGTGTCTCTGGATTGTGACGCAAGCATATAAATTTACATAGTCCTCTTGCATGGGTACAGGCACATGCTAGTTAACAAAACACAGGGAGCCTATGAAATGTGAGGTGGTAGTAGCCTCAAATACATTTTAGGAATGGTCAGCAGTTAATAAGGGTTAATCTCTTCTTTGCCCAACCTCACCAAGCCATTCCTGGTCAAAATTAACAGAGCAGCAGCGGGAAAGTCATAAAATTTCTTAGCAGGCCGTGCCTCTTTAATGTACCAATGGAACTTCTACAAGACAGAGCCCTGATTGTATGGCTGAGCTAAACAGGATGGCTGTTTTAACACTGTTCTAACTTATGGTAGCCATTAAACTCTAACCTCATTTCCCATTACAGCAGTCCACTGTGAACAGCTATTTACTGCTAATTGAACCAGCCAGAAATGATCATAACTCAAAACTGAACAATTTTTGCAAAAAAAAAGGAAAAAGAAAAAAAAGCATATTCCTTCCAAATGCATTTTTGTGCAACTTTTGCAACGTGCTGTGATGAACAGGATCATTTTTAGTGGAACTTTATCATACAAATTCCTACTAACCCATGGGAAAGAGAAATAAAATGCTGTTGCTCCTAAATATTGCAGAACAAATGTGTTGTAGCCTAGACATTGCAGTTTAACGTACCAAACCATGTGGCAGAAAAGAAACAGGTTTTTAATAAACAAGATCATCCCAGCCATTTCCTTTTAGCTGCATATGCTGAAAAAATTTCAAATGATATCACAACCCCCCCCAACCGTAACCTCAAATCTCTGTTGTGTATAGTTGTTAAAACAAGACTGCAGAATACTTTATTTAAAATACTTTCTGGCTCATTTCAGACATAATGCAAAACCATGGTTTATTTGTGAAGCCAGGATTCAGCTGATTTGACTCAAATCCTGGTTTCTTTCTAGAAATACTGGTTTCACTTCCTTCTCTCTGCTCCCTGGGAGAACAAGCCAGGATTAAACCGAGATAAAGCCAGGATGGCTCATCCAAATATCATTTGAAACCATAGTTAAGACTAACTGTGGTTTACAAACCAACTTCAGATATTGGCAGTAGTCTCCAGGTCCCATAAGAATTGTAGCTTTATTGCAAGGCATCCGATGAAGTTTTTTATTAAACAAGTTTTGAACCTAGGTACTTGTTAAGAGAGAAGAAAGGAGAGAAACAAGATTATTTGTAGATACAGCTAATTGGAACAAGGTCACAGTTGTTAAACTGCTTTGAAAATGCAGCATAATTAAAAAAGAAGTCCACATTTTGACGCCAGTGATATTACTTTTGTAATTGCAATGTCCTTATTTAAAATGTTTTGTAACCATTATTTAACATGATAATATTGTAAAGCCTAAACAATATGTTATTTGTATTACTTTAAACACATGTTAATTTGTAAGCATTGTGTAACAATATTTGATAATTTCAGAATTTGGGGTATTCTTTTCTTTTCTACAGTGGAGTGTTATCTTTACCCCTCCCCCTCACATTCATATTTACCCTGGGAGAACAAGCCAGGATTAAACTGAGATAAAGCCAGGATGGCTCATCCAAATATCATTTTAAACCATCATTAAGACTAACTGAGGTTTACAAACCAACTTCAGATATTGGTTTGACCTTAGGCAGTTCGTGAGAGGGAGGGCATCTTGGCCACCTTCTGGGCATGGAGTAGGGGTCACTGGGTGTGTGTGGAGGAGGTAGTTGTGGGTTTCCTGCATTGTGCAGGGGGTTGGGCTAGATGACCCTGGTGGTCCCTTCCAACTCTATGATTTTATGACTCTAACTAACCTTCTTTAATGGAGGGGCTTTCATTCAATCACACTGGTCGTAGATAGTTTAATAAAAACACATTTTTGTATGATATCTGAACTAGGTTTGCCAACCTCCAAGTGCCACCTGGAGATCTCCCACTATTACAATTAAACTCCAGATGACCAAGATCAGTTCCCCTGGAGAAAATGGCTACTTTGGAGGATGAACTCAATAGCATTATATTCTGCTGAGGTCCCTCCCCTTCTCAAACCCTCCCCTCCCCAGGCTCCACCCCCAAAATCTCCAGGTATTTCCCAACCCAGAGCTGGCAACCCTAGTCTGAACTGAGTCTGACTGGTTGCTTGCCAGTCAAATGTTCTTGAAGGTAAAGAGACTCTCAGGAACAGATATTTAGCTTGAGGAGAAAAATCAGCAGAAATATTCCGTTTTTGCACACACTGTTCCATTAATGGAGTAAGATCCTGTGTAACTGGGGACAGGGAGATTTTTGCCAATTTTCCCTTCTTGCTGAAGCTTTCCCACAACTCATCCCACTCTGTTCCAAAGTGTCTCCAGAACCTGCAAGAGCAACTTTTCTAACAGCACAAGAGTCTGGAGGGGGAAAGAGGAGAGATCTATCTGTTTGTGGTAGTCATGATCTAACTCTGCTGTTTTATATTTTTTATGACATTTTGTACACACCTAGTTTCTGTAATCTTAAACAGCAGCAAAACAGAGGGGGGAGGAAATTGCATAACTGTGATTGCTACTTGAAACACTGATAAAATCTCTTGGACCCCATCCAATTTGGTTCTTTGCTTGGTCAATTATACAGTAGAGACACCTAAAGTACAGTCTGGTCCTTTTTAATGGATACTTTTGATTATGTATCCCTGACTGATGTTGACAGGATCATAGTTATTGTGAAAGCTACTACATGCCATTTGGACCCCTCCTGTTCTTGGTTGTTAAAATCTTGTAGCTGAAAAGTAGTAGAAATTACTCCACTAATAGAAATTATCAATGCTATCCTCCCAGAAGGGGTGCTCCCTAAGTATCTTGAACACATGAAGCAGTTTTATACTGAATCAGACAATAGGTCCATCAAACTCAGATCTGTCTACTTAGAGGCTCTTCAGAGACTCTGATAGAAGTCATGATCTCCTACCTGATTCTTTTAACTGGAGATGCCAGGGATTAAACCTGGTGCCTTCTGCATGCATATGTTCTAGCACTGAGCCACAGCCCCACTCTCTCAAAGAGGCCATAGTGCATCCATGACCGAATTGGTCAGGTTGCACCGGCACTACCGTGTGCAGTTCTGGAGGCCTCACTTCAAAAGGGATGTGGACAGAATGGGGCGGGTGCAGAGAGGATAGCGATGAGGATGATCAGAGGCCTGGAAACCAAGCCCTACGAGGAAAGGCTGAGGGACTTGGGAATGTTTAGTCTGGAGAAGAGGAGATTGAAGGGGGACATGATTGCTCTCTTTAAGTATTTGTAAGGCTGTCAGTTAGAGGAGGGCAGGGAGCTGTTCCTGTTGGTAGCAGAGGATATGACATGCAATGATGGGTATAAATTATGGGCAGAAAGGTACTGGCTGGACATTAGGAAAAATTTTTTACAGTGAGAGTAGTTCTGCAGTGGAAGCGGCTGCCTAGGGAGGTGGTGAGCTCCCCCTCACTGGCAGCCTTCAAGCAGCTGCTGGATTAACATTTGTCAGGGATGCTTTAGGCTGATCCTGCTGTGAGGGTCTCTGTCTATGTGTCTCTGCTTCCCATCACCTGCTTTGTTATCAGTGAACTCGTAAAAGCAGTTCACACCTTCTGGTCTCAGGCGCCAGGCCTGATTGCCCCAAGTATCTTCCCCCCCGCTGTTCTTCCTGTCAGTACTCCCTCAGGCCGATGCGGCCTTGGAAGTGTGATAGCTTCACCAGACTTCCTGGGACTCGTCTGATGTTTTGTATTATGCCAAGCTTGTAACTTCCCATAACAATAAGTGTGAACCCCAGTGCCCCAGTGCCCTGGAGTCAATATATTCTGTAAACCCGAATAGCCCCTCACTTGCAACTTTCTACCTGTGCCTGTCTCATCTCCTGATGTCTTCAATAAATCCTTTGTTTCTTTACCACCGTCTGAACATTTGATTTGGAGAAGCAAACTCAGAGAGAGGGGATCTCTCACATTAAGTTGCAAGTCTTTGCCTCTCGGACTGCTGCTGTACCTTTTGGGACAGAATGCAAGGCGACGAGGAAAACACCCCTACTACCCCTGTGGCACCAAAGGAACCGGTGGTGCCGGAGAAACCGGACCCCAAGGAGGAGGGTGCCAAGCCAAAGAAACCTAGGGATCCCATCCCCGACCAAGGCCGGGACGGACGTCCCCGAGGACTTTTCAACAATTGGCTGGACTCCCCCAAGGGTTGGTCTCTCTCCCGAACCGCGGCGAAGGATCGCCGATTAGCCTTCCCCAGCACGGGACTCGAAGGGGACCCGGCACGCAAGGAGGCCCTGATGGAGGAAGAACGCAAGCAGTGGCAGGAGGATCGCCAAGCTATGCAGGAGCAGATGGAGACCATGCAGCGTGTGATGGGTGAGATGGCAGCGGCCCTTGACGCACTGAAAGTGCAACCGCCTGCCGGCAATCTCCCGGACGGGGCACCGGCAGCCCCTCCCGCGCCTCCTAGCCTCCCGTCCCGTCGGGACCTGAAAGTCACGTATGACGGTTCAGGGGACCAGTTGACCTTTTTCATGGTCCAAGTGGACATTTTTATGCGAGAACAAGGCCGAACCTTCACTTCCGAGGAGTCCCGGGTGCAGTACGTGGCTTCCTTACTGCAAGGGGAGGCGGCCGCCTGGATGGTGTTGCAGTATGAACTCCGCTCGCCGGTGCTGCGAACCCTGGACGAGTTTATGGTAGCACTCCGAAACCGCTTTGAGGACCCGACTCTGGGTGAGCGGGCTAAAGCCTCCCTGATGCAACTGCGCCAAGGGACCAAGTCGGTGGCGCAGTATGCAAGTGAGTTCCAGTCACTGGCCAGCCGAATCCTGGACTGGAGTGAGGCCACTTTGGTACAGTGTTTCAGGGAGGGCCTCAACCCGGACCTCCAACATTGGGCCTTTATGCAAGGGAACCCCCCGGATGTGGAAGGTTGGGTTCGCCACGCTGCCGAAATCGAGAATCGCAAACAACTTCTGACCTTGTCCAAACAACGCATCGGACGAGACCCGAGACCCCGGAGCGACCGGGGCCGAGACTTCCGACTGGGGGGCAGCGGGGGTCCCTCGGCCGCTGAACGCCGCAAGCGTTTTGAGACCGGTGTCTGCCTGACCTGCGGAGGTAAGGGACACTTTGCGTCGCAATGCCCCTCTCGTTCGGGCCGTCCCAACCCCCCACGCCAAGCCCCGACCGAACCACAGAAGGCGGCTGCCGAGGACCAGCCCCGCCGCAGGAGCGGACCACCGGGCCGACGTTCCGGCGCACCCTCCGCTCTCCATGCGCGCCCCCAGGACGGGGTCTCCACTTCTACTGGCCCAACGGGGTCCCGGATTACAAGTACTACTTTTGATTCGGACGGGTCCCCGACCGCCACCACTCCTTCCCCCTCTTCCAGCGAGGAGGAGGAGTGGGAACAGCCGGCAAAAAACGCCGTCGGTCTGCTGTAGAAGGGGCTCCGCAGCAGACCGCCCCTGTCGTTGTGCAAGGAGCTCCACCGATGGTAAGCGCCCAAGAGGACAATGTATATGTGCGTGTTCACCTATCCCTACCAAAAGGGGGTCCCAGTTTAGAATTCCCCGCTTTGGTTGACTCGGGGTGTGCCCGCACCATGATTAGTGAGGACACTGCCAAGAAACTGGGAGTCCGGCGCAAGCGGCTTCCGGGACCCCTCCGCTTTTCCCAAATGGACGGGAGTGATTTTAAACGGGGCCCGGTGACCCACAGAACTGCAGCCGTGATTATGTCCGTGGGGGAACATTGGGAACGCTTGTATTTTACCATCGCCCCTATTGTAACCCCTGTGGTGTTAGGGATGAACTGGCTACGGGGACACAACCCATCCATCGACTGGGTTGAACGGGTGCTCTCGTTTCCCGAAAACCCCTGTAGGTTACATGACAAGGAACGGGTTGTCCGGTCTCCGGCCGCCGCAGTGGTAGGGTTCCCCCCCCCAGCCACCGTTCCTCCTCAACTGCCCACTGAATACTCGCAGTTTGCGGACGTCTTTGATGTTAGGGAATGTGACGAACTACCCCCCCACAGAGAGACGGACTGCGCCATCGAAATTGTGGGGGAAGGCAAACTGTCTAAAGGGAAGATCTACCCCATGAGCCCTAGTGAAAAGGCGGTGTTACGGGACTATCTGGATGCCAACTTGGCGAGGGGTTTCATACGCCCTTCCAAGGCTCCTTATTCGGCCCCAGCCTTCTTTGTGAAGAAAAAGACGGGAGATTTAAGACTGTGCATTGACTTTCGTAGGCTAAACGCCGTCACCCAGTCTAACGCTTACCCTCTCCCTCTTATTCCCGACCTTCTAGCACAATTAAAGGAGGGCCGAATCTTCACCAAACTGGACTTAGTGGAAGCATACCACCGCATTCGCATTAAAGAAGGAGACGAGTCCAAAACAGCCTTTTCCAGCTGTTTTGGAATGTTTGAGTACCTAGTCATGCCTTTCGGACTTTCGGGGGCTCCCAGTGTGTTTATGCAATTAATTAATGAGGTTTTACATGATTTGCTGTTTCGGGGGGGGGTGGTATTTCTCGATGACATCCTTATTTACTCTGAAACCATGGAAGAACATGTGCACCTAGTGCGAGAAGTGCTCCAGCGGCTGCGGGAGCACAAACTGTATGCTAAGGTGTCCAAATGTGAGTTCCACCAACCTTCCATTACATTTCTTGGGTACGTGATTTCCCACCAAGGGTTAGAAATGGACCCCGCAAAGGTCCAGGTGGTGCGGGATTGGGAACCCCCCACTACCCGCCGCCAGCTTCAGCAGTTTTTGGGATTCGCTAACTTTTACCGAAACTTCATTCCCAACTTTGCCCAAGTTGCGCTTCCCCTCACTGCCCTGTTGCGTACCAAGGACAAGGGGGCTAGCGCCGCGCTTCCCTCAGCCCGTTTGCAATGGTCCCCCCAGTGCCAGCAAGCTTTTGAACGTTTAAAGCTGCTTTTTTCATCCGAACCCGTTTTGGCTCACCCGGATTGCACCAAGCCTTTTGTGGTGCAAGTGGATGCCTCGGATGTGGCCATGGGCGGGGCCCTATTGCAGAGGGATGAAGGGGGGCGGTTGAGGCCATGCGCCTACTTCTCCAAGAAGTTTTCCCAGTCCGAAATCAACTGGGCTATTTGGGAGAAGGAGGCGGCGGCGGTCAAACATGCCCTCACCATATGGAGGCACTTTTTAGAAGGTGCCGAACTGCCGTTTGAAGTGTGTACCGATCACAAGAATCTCGAGGCTCTCAAGGGAGCTAGAAAGCTCAACGCCAAACAAATTCGGTGGGCCCAATTCTTCGCAAAATTCCGGTTCACCCTCAAGCATGTCCCTGGCAAAGAAAATGCCCTAGCCGACGCTTTGTCACGACTTCCCCAGTATCGCAACGATTTCGATCGCCCAGTCGACTCCCTGTTCACTCCCGAGCAGCGAGGGGAGGTTCCAAGCTTAGCCGTCACTACCCGGTCCCAAGCCCAACAACCAGAGACCCCCCCTACGCTCAAAGGTATCCCGGAAGCCTTCCAACAGCGGCTCCGGGACGCCTCCTTACAGGAGGAGGAGCACCATCTCCTCCCCACTGGCTTGGAACGAACCAACACCTGGTGGGTGCAAGGGGGAAAACTATATGTCCCATCCTCCCTTCGTAAAGAGGTATTGGGACTTGTACATGGTGCCAGGTTGGCGGGTCATTTTGGTTTCATAAAAACTCTTCACCTGGTACGGAGGCAGTTCTGGTGGCCCGGTATGAGATCCGATGTAGAGCTGTATGTGCGCAGCTGCCCCACTTGCGCCACAGCTAAAAGACGGATGGGAAAACCCCCAGGGCTTCTCAAACCGCTTGAGAACCCCTCCCGTCCCTGGGAAGTCATCGCCATGGATTTTATCACCGACCTACCTCCAAGTCGGGGAAAGACGGTTCTCTGGGTAATCACGGACCTCTTTTCCAAACAGGTCCATTTCGTTCCATGTGCAGGTCTTCCTTCAGCCCAGGGCTTGGCTAAACTGTTCGTCACACACGTCCTCAGGCTACACTCGATCCCGAGGAAGGTCCTCTCCGACCGGGGGGTCCAGTTTGTTGCCAAATTTTGGCGAGCCTTCCTAAAGCTAATGGGGGTGGAGGAACAGGGCCTTTCTTCCGCCTATCACCCCCAGACGGATGGTCAAACTGAACGAGTAAACGCGGTGGTAGAATGTTATTTGCGTTGCTATGTAAATTTCCACCAGGACGACTGGGTCGACCTGCTGCCATTTGCCGAATATGCGTACAACAATGCGCCTCATTCCTCTACCGGCTTTAGTCCCTTCCAAGTAATATACGGGACGGAATTCGGTCCTTTCGGTTCCGCCCCCGTCACGCCAGATCTCCAGTCCACCCCTGATCTTCAGGAGTGGATTCAGGTAGTCAAATCTACCTGGCCATGGCTGCTCAAGAATCTTGAGAGGGCAAAAAGCAAGTACAAGGAACAGGCAGACAAACACCGGTCTCCGGGATGGGAACTTAAGGTGGGGGAGCAAGTCTATCTGTCCACTAAAAACCTCCGCTCTCTTCGTCCCTGCAAAAAACTGAGCGACCGTTATGTGGGACCTTTCCCCATTACCAGAGTAATCAACGAGGTTACCGTGGAACTGGAACTCCCAAAGACCCTCAAGGGGGTCCATCCAGTCTTTCATATAAGCCTCCTCAAACCTTATGTGGCAGCTCCCCAGTTCCACCCCCCTCCCGCACACGAGATTCCTACCGTGGTAGGGGGGGATACCCATTTGGAAATATCCAAGGTTTTAGATTCCAAATGGAAGAAAGGGAAACTGTTTTACTTTGTTCGTTGGAAAAACCTTGGGTCCGCTCACGACGAGTGGGTGGCCGCACCCCACATGGCGGCCCCTCGCTTGATCCGAGAATTCCACCTCGCTTATCCCGATAAGCCTCGCCCTCTCGAGGACCCTGGAGGGGGGCCTTAAGGGGGGCAGAATGTGAGGGTCTCTGTCTATGTGTCTCTGCTTCCCATCACCTGCTTTGTTATCAGTGAACTCGTAAAAGCAGTTCACACCTTCTGGTCTCAGGCGCCAGGCCTGATTGCCCCAAGTATCTTCCCCCCCGCTGTTCTTCCTGTCAGTACTCCCTCAGGCTGATGCGGCCTTGGAAGTGTGATAGCTTCACCAGACTTCCTGGGACTCGTCTGATGTTTTGTATTATGCCAAGCTTGTAACTTCCCATAACAATAAGTGTGAACCCCAGTGCCCCAGTGCCCTGGAGTCAATATATTCTGTAAACCCGAATAGCCCCTCACTTGCAACTTTCTACCTGTGCCTGTCTCATCTCCTGATGTCTTCAATAAATCCTTTGTTTCTTTACCACCGTCTGAACATTTGATTTGGAGAAGCAAACTCAGAGAGAGGGGATCTCTCACACCTGCATTGAGCAGGGGGGTTGGACTAGATGGCCTGTATGGCCACTTCCAACTCTATGATTCTATGATTGAAGAACCCCTCTCTTGTTAAAATGGCAGGGGCTAATTATCAGTTTGAACTCATGTGGTACTTCTGGTTGTTCCTGCTTGACCATCTCTTTGCTCAAGCAAGTGGGCCAGTTACAGACCTTTGCTGTGATGGCTCCCATTCTATGCAACAACCTCCTCAAAGTTCTTAGGAATTCATCCACCTTTCCAACTTTTAGAAAGTGCTGTAAGACACAGTTTTTGCAGGACTTTGAATGTAGAAAGTGGTTGAGTTTTGTTGTTGGTCTGACTCTGGTTTTATTCTAGTTGTGTATGATTTGTTATATTTTTGGGGTTGTATACTGCTCATTAGGGCTGTCAATTCGGTTCGGCCCAAACCGAAAAACAGCCGAAGGGGGAAGCCAAACGAGGGGGGGGGGAAGCCAAACGAGGTTTTCTCCCATTCTGCCGAGGGGTGTGTGATGCTCACCTCTGTGGGAGTGTGTGTACTGCTTTTAAAGTTAAGTTTAAAGTTGAGTCTGTGCGGCGGCTAGCGAGTCTCTGTCCGCTCGGCACCCTTGGTGTCGAGCCTCCTCCTTGGTGTTTTTCACTGTTTTTGCCTCTAGCCTGGGGTTGAGTGCAACGGGGCGGCTTGCGTGAGATCCCCTGCGTCTTGGATTTTTTCCCCGTTTGGGGGGTGCACCACGGCGCCGTATTGGTTGGAGATGTGGGGGGGGGGGTGCTGGTGAGACTTGCTTGAGTTTGGTGGGGTCGTTTGCATAAGGGGGGGAGCGTCCCTCCACCATGAGAAGAAGGAGCAGGGCAGAAAATACAAACTCTGGGGGGTTTTTTTTGCACGGTCTGTTTTGCTGCTCATTCAAAAATGTTTTTGCAAAATCTGACTTTCACAATACATTTTAACGGTCCAAGTCACCTGCTCCTTTTTTCCTTTTTGCTATAGTTAGCCTAGTGCGCCTCTGTTCCTTTCCATGGTCGCTCGCGTTTTGCTTTGCATTGCAATGGTTAGCACGGGAGGTTTTTCCTTGGATTTGCCGCTCTCTAGATGCATAGGATCGGCTGATCCCATTCATCCCAATAGGGAAAAGGGGGGAAACCCATATATCTGGACCCCCTGATCCCATCTTTACAAAACTTGGGGGTTCTTCCAAGAAGCCTCATCGGAAGCTATGCTGAAAGTTTGGGGGCTGCACCCACAAAAATGCACCACCACCACCACCCCGGAGCCACGGAAAAGCGCCAATGTGCTTTAAGTGGCTTTATTTCTGTCACTGTGGGCAATTTTTTGGGGGGGCAACCTCTTCCGGGCCCCATATCTCAGGACCCCCTGACCCAATCTTTACAAAACTTGGGGGTTCTTGCAAGAAGCATTCCCTCAAGCTACCCTGAAAGTTTGAGACCTCCACCCCCAAAAATGCTTCCCCGGAGCCGCAGAAAGGCGCTAGTGCATTTTTTATGACTTTATTTGGCCGAATTTTCCCCCGAACTCAAACTAGGCGCCGAATTCCACGGATCCGAATCGGGGGAGTTTGGACTTCAGCATATCCTGAATTGAAACGGGCCAAATTCTGCCGAATCCGAACTATGCCGAATTTTTTTTTTCAACAGCTCTACTGCTCATTAGCCCTGACCTGGATGGCTCAGGCTAGCCTGATCTCGTCAGATCTCAGAAGCTAAGCAGGGTCAGCCCTGGTTAGTATTTGGATGGGAGACCACCAAGGAATACCAGGGTTGCTGTGTCGAGGAAGGCACTGGCAAACCACCTCTGTTAGTCTCTTGCCGTGAAAACCCCAAAAGGGGTCGCCATAAGTCGGCTGCAACTTGAAGCACTTTACACACACATACTGCTCATTTCTGGGAGAAAAGGAGATGAATTTGATTAATTAATTATAATAATTTTAATGTTCATTCCCATGAGGTTTTGGGAGGGGGGTGAAGAGTAGGTGGAATACAAGCAAGTGGCAGAAATCAGAAATGACAGCAGTGCATCCCTAGGAATATTTTGATTATTCCTAAATAATCCCAATAACTGTTGCTATAAATTTTAACTTTAATGCAAGAGCCTTGGAAGGAGAAGGAGAGCAAATGTGAATGTGCTATGAGCATTCATGACTAAGAGAAGTGATCTAAAATGCATCAAATAAATGCCATACAGTTGTTGAATTTTCAAGGCAGACAGAATCAGAAACCAAACACAATGGCCTTGATCCAGTTCTAGTTGTATACAACTAGTCACACATTCAAGAGCTATTGGCCATGGTTGGGGAATGTGTACCCTCATTAAATCCAGCTGGTTCAGTGAAGCCCAGATTGGCAAGGCTGTGCAAATTAAGAGATTCATCTAGATGTTTGCTTGCATCAGTAAACATATGAATATCCACTTCCACACATGGATGCCCCTTGTTGGATCAGGAAGCTTGTTTTAACTGGAAGCTAGTTCCAGTTTCCATCAGTTATTATTTTTCCATAGCTACAGAAAATTGGCTATGCAAAAGTATATTGCAGAAATCTGGTAAATCATCCCCCACACACAAAATTGTTCTAGACACAATCCAGCAGAAGCTAGCCATCAATAATGACTCTTCATACTGTCACGGTCTCTGACATATATATGGTATTTTGTGAACACGTGCAGAATTAATTCCATGTAATTCCACATGTAAAGCTTGAATATAACATGCAGGCTGAACCACATGCTACAAAGGCTTGTATAATGAAATGCTTGTGTAATGCATATGTCCTTAGAACAGACTAACAGAATTCTCTCAACGTCAGCTCTATCAAGAGCTAACTAATTATGTCACCCTGGTCTTGTCCTTGAAGGGGAAGAGCAGAGCACCTTTCCTTATCTATCAAAATTTTACTAAAATCACCTTTCTAACTCAGCTGCCAGATGTCAGAATCTCAAAAGCAGAACACTTTTGTCCTTCTCAAAGTCTCAAGATATCTTAATGTACTAAGAGTGCATTAATAGCTGAAACTGTGCTTATTATAGCTTAAAGGCATTAAAGTTCTCTCAAAGATATGAGTAATATGCTTTCTTGCTCTTCTGTAATCTCGCTCAAGGCTATGCAGCTGATCAAACTAAGCAATGTCACTTTGCAGATGACAAATGTAAACAATAATTGTGTTTTATGAGTTATATAGTTAAATATTGTGCTACAGATTTCTAAGTAGTCTTATTCAATGCGTATTGTCCTAATGAAGAGGATGGTATAAAAATTATGTATATAAAGTGATCATGTAACTCAGAAATAAGTGTTTATACTTTAAGCAAAGTGGACTGAAAGGAAAGGAAGACCATATATGGTCGTATAGAGCTGAGCAGCTGCTACTAAAACCTTACTACACTGCACATCATATCAGATAGAGGGGATAAAAGATCTCTCTTTACTCTTAATGAGTCTAGAAACAGTATAAATACAGCTACAGTTAGCCCAGAGATTTAGAACCTTCCAAAAGGCTCTCAGGAAAAACTGAATGGTATGTATGGTTTAAATACTTTACTCTAGACTTTGTGAATTAGATACTTTGAACTGAATCAGAATAATTTGACTGTTATATTGTAGAAGTTGGATTTTGAAACTGAATAGCGTGTAAGACTTGCTTGCTTTTACTGCATACATTGTAACTGGATACATTGTATTAGGGCTGTTGAAAAAAAATATTCGGTATAGTTTGGATTCGGCTGAATTCAGCCCGTTTTTATTCGGGCCGTGCCGAAGTCCGAACTACCCGCTTCGCGTCCCCGGAAATTCGAGGGGATCCGGAGTTCGGGGGAAAATTTGGCCCCCCGTGCGGCTTCAGGGGGATTCCCTGAAGGCCCGCGGGGGGACCTTTAAACAGACCTGCGCCTCCCAGCTGTGAGGGGCAGATCTGTTTAAAGGGGCCACCGCGCGCCTCCAGGGAAGCTCCCTGGAGGCGCGCAGCGGGTCTTTAAACAGATCTGCGCCTCCCGGCTGGGAGGCACAGATCTATTTAAAGCCCCCCCAGCCCTGCCGGGACTCCCGGCAGGGCTGGCGGAAGGCTGGCAAGACCAGACCCCCCCAGATCCCCCCAAACCCCCCCTTCCAGCCCTGCCAGGAGTCCCGGCAGGGCTGGGAGGGGCTTTAAATAGATTTGTGCCTCCCGGCTGGGAGGCACAGATCTGTTTGAAGACCCGCCACGCGCCTCCAGGGATCTTCCCTGGAGGCGCGCGGCGGCCCCTTTAAATAGATCTGCACCTCCCAGCCGGGAGGCGCAGATCTATTTAAAGCCTCCCCCCCAGCCCTGCCGGGACTCCCGGCAGGGCTGGCGGGGGGCTGGCAAGACCAGACCCCCCCAGACCCTTCCAGACCCCCCCTTCCAGCCTTGCCGGGAGTCCCGGCAGGGCTGGGGGAACGGATAGTAACTACTGTCTATGAGAACCTGGGTTTAGGTTCTACAGGTCGACCAGCACATAGAGAAGCAGCTCGACATCCAGAGACTCCAATCAAATGAGGAGCTAAAAGGAATGGAAATAATTTGAAACAACAGTTCAGGATTTTCCAACAAAGGACACCTGCTATAGAGGGAAAAGGTCCACAACAACCAGGTCAGAAATTTGTTAAACAAACTCAGTCTTCCTTTTCCACACCCCAGACTAATAAAAACTGGAAAGCTGATTATGGAAATGAGAGAAGCTTACCAGACAGTCAAGAGGCATCAAGAGGCTATGGTCTGATTGGTATGGAAATCCAGAGAGAGGAACTCCAAATCCCTATAGGAGAGGGGAACCATCTATTCAATCTGCTGAAGAGAGGGAGATTCCTGTGAGGCAATCACAGATACCACAAGAGCGCAGCGTTCAACAAGTACAACATGGAAATACTCGTCCAATACAACAATCATCACATGAGGGTGGTTCGAGACATGCAGGCAACAATAACATGTCTGCCCATCAGTTGGATGACACAAGAAGAGATACCAGTGGCAGTGACCTTGGTAACCACCATTAATGGGGTTAAGGAATATGATTTGTATTTCTTGTCTTTAACTTTAGATGGAAGAAATATACAAACTGAAGTGATTTTTTTATGATGGAACACAAGCTATAGTTTTCATTAAAGATGTTCCTTGGAGAATGGATTCAAGTATAAAGTTGACTATTAAGTTACCAACTGAACAATATCAAAAAAGTTTGATTCAAGAATCTCAATTGTCTGAAAAAGGATGCTTACAATTGAAACGTCTTTTTCATCAATATAGTGAAGTTTTTCAAATATGGGAAAATCAAACAGGTCATGTGAAAGATGTACAATTTCGTATTGCTACAGGTACGAAAATGCCTAAAGCTCAAAAACAATATCATATTAATCACAATGCTAGACCTGACATTCAAGTTGTTATTAATTATTTATTAACTCAAGGATTTTTAATTCCAAGAAACAGTCCAATGAATTCACCAGTCTATCCAGTGCCTAAACCTGATGGAAGATGGCGAATGGTTATTGACTACAGAGAAGTAAACAAAGTTATACCTGTAGTTGCAGCACAGAATTGCCACTCAACTGGAATGCTACACAACTTAATTCGAAAGAAGTTTAAGACTACTTTGGACTTAAGCAACTAGAATGCTACACAACTTAATTCGAAAGAAGTTTAAGACTTACTTTGGACTTAAGCAATGGACTTAAGTGTCCAATTTCTCCAGAAAGTTATTGGATCACGACTTTCACTTGGGAAGGTAAGCAGTATGCCTTTACACGCCTTCCACAAGGATTTTTAAACTCACCTGCCTTATTTACAGGGGATGTCATTGAAACTTTACGTGAAGTTCCTAATGTTTTTGTTTATGTTGATGATATTTATTTTTCACATTCCACTGAAGAGGAACACCTACAAGCCTTAGAGGAAATCATACAAAAACTACTCGCTAGAGGGTATGTAATTTCTCTGAAGAAATCTGATATTGCCAAATTTGATGTTACTTTTTTAGGGTTTGAAGTGACAAACACAGGCAGAGACCTGACTCAAAGGTTTAAGGATAAAATTGTATCTCTTCAACCACCAAAGACTTTAAAGAAATTACAAAGTATTTTAGGCTTGTTAAATTTTGAAAGGAATTTTTTTCCAGATTTTGCTGAAAGCATCAAACCTCTCTATGAACTGATTTCAAAATCAGAAAAATATAGTGTTCCTTGGACACAAGAAGATCAAGCTATACTTAATGATTTAATCAGGAACATAAATTACTCTAAGTATTTAGAGGCTAGAGATTCAAGTAAAGCTTTGGATGTGAAGTTTTTTTACCTCTCCTACAGCAGGATATGTAAGATATCATAATGCTTCCTCTACTACACCTATTATGTATGGAAATTTGATTTTTTCTTCCACAGAGAAAAAGTTTACTCCAATTGAGAAACTTCTCACTACAATGCATACAGCTTTATTACAGGCACTTGACTTATCACAAGGGCAACAAATACGTGTGTATTCACCGCTACGTTCGCCACAGCATCTCAAAAGATGCCGCAAACAGAAAGAAAAGCACTTTCTGGTAGATGGCTAACTTGGCTATCTTACTTTGAAGATACAAGGTTTGAGTTTCACTATGATGATACCTTACCATATCTTGATAATTTACCAGAAGTAGAAACTGAAGATTCTACTACATTTTTTCTTCCACAGCTTCATTTAAATGAATATACAGCTGTTTTTTACACAGATGGATCTGCCATTAACAGTCCTATACAGAAGAAACGGAATACAGCTGGCTTCGGAATTGTCCAAGGACATTTTAACTCAGACTCACAGTTTGTCATAGACCGCCAATGGAAGTACCCACTTGGTGATCATTCTGCACAATATGCTGAAATTTCCGCAATGGAATTCGCCTTCAAGGAGGCTACACAGGTTACAGGTCCCATACTCATTGTCACTGATAGTAATTACCTAGCCAGATGTTTCAATGAGGACCTGGACACACGGATCTCAAATGGATTCATGAACAATAAGAAACAACCACTGCTCCACATGGGTAAGTGGAAAACAATTGCACAAATTGCAAAAAACCGGCCTGATATCCAAGTGATACACGAGCCGGGGCACAGACCAATGGGATCCTCCCTACATACACAGGGAAACATGATAGCTGACAAGTTAGCTCAGCAAGCAAGCCATTCAATACATACCACCATACATACCAAGCCAATAACTGATTCAGATCTAATTCACTGTCTAGATGCATCCAGACCTAATCCACCTGGATACCCAAAAACATATACTTACATCAGGAATGAACAAGGTGATGTAATTGTATGTAAATCTGGTGGTAAATATATCTTACCTCCACTTGTTAAATGTCCCGCTTCAATACTAGTTATGACTAAGGTTGCAAAGTTATGTAGAATTACTTGGGAATAAGTTGTATTACTTTCTGTGGGACATTCTTCCAGAATGGGAAGCCAATGTGGTGCAATGGTTAGAATGTCAGACTAAGATCTGGGAGACCCAGGTTAAAATCCCCACTTTGCCATGGAATTTTGGCCACTCACATACTCTCAGCCTAACCTACACTGCAGTGTTGTGAGGATAAAATGTAAGCCACTTTGGGTCCCAGTGGGCAGAAACGTTGGGTATAAACAAAGTAAATTTAAGTCTGGGCATCACCCTCAGGGTCCTTCTCTCCCATCCCAGCCTGGACAGCCTTAGAATCTCTGGCTTGAGCCAGCCTCAGAATGGGTGCAGACCTTGGAGACAATGCTTCCCCAGTCTTACAGCCTGCCCCAGAACTTCTGCCAATCGCTCTCTCTGGGTCAGGCTTCAGTCTACTCTCCTACCCTGGCATGGCTCATTCTGCTGCCTTTATCCCTATCTCCCCCTTCAGTCCCAGCCCCCACCCCTTTCTCTCAGGTGCTTCCCTTTTCCCCTGTGCCTCTGTTAACCCATGGTTATCTGAGCCTTGGTCTGGCACTCCCTGTCCTCCCAGGGCTACTCGTGAGCCGTCTTCTGGAGCTCTGCTGGCCTTCCCTCATTCCCTCCATCTGGGACCTTGTCTCCCATGTTATGTATGCAGCGGGAAGCAGCATCTATATTGAGCTTAGAGTTTCTCCAGGCTCCTGAGCTATGTGCTCGTATTGGCTGTAAGACTCCTACTTCTCTGGAGCGGCAGGATTGAACACCTCAAACTTGCCTGGGGCAGCCATCGCGTCTTGCTCCGCGACTCCCCCAGTGTATCGGTAGTGATTCAGCTGATGAGCCGGGCTGCTCACCGGTTCCGAGTGATTTCAGCTGGGATGGGATGGGTTGCCTACCAGCGCCTACATCCCACCTTCGTCGCCACTGTTAAGTCGCTTGGCCGATACACGAGACAGGAGGCAGAGATAATACAACATTGCTTTATTGTGATTACAGCTAGCTAACTCAGTGTGCATCGTGCTTATATGCTCGCTCAGCCCCGCAGGTCACACACACACCCAGTACTCTGTTGAGTGGCTACAGCCATTGCAGCCAATGAGAACACACAAGCACTTGAGTCTGTGATTGGACAGTTACAGTCTTACAGCCAATACGAGCACGTAGCTCAGGAGCCTGGAGAAACTCTAAGCTCAGTATAGATGCTGCTTCCCGTTGCATACATAACATCCCAGGTGTAGGCCTTCATCAGTTTCTCCTCCCTGCTTGGCAGCCAGTGCTTTTGCAGGGCTGCTGGCCTTGGGAAGGAGAGTTCTGCTGCTGCACCTTCTATTGAGGCACCAAGTGTGCAGGGCCGGTACCCTCCTGGCCTGTGGGGGCTGTGGGCTCCTGCTCTTGCTCCCTTGCAGGTAAGTGGGGCTGGGGGCTCCTGGTAGGTGCTGGCAGAGGAAGCCAGTAAGGCCTCCATGCCTGGGCAGTCAGCTTTGAAGGCCAGGATGGACCCTGCTGCCGCAGCAGAGACCACAGTGTCGGAGTCCATTCCTGGACAGTAAATAAGCAAACCTATTGCTTTAAAAGGGATTTAATCACAAGACAGAAGTGGACTCTCCAATGATGTTGCCTAAAATATAGCTCTTTACATAGTATTTCTGCATAGAAATTGTCTGTACTATACTTCAACACTTTGAGGAACTGAAAATAGCAAACTGTTTTTCAGATCTTCACCACAGAAACAGTTTGCAACCAAGGCCAAATCTAGGGGGGCAAAAGGGGGCACTTGCCCCAGGTGGCATTCAGACAGGGGTGGCAGATTGTCACTCCTATTGGCAGTGGCTCCGCGGGGTGAACACTGGCCAAGCCACGTATGGCTGGGCCTATGGGCCCTCCTCTCCAGGAGCCGAAGAAGTAGAGGGGCTGGAGAGCCTGCCTCCAGTGGCTGAGCCTCCAAAGGTGGGGCAGGGGAGGTGGGTGAATGCTTGTTGGCTACAGCAGCCCCGGGCAGTGCTCTTGTGAGAGATCCCCCCTCTCTGAGTTTGCTTCTCCAAATCAGTTGCTCAGACGTTGATACAGAAACAATAGATTTATTGAAGCCTTCAGGAGATGAGACAGGCACAGGTAGAAAGTTGCAAGTGAGGGGCTATACGGGTTTACAGAATATATTGACTCCAGGGCACTGGGGCACTGGGGTTCACACTTATTGTTATGGGAAGTTACAAGCTTGGCATAATACAAAACATCAGACGGATCCCAGGAAGTCTGGTGCGGCTATCACACTTCCAAGGCCGCACCGGCCTGAGGGAGTACTGGCAGGAAAACAGCGGGGGGGAAGATACATGGGCCATCAGGCCTGGCGCCTGAGACCAGAAGGTGTGAACTGCTTTTACGAGTTCACTGATAATACCGCAGGTGATGGAAAGCAGAGACACAAAGACAGAGACCCTCACATTCTGCCCCCCTTAAGGCCCCCCTCCGGGAGGATGAGGCTTATCGGGATAAGCAAGGTGGAATTCTCGGACCAAGCGAGGAGCTGCCATGTGGGGTGCGGCCACCCATTCGTCATGAGCGGAGCCAAGGTTTTTCCAGCGAACAAAGTAAAACAGTTTCCCTTTCTTCCATTTGGAATCTAAAACCTTGGATATTTCTAAATGGGTGTCCCCTCCTACTACGGTAGGAATCTCATGAGCGGGAGGGGGGTGGAACTGGGGAGCTGCTACATAAGGTTTGAGGAGGCTTATATGGAAGACTGGATGAACCCCCTTGAGTGTCTTAGGGAGACTCAGTTCCACGGTAACCTCGTTGATTACTCTGGTAATGGGGAAAGGTCCTACATAACGGTCGCTCAGTTTTTTGCAGGGGCGAAGAGAGCGGAGGTTTTTGGTGGACAGATAGACTTGCTCCCCCACCTTGAGTTCCCATCCCGGAGACCGGTGTTTGTCCGCTTGTTCCTTGTACTTGCTTTTTGCCCTTTCCAGATTTTTGAGCAACCATGGCCAGGTGGATTTAACCACCTGAATCCACTCCTGAAGATCAGGGGTAGACTGGAGCTCTGGCGAGACGGGGGCAGAACCGAAAGGGCCAAAATCCGTCCCGTATATAACTTGGAAGGGACTAAAGCCGGTAGAGGAATGAGGCGCATTGTTGTACGCATATTCGGCAAATGGCAGCAGGTCAACCCAGTCATCCTGGTGGAAATTTACATAGCAGCGCAAATAACATTCTACTACCGCATTTACTCGTTCTGTTTGACCATCCGTTTGGGGGTGATAGGCGGAAGAAAGGCCCTGTTCCTCCACTCCCATTAACTTTAGGAAAGCCCGCCAGAATTTGGCAACAAACTGGACCCCCCGGTCGGAGAGGACCTTCCTCGGGATCGAGTGTAGCCTGAGGACGTGCGTGATGAACAGTTTAGCTAAGCCCTGGGCTGAAGGAAGACCTGCACATGGAACGAAATGAACCTGTTTGGAAAAGAGGTCTGTGATAACCCAGAGAACCGTTTTCCCCCGACTTGGAGGTAGGTCGGTGATAAAATCCATGGCGATGACTTCCCAGGGACGGGAGGGGTTCTCAAGCGGTTTGAGAAGCCCCGGGGGTTTTCCCATCCGTTTCTTGGCTGTGGCGCAGGTGGGGCAGCTGCGCACATACAACTCCACATCAGATCTCATACCGGGCCACCAAAACTGCCTTCGAACCAGGTGAAGCGTTTTTACGAAACCAAAATGACCCGCCAGCCTGGCCCCATGTACCAGTCCCAATACTTCTTTGCGAAGGGAAGATGGGACATATAGTTTCCCCCCCTGCACCCACCAAGTGTTGGTTCGTTCCAAGCCAGGAGGGAGGAGATTGTGCTCCTCCTCCTGCAAGGAGGCGTCCCGGAGTCGCTGTTGGAACACTTCCGGGATACCTTTGAGCGTAGGGGGGGTCTCCGGTTGGCGGGCTTGGGATCGGGTGGTGACGGCTAAGCCAGGGACTTCCCCTCGCTGTTCGGGAGTGAACAGGGAGTCGACGGGGCGATCGAAATCGTTGCGATATTGGGGAAGTCGTGACAAAGCATCAGCTAGGGCATTTTCTTTGCCAGGGACATGTTTGAGGGTGAACCGGAATTTTGCAAAAAATTGGGCCCACCGAATTTGTTTGGCATTGAGTTTTCTAGCTCCCTTGAGAGCCTCAAGATTCTTGTGATCTGTGCACACTTCGAACGGCAGTTCGGCCCCCTCCAGGAAGTGTCTCCATATGGTAAGGGCATGTTTGACCGCTGCTGCCTCCTTCTCCCAAATGGCCCAGTTGATTTCGGACTGGGAAAACTTCTTGGAGAAGTAGGCGCACGGCCTTAACCGTCCCCCCTCATCCCTCTGCAATAGGGCCCCGCCCATTGCTACATCCGAGGCATCCACCTGCACCACGAAGGGCTTGGTGCAATCCGGGTGAGCCAAAACGGGTTCGGATGAAAAAAGTAGCTTTAAACGTTCAAAAGCTTGCTGGCACTGGGGAGACCATTGCAGACGGGCTGAGGGGAGTGCGGCGCTAGCCCCCCTGTCCTTGGTACGTAACAGGGCAGTGAGGGGAAGCGCAACTTGGGCAAAGTTGGGAATGAAATTCCGGTAAAAGTTGGCGAACCCCAAAAACTGTTGAAGTTGGCGGCGGGTAGTGGGGGTTTCCCAGTCCCGCACCGCCTGGACCTTGGCGGGGTCCATTTCCAACCCTTGGTGGGAAATCACATACCCCAAAAATGTAATAGAAGGTTGGTGGAATTCACATTTGGACACCTTAGCATACAGTTTGTGCTCCCGCAGCCGCTGGAGCACTTCTCGCACTAGGCGCACATGTTCTTCCATGGTCTCAGAGTAAATAAGAATGTCATCGAGAAATACCACCACCCCCCGAAACAGTAAATCATGCAAAACTTCATTAATTAATTGCATAAAGACACTCGGAGCCCCCGAAAGTCCGAACGGCATGACCAGGTACTCAAACATCCCAAAACAACTGGAAAAGGCCGTTTTGGGTTCGTCTCCTTCTTTGATGCGAATGCGGTGGTAGGCTTCTACCAAGTCCAGTTTGGTGAAGATTCGGCCCTCCTTTAATTGTGCTAGAAGGTCAGGAATAAGAGGGAGGGGGTAAGCATTAGACTGGGTGACTGCGTTCAGTCTGCGAAAGTCAATACACAGTCTTAAATCTCCCGTCTTTTTCTTTACAAAGAAAGCTGGGGCTGAATAAGGAGCCTTGGAGGGGCGTATGAAACCCCTCGCCAGATTGACATCCAGATAGTCCCGCAATACAGTCTTTTCACTGGGGCTCATGGGGTAAACCTTTCCCTTAGACAGTTTGCCTTCCCCCACGATCTCGATGGCACAGTCCGTTTCTCTGTGGGGAGGCAGTTCGTCGCACTCTCTAACATCGAAAACATCAGTAAACTGCGAGTACTCAGAGGGTAACTGTGGAGAGACTGGGGCGGGGGACCCTACCAGTGCGGCGGCTGGAGTTCTGAGTACCCGTTCCTTGTCATGCAACCCACAGGGGTTTTCGGGGAAAGAAAGCACCCGTTTAACCCAATCAATGGAGGGATTGTGTCCCCTTAACCAGTTCATCCCTAACACCACAGGGGTTACAATAGGGGCGATGGTGAAATACAACCGTTCCCAATGTTCCCCCACGGACATAATCACGGCTGCAGTTCTGTGGGTCACAGGGCCCCGTTTAAAGTCACTCCCGTCCATTTGGGAAAAACGGAGGGGTCCCGGAAGCCGCTTGCGCCGGACCCCCAACTTCTTGGCAGTTTCCTCATTTATCATGGTGCGGGCACACCCCGAGTCGACCAACGCGGGGACCTCTAACGGGGGACCCCCTTTGGGTAGGGACAGATGAACACGCACAAATACATTGTCCTCTTGGGCGCTTACCATCGGTGGAGCTCCTTGCACAACGATAGGGACGGTCTGCTGCGGAGCCCCCTCTACAGCAGACCGACGGCGTTTTTTGCCGGCTGTTCCCACTCTTCCTCCTCGCTGGAAGAGGGGGACGGGGTGGTGGCCTCCGGGGAGCCGTCCGAATCAAAGACGGTATTTGTAATCCGGGACCCCGATGGGACCGTAGAGTCGGATGCCCCATCCTGGGGGCGCGCGTGGAGAGCGGAGGGTGCGCCGGAGCGCCGGCTCAGTGGTCCGCTTCTACGGCGAGGCTGGCTGTCGGCGGCCGGTTTCGTCGGCTCGGCCTGGGTTTGGCGGGGGGGGGGTCGGACGGCCTGAGCGAGAGGGGCATTGCGATGCAAAGTGACCCTTTCCCCCGCAGATCAGGCAGACGCCGGCCTCGAACCGCTTGCGGCGTTCCGCGGCCGAGAGACCCCCGCCATCCCCTTGCCGGAGTTCCCGGCCACGGTCACCTCGGGGCCTGGGGTCTCGCCCAAGCCGTTGCTTGGACAAGTTCAGGAGTTGCTTGCGATTCTCGATGTCAGCAGCATGGCGAACCCAACCTTCCACATCCGGGGGGTTCCCT
The DNA here is from genome assembly GCF_029931775.1 of Euleptes europaea. Classification (NCBI taxonomy): domain Eukaryota; kingdom Metazoa; phylum Chordata; class Lepidosauria; order Squamata; family Sphaerodactylidae; genus Euleptes; species Euleptes europaea. Next base: position 81,000,585 of record NC_079319.1, read on the forward strand.
TGCATGAAGGCCCAATGTTGGAGGTCTGGGTTGAGACCCTCCCTGAAACATTGTACCAAGGTAGCTTCACTCCAGTCCAGAATTCGGCTAGCCAGCGACTGGAACTCACTTGCATACTGCGCCACCGACTTAGTCCCTTGGCGCAGTTGCATCAGGGAGGCTTTAGCCCGCTCACCCAGAGTCGGGTCCTCAAAACGGTTTCGGAGTGCTACCATGAACTCGTCCAGGGTTCGCAGTACCGGCGAGCGGAGTTCATACTGCAACACCATCCAGGCAGCCGCCTCCCCCTGCAGTAAGGAAGCCACGTACTGCACCCGGGACTCCTCAGAAACAAAGGTTCGGCCTTGTTCCCGCATAAAAATGTCCACTTGGACCATAAAAAAGGTCAATTGGTCTCCCGACCCGTCATACGTGACTTTCAGGTACCGACGGGCCGGGGGGGCAGGGGTTGCGGGCGGAACTGCCGGCGCCCCGTCTGGGGGAGCACCGGCTGGAGGTTGCAACTTCAGCGCATCTAGGGCCGTGGCCATCTCACCCATTACGCGTTGCATGGTCTCCATCTGCTCCTGCATAGCCCGGCGGTCTTCCTGCCACTGCTTTCGTTCTTCCTCCATGAGGGCCTCTTTGCGGGCCGGGTCCCCTTCGAGTCCCGTGCTGGGGAAGGCCAACCGGCGATCCTTCGCCGCAGTCCGCGAGAGCGACCAGCCCTTGGGAGAGTCCAGCCAATAAGTAAGCCCCCGGGGACGTTCGTCCCGATCTTGGTCGGGGGCGCGACCCTTCGGTTTCTTTGGCTTGGCTCCCTCCTCCTTCGGGTCCGGCTTCTCCGGCTCGTCCGGAGCCTTGGGGGCATCGGGGATAGGGGTGGTATCCTCGTCGGCTGACATTCTGTCCAAAGCGGTACAGCTGCAGTCCGAGAGGCAAGGACTTGCAACTTAATGTGAGAGATCCCCCCTCTCTGAGTTTGCTTCTCCAAATCAGTTGCTCAGACGTTGATACAGAAACAATAGATTTATTGAAGCCTTCAGGAGATGAGACAGGCACAGGTAGAAAGTTGCAAGTGAGGGGCTATACGGGTTTACAGAATATATTGACTCCAGGGCACTGGGGCACTGGGGTTCACACTTATTGTTATGGGAAGTTACAAGCTTGGCATAATACAAAACATCAGACGGATCCCAGGAAGTCTGGTGCGGCTATCACACTTCCAAGGCCGCACCGGCCTGAGGGAGTACTGGCAGGAAAACAGCGGGGGGGAAGATACATGGGCCATCAGGCCTGGCGCCTGAGACCAGAAGGTGTGAACTGCTTTTACGAGTTCACTGATAATACCGCAGGTGATGGAAAGCAGAGACACAAAGACAGAGACCCTCACAGCTCTTCTGGCAGAATGAAGGCACATGTGGTGCACCTGCAGGAAGGGGGGGGGTGATCCAGTGTGGGAAAAGCAGGTAGTGGAGCCTTTGGCTGCTGGAGCAGAAGTTCTGGTGGGAGGCGATTGGGTGGGCTGGCTTTGCAAGTGAGAGAGGGCATGCCTACACCAGGGTCGTCGAAGAGCTGCAGGTGCAGGCTGTAGCAGAGCCCCATGGGATATAACCTCCACATGGAAAGGCTGTGTATGTCACCACTTGCTTGGGGTTCATAGTGGGGACAGTGGCATCCTTTGTGCAATGTTTGTTGGTTTCTCAAAAACATCTAGTGAGCCACTGTAGAAAATGGAATGCTGAACTAGAGGCATGCCAAGTTCATAGGTCAAGGTCACCTAGGGTGCCAAAAAACCTTGGGCTAGCCAAATAAGTTTGGTCTTCTAGGTAGGGCTGTTGATTCGGTTCGGCCCGAACTGAAAAACAGCCGAATTTCCCCTGATTCGGTGGTTTTCAGTTCGGGACGAACCGAACTAAAAAATGGCGGGCAATTGGGGGGGGCGAATTCAGCGAGTTCGGGAGTTCACGAATAAATCCGGCAAATTCGGCCGTCAGTAAGCAGCATAACCGTCAGTAAGCAGCATTCTCCTCCTCCGGCCAATCAGTGGCCAAGCTGGGTCTTCTTCTGGCCAATCAGTCAGGATTGAGTACTGGAGGAATCAGCTGATGTGTGGGCCGGCCGGGGAGAGAGAGAGAGAGGGAAATCTTCGTGTGTGTGTGTAGGGGGGGTGCTTGTGCACATTCGCTCCTTTCTGTGGCTGCAGGGAGCGTATTTTTTGGGGTACAGACACAAAACTTTCAGCAGAGATTCAGACAAGCCTTCTTAAGAGACCACCCAAGTTTTGTAAACATTGGGTCAGGGGGTCCCGAGATATGGGCTCCCCCCCTTTTTTCTTTCCATGGCTGCAGGGGGTGCATTTTTGGGTGTGCCAACCCCAAACTTTCAGTGGAGCATCAGACAAGGCTTCTTAAGAGACCCCCCAAGTTTTGTAAACATTGGGTCAGGGGGTCTCGAGATATGGGCTCCACCCCTTTTCCCTCCCCCCCTTTTCCATTTCCGTGGCTGCAGGGGGCTCTTTTTTGGGGATACAGCCCCAAACTTTCAGCATAACTTCAGACAATCCTTCTTAAGATACCACCCAAGTTTTGTAAAGATGGGTTCAGTGGGGGCAGAAATATTGGCTCCCCCCTTTTCTCTTTCCGTGGCTGCAGGGGGCGCATTTTTGGGGGTGCAGATCCCAAACCTTGAGCGGAGCTTCAGACAAGCCTTCTTAAGAGACCACCCAAGTTTTGTAAACATTGGGTCAGGGGGTCCCGAGATATGGGCTTTCCCCTTTCCCCTTTTCCCTATTGGGATGAATGGATCAGTATGCATCTCCAGAGCAAAACGTCCCGTGCCTAAATGGAATCGTCTTGGATTACCGAGTCCTCCCCAGCCCCTCCTGATGGAACAGAAGAAAGCCACAGTAAGGCCCCTTTGGGGGCTTTAATCTATAATTTTTCTCCTGTGTGTGTGTGGGGAGGGGGGAAGCAGAGTCTCTGTGTGTGTGTGTGGAGGGAGCAGTTTCTGTGGGTGGGGGGGAAGCCAAAGGGGGTTTTTGCCGGTTCTGCCTGGGGTGTGTGTTCCCCCTCGAGTCTCTCTCTCCCTGGTTTGAGGGGGGGTTTCAGTTGTGTGTCTTCAGGTTTTCCCTCATTCATAAGAGCGGTTAGGTCTATTTGGATGCTTGCTCAAAACTTGTTTTCAAATGGTGACTTAAAGAATGCATCAGGAGTCCCATGCAAAAGGGGAAATTCCACCCCTCCTGCTCATTATGCATAGCTAGCTGCCTCTGTCTCTTTCCATGGTTTGCAAACTCCCAGGTTTCAGGTGTTGCTTTGCACAGTTGCAAAGGTGTTGCTTATAAGGTTGTGTTGCTTTTGCAGTCGTGTTGCTTGCAGTTGTGTTGCAATGCTTTGCAAACTTCTCAGCTGTTTGTCAGGGCTGGGAGCTTTGTGCGTGGGCAGCAAGCTCTGCTCAGAGATGCATATTAAGGGTGGGGGGACCCCTTTCGGGGCCCATATCTCAGCCCCCCCTGACCCAATCTTTACAAACCTTGGGGGGTCTTTCAAGAAGCGTCCTTTGAAGCTCTGCTCAAAGTTTGGGACCTCTACCCCCAAAAATTCCCCCCCAGAGCCGCGGAAAGGCGCAGTTGTGTTTTAATGGCTTTATTCAGCCGAATTTTTTTCCCGAACTTTGAATTCCCGCCGAATTGCACGGACCCGAAGTGGGGGAGTTCGGACTTTGGCATATCCCGAATCTAAACGGGCCAAATTCAGCCGAATCCGAACTATACCAAAAAAAATTTAATTCAACAGCCCTACTTCTAGGTCACCATACCGGAAAGATTGGGAAACACTGACCTATACAACTGAGCTGGCATTCAAGTGGAAAATAGTCCTCATGCCCTTCATGTAGAAATGCTTGTGCACAGCCAAGTCACAAGATCAGCTCTCTGTATATGACAGGAAGAGAGCCCAACAGTGAGCAGGGTTGACATGATAAGAGGAAGCCTTTCATAGGCCCAAGGGTGTGTGGGGGAAAGAGGAATGCAATGAGGGGACTGAATTATCGCTGCTGCCCACAGTCCTGCACATAGTTAGGCCAGTGTGGTGTAGTGGTTAAGAGCGGTGGCTTGGAGAGGTGTACTCTCATCTGGAGAACCGGGTTTGATTCCCCACTCCTCCACATGAGCGGCGGAGGCTACTCTGGTGAACTGAACTTGTTTCCCCGCTCATACACACGAAGCCAGCTGGGTGAGCTTGGGCAAGTTACAGCTCTGTTAGAGCTCTCTCAGACCCACCTACCTCACAGGGTGTCTGTTGAAGGGAGGGGAAGAGAAGGTGCTCGTAAGCCGGTTTGAGTCTCCCTTAAGTGGCAGAGAAAGTCGGCATATAAAAACCAACTCTTCTCTCTTCTACTTATGTAAAGAGAACCTATTGACTTCAGTTTTTTACTTAATTGTATGCAGGACTGAAGCCCAACCAATGTGGGATAAGCATTGAGATTGTAAAAGCCTATTTTAACAAATTCCAAGAAATGAGGATTTCATCCTTGTGGCTGGAGAACAACTCAGATCCTTCACTAACAGAATGATGATCAGGAGAGTCACAGGAGTTCAGTTCCCTTCAAGGTCTGATGGTAAGCTATTCCTCGGTTAAGAACATAAGAACATAAGAAAAAGCCATGCTGGATCAGACCAAGGCCCATCAAGTCCAGCAGTCTGTTCACACAGTGGCCAACCAGATGCCTCTAGGAAGCCCCCAAACAAGACGACTGCAGCAGCACCATCCTGCCTGTGTTCCACAGCACCTAAGATAATAGGCATGCTCCTCTGATCCTGGAGAGAATAGGGATGCATCATGACTAGTATTCATTTTGACTAGTAGCCATGGATAGCCCTCTCCTCCATGAACATGTCCACTCCCCTCTTAAAGCCTTCCAAGTTGACAGCCATCACCATATCCCAGGGCAGGGAGTTCCACAATTTAACTATGCATTGTGTGAAGATATACTTCCTTTTATCAGTTTTGAATCTCTCACCCTCCAGCTTCAGCAGATGACCACGTGTTCTAGTATTATGAGAGAGGGAGAAAAGCTTCTCCCCATCCACTCTCTCCAAACCATGCATAATTTTAAAGACCTCTACCATGTCTCCCCTTAGCCACCTTCTTTCCAAGCTAAACAGCCCTAAGTGTTTTAATGGCTCCTCATAGGGCAGTTGCTCTAGTCCCTTAATCATTTTGGTTGCTCTTTTCTGCACCTTCTGAAGTTCTGTAATATCCTTTTTTAGGTGTGGTGACCAGAACTGTACACAGTATTCCAAGTGTGGTCTCACCATAGATTTGTACAAGGGCAATATAATATCAGCAGTCTTAGTCTCTATTCCTTGTCTAATTATGGCCAGCATGGAATTTGCCCTTTTTACAGCAGCTGCACACTGGGTTGACAGTTCTGTTAGGCACAACGGCATTCTCCCATCAGACTGACATGGGAGGATGGTGTTGTGAGAAATGGTTTCAAGATCCACCCTCTAATAACCTCAGCCAATCACTTCCAAGAGGTTGACTGAAATGTTGAAAAGGAGAGGGGAAAGGAGAAATCTGGCCATTTAACTGCTGGCCAACTGACAGAATTGAGGGTTGTTGTATTTTGGTAGGAGAAGAGTTAGAAGGTCTGTTGGTTAGGTCAGGAGCCCATTAGGAACTTTAGCTATTTTGAAGATAGGTAGGGTTTGGGTACTCTTCTTGTCAAAACAGTTTAAAAAGGGGAAAGCCTATCTGCTCTGCAGGCCCAGAGCTGGGGAAAGGAGTGCCCATGGCAGGGGGGAGGGAGGAGATATGCCATACACGCATGCACATGCACGCACTGGAGCCAGGCACTGGTGGCCAGAGGGGCAGTCACCATGATGTCACCACATGCTCACCCACCACCTGGCCTTATGCTTAGTTGCTGTAGGCGCAGTTCACGTGACAAGGAAGGGCGGGCAGCTAAATGCTGGGCGGTGGCGCGTGCACTAACTGCGCTGCGGGCAGGCAGCTGCACCCATGCTTTGGTGCAGCAGCGGCACTCCTCTTCTTCATGCCCATGCTGGCATCCCCCACCTCCTTGAGCCCGGAGTACTTGCCCCCCTCCCAGACCTCCCCCCAAGATCCGGCATTGCCGCTCTGTGTTATAAAAGTTTGGGTGCTGTTCCTGTCAAAAACATTTAAAAGTTAAAAGACTTTCTGTCCCATGTTGTAAATCTGAATCAGTCAAACAAGAAAGCTGCTTTGTAACTGTTATGCTTTCTCAGTTCACAGATCTACAGTAACTTACTGTAATACTGAGAGGGTTGGAGAAAAGAAGCAACCCTTGCTTAATAATCCAAGTGGTCCCCCCTCCACACAAAAAATGTTCTTAGTGAATACCCCAAAATGTGTGAAATAGTCTTCCCTTGAGGAGAACAAGAACAATATCCCTGAGCTGAAATTCCTCCACTTTTCATCTCTGCACCATCTAAAATACCCCGTGCCCTCCTGACATCACTATGCAGTGCAACTTCCTACCATCATCAGCCAAAAATATGGAATGAGAGTAAAAAAACACACCATATTGTGTTGAATCATAAGGCAAGTTGTACCAGTTGTTACTTTGGAAAAGACTAACCAGGCACCAAATAGACTTGACATGCGGGTGCCATTTTCAATAATAACTCCATGGGAATGAATTCAAATAGTTGCGAGCAGGGCAAAGGTAATAGAGCAGGACTTTCCAACTTTCCCTTCCTACTGAGCACCCTATACTCTTGGGAATCAGAAGCACACTCAGCAACACTGTTGAGATCAAAGTACAGGCTTGCTCCAGACAGGAGAATCAGCAACACACACTCAGAACACTCACACTCAAAAAACACCTCCTGTCAATTGAAGTGGGAAAGGCATCTCTTCCAAACAAAAGGGGCTACAGCCAGGGTCCCCAGCATGGGACCCCACGGGCACCATGGAGCCTGCCAGGTGGGGCTTTGCCCAGCAGAGCTTCTGATTAATCCCTGGCGATCTTATCGGCTGTGCAAATTAAAAGGTATCCTTTTAAACGGCGCTTCTGCCTGAAATGATGAAGAATTATTATTAGAGTACTGCCTAACTTCACTCCCTGACATTTTGTTTGGCTCCACCTCCTCTGGCAGCCCTTTTGTGGTTGTGCCCACCACCCTGGGTCGGAATTTCCCAGGTGCAAAAAAGCTCGGGACCCCTGATGTCAGACTCAGGGTTTGCCCTTAGCGTCCCTCAAGCAAAACTCGGCCAGACAAGGTTCTGAGACAGGTTTAGACTTTATTAGGGGCAATATTGGACAGATTCAGAAGCTGGCCACCTCCAGGCATGAGAGGCTGCTAATGGGGAAACAGGGCTGGAATACAGAGTTAAAAAGCATTGCAGACTGTCACGATGGGTAGCAAAGCAAACAAAACCCAGGAGAAATCATGATAAGCGTTCTCAGGATAGCCAGCCATAACAGGCTATGCAGCTGTGGTGAACATTATACAGGAAGGCAAAATGCAGACTGTACAAATGTATGAGAACCAAAGGCATGTGATTAGGGCCTGACACCCAGCCAACCTCAGGCCTGGTCAAGGAGAAGCCAGCAGGAGCAAAGTCAGGCTAAGGCTTTGCTAAAGCAAAGACAGGGCCTGACATTCTGCCCCCCTTAAGGCCTCCCCCCCGATGATCGAGGCTTGTGGGGGTAGGCTTCATGGAACTCACAGATCTCCTTTTTTTTTTTAATGAAAGCTGGTAATTCACAGAACCTGAAGCATAAATGGTTATAACATTACAATATGACAATATTCCGTTGCAGATTTTTTTTAAATTGAAAAATCACAGTGGCCCAGGGGAGGTGGGATGGTTGCTGTCAGGGGTCTGGGGCAGAGCAACTAATGGGAAACCTACCGTGTGAAAGCCCTGTTGCTGCTGTGCTGTATTGGCAACTGGAGGACCAATGGCGAAACCACACAAACCTATCCCCATGTGGAAAACGCCTCTGTGTAAGAGTTTCTTACTAACACTTTCCCAGCATACAAACATTACAGCAAAACCCTACCCACCCTCTGGGGAAAAAACAACAACCCAGACACAAGGAAGCTCCATAAGACTCACAGGGCTGGAGAAAAAGATTTCTCTATTTTTTTTACTTTATTGGCAAGCTCCCCATTCACTCTCCCACATGTGAGGCGACTCTCTCAGTGCACGCCAACAAATCTCATCTGAATTTGTAGTACTTCAGTCAGTGCACTTGCCAAGCCAGAGAAAATGCTTGTTGCATAGCATGTTCATCAAAACATGAAGCGTACCATCGATCGGGGATGTTCAGGTAAGTGAAAAAGATTTCTTCAAAATGCATTTGGTCTGTTCGCTTTCAGGAAACAGACAGTTTGGGAAGTGTGCTTAACGTTGGGGTGACAAGAATACAACAGACTAGCTTCTCACTGTACAGGCTGGAGGCAGTCGAGCAAGAGGGAAGTGAATGAATTTATGTAGAAGGACTTGCTAGCCAAAAAAGTGCACTCTTGGGTTTCAGCTGCAGAGGAAGACGTTTTTTCCTTCCCTTTCTGAAACCACGATTAATCTTTATTATTTACTGCTTCTGAGTTATTGTAGTAGTCTTCAGATTAAGTTGAACATGTAAAATTATTTAATGAAATAAAATCAAAATGGTTGTCTTGGAAGAGAAGCATGAATCATATTGGCTGTCTGGCCAAGAAAAATAAAATGCTGGGGAGTCTGGTTGCCAAACTCCTATTTCCCATGCACACACACACAGAGTAACATCAAGGTCACAATAAAAAAGGAGACAAACATACTTCCTTTCTAAGACACAATTTTTCTGTTTTATCTGTTTTATCTGGCATATTAGCCGCAAATAAAATTTATTTATTTATTATCTAAGACACAATCCAGCAAAAATGAATTGCGAGTAAATCCCATAGACAGCAGTGAATGGGTCATAGGGCACTGTCTAACTCACAAGTAAGTTTAACAGTGCAATCCTAAGGAGAGGGCTGCCCCAAGACTGATCTGAAGGCTCCAGCTGGTGCAAAATGCCACGGCAAGGCTCCTTACAGAGGCTTTGCCGCCAGATCATATAACACTAGTGCTGAAACAACTACACTGGCTCCAGCTGCAGTACCAGATCAGGTTCAAGGTGCTGGTTTTGACCTTTACATACTTACACAGTCTGGGACCATTGTACCTTCGGGACCACTTCTCTTGGTACAAAGAGCTCTACGCTCCACTGGTAATAATCTGCTGGTGGTCCCCATCCCGAAGAGTGTGTGGCTGTCCTGGCCCCAGCCTGGTGGAATAGTCTTTCTAGTGACATCGGGGCCCTGCGGGACCTTAAGGAGTTCCGCAAGGCCTGTAAAATGGAGCTATTCTGCCAGGCCTATAACTGAAGGCAGTCACAAGTTTATCCATCATTACTGGCCTCCCCATCCTTCCCCCCCACTCTTGACATCTGTGGGGGGTTGACCCGCCGTAACCCAGTTACACTGCGGCATCTGAGTTGTTTTAAGGCCATCTGGTTTACGGTTTTAATATGAGGTTTTAAATTATCGTTTTATGTATTTTAAAGGTTGTTATCAGCCCTGAACCCAGCCTTGGCTGGGATTGAGGGTGGGCTAGAAATTTGAATAGTAAATAAGTAAATATTTTTCCCCTGTTCCATTCAAGTACCTTTGGATTTTTATTTTTTGCCCAAGATTTCCAGAGCAAGTGGGCACCAGGAAACACTTCTGTGTCCCCTGGCTTCCTGTAGAGCACTGGTTCCCAACCAGGGGTCCATGGACCCCCAGGGGTCCGCGAGAACTAAATTAAGGTCCGCGAAACAAAGTTATAAACCCATAATAAATTAATATTTTCAATTAAAAGTTCTCTATTATAAAAATATATATATTGAAATATAATTCTAAGTGTAATGTTTAACTAACAGTTATAATTAAAGTTTATTTTCAAATTCCCGGAATTTTTATTTTGAACCTTGCGGTCCCTGCACCGAACAAAAAAGTCCTAGTGGTCCCTGGTCAAAAAAAGGTTGGGAACCACTGCTGTAGAGGATCATTGCCTTATTTTATATATTCTAAATTAACCTCTACATTAAGGAAAGGTGAAGAATAAGAGAAGTAGCAGAGGATGGGAAGTTTCCCCACCATACTAAAATCAAATCATTTCATGCAGGCATTTATACACCATTCTTATGAGACACTGCATAAATCCCATTATAAGTTGAAGGCATGCAGAATATCATCAATGGGCATTCAAGTTCTCTTCTGCTCTGTATGCTCAATTCACTGAGGGTTCCTACTGTAAAGCCTCCATTCATCTGAACTGGACTTGTACATGCATGGCTCATTTACCAAAGAACATCCAACACATTTTGAGCAGGGTTCATGTGTCAGTTTTTCCATGTGCTCAACATAGCATGCCAACATGGGATTTGCCTATGTGTTCTGGCACCGCGAAAATTAGATCAAAACATCCCTACATAGTTTCAAAGAATATTCCAAAGAATATTTTCAGCTTGACTGTTCAAACACAGTAAAAACCTTCACCCACCCACTAGGGCTTCTCATAAGAACATACAAAGAGCCCTGGTGGATCAGACCAGTGGTCCAGCATTCTATTTCCACACAGTGGCCTACCAGTTGCTTTGGAGCACTGGTTCCCAACCAGGGGTCCATGGACCCCCAGGGGTCCGCGAGAACTAAATTAAGGTCTGCGAAACAAAGTTATAAACCCATAATAAATTAATATTTTCAATTAAAAGTTCTCTATTATAAAATATATATATTCAAATATAATTCTAAGTTTAATGTTTAACTAACAGTTATGATTAAAGTTTATTTTCAAATTCCTGGAATTTTTATTTTGAACCTTGGGGTCCCTGCACCGAACAAAAAAGTCCTAGTGGTCCCTGGTCAAAAAAAGGTTGGGAACCACTGCTTTGGAGGGTCAACAAACAGGGCAGACACCAAGGCCTTCCCCTGATGTTGCCTTCTAGCACTGGGTTTCAGAGGTTTGCTCCCTTTTTGTGATGGAGGTTCCCTTTAGTCAACAGAGCTAGTAGCCACTGATGGACCTATCCTCACTGAATCTTCCCAGTCCGCTTTTAAAGCCATCGATGCTAATGGACATCATGACATCCACTGGCAGTGAATTCCACAGTCTAATCACTCCTGTACTGAATTATTATAAACATTTTATTTATTTGTGGTTTTGCATGGGGCTTTTCTCCCTCCCCCCCCCCCCGCCAAAATGGGAAGGCATACACGCATGCATTGGCTGCATACAAGTAAATCCAGACTCAGCTGTGCCTCGTCAGCAATGGAATCAGCCAGATGCAGCCCAAATGCAAAAGGCATTATTTATTACTACAGAGCAATTAATTACAAACAGCTATTTCTAAAAGAAGGAACTATACACCCTGAAATTACAGGGCCAGCAACTGCTCCAATCAATTCTTTAGAAACCAATTATTAAATTATCCTGAGTATGTACACATTTGGTAGACTAGCAGAGATCCTACCTATACCCACTCAATCTGAGTGAGTCACAAAGCGGAGGGGAAAGAACAATGAACTGTGTGTTCTCCCAGTGCAGGTTTTGCACTTTCCTCCTGTTAATAAAGGCTTTTTTATATAATTGCATTCAGGCAAACACTCCAGGGGGTGTGGTTATCAACAGGTAATCTCACTTTAGGGAAATCAGAGCCAGTTGGCATGGTGTCAAAGAGCCATAATCCCCAGGGCGGCCCAGAACATCTTAAAATAACTCAACACACACCTGATGTCATGCCTTATTGCTTAATCAGCCCAATACTGCCACACAGGTAATCCCTTTCACTAGAGATAGTCTTTGGGACTCATTTTCAGCTTGAATTCAAGAGGTCACTCTGACAAGCTGACCAAGTGGAGATTGATATTTAAGGTGCAGTTTCTCACTGGTTATGCTATAAGGGTGTTTCTGTCATTCTTAAAAGAACAGCTAGCATTCCTATCTTCTGCCCTTTCGCTCAGCAGTTCTACTAACTTAGTGGCATACTCCCAAGTACAATCAAACTATGTGCAAACTAGTTTTATTTGGTTGGTTTGTGTTTTGCATTTTTCATTATCCATCTTTATTTATTATACCAATTTGGCTTCTTTGTTACATTCAGTTTTCATTTCTATTGGATTCAGTGGGAAGCACATTCCCACCTGTACTCCTCACCCACATTTCATACAGGAAGGGTCTTCATTTTAACTCTCAGAGCAGACATTGGGAGGTGTGCCAGTGTTGGCGTGTGAGTGACCTTTTCCTCTCTGTGGGATCCTGTGGTACACACAACAGTTCTCTGTGTAGCTTGGAGATCAGTTGTAATTCATGGGGAACTCCAGGCCTCTCCTGGAAGCTGGCTGTCAGCTAGGGCTTCTGCCTCCCACCCGGCATCTGCACCACAATGGAGACCGGCCCGGGATAATCGCTAGTATGATACCAGGTCCCGCAGAACAATGCCGGGGAGACCTGGAGATCATCTAGCTATTCACGCATTAATTCCTTGTATGCGTTTTCAATGAGTAGTTACCGGCAGTTACCTTCTGTATTGTTTCCTTGTACCTGAACTATCAAGACAACTCTGTCGCACCTCGTCCTTTTGTGTTATACCCTGAACATAATCAGTCCTATTGTATGTACCCTATAAATGTACTGGTGTTTCCCCACGGCTGTATTCTAGCCTTATGTTTCTATGGACTTACTGAACTCGCTGGCTTTCTTAATAAAACTTTCAAACTCACGACTACGTCTGAAGTTCCTTATGAGAGAAACACAACGAGGTACTGCAGTCTGACAGTAGGCTAGAATCTCCTCTTCTTTTTTATTTTCTGTGATAGTTATAATTTAGAATAGGATGTCCGCACGATCCACAAACCCGTTCCTCGTGGGTGAAGACCTCCGCCAGAGTTACTGGCAGGAGGCAAATCCCCTCGCTGGAGAGAGCCGAGGAGAAGCAGCTCCGGAACGACGCCCATCTGAGTTCGCCGTTTTCCCCGGGAGGCCAGCGTGGACCTCCTTGCCAACACATGCCAAGCTAGGATACAGGACCGGGGCCGACGGTGCTTTCGGGGGGTCGACCGACGGCCCGCAACGGAACCAGTCCTTGGCAACAATCTTAATTTATTTCAGAATGATTATACAAAACAATGGCAACAGATAGTAAAATATTTAAAAAATTGGGGGAAAATACCATTATCATTGTGGGGGCGAATTTCAGTTATTAAAATGATGATGTTGCCTAAGATGTTATTTGAGAGCTCTTCAGAGGGACATGATGGCAGTATTGGGGGTGGTGAGAGGTATCGAACCGTTTACTCAGCAGCCTTGGGCTGACTCGCAAACCGCTGCGGAACCACCTGTCGGCACAGGAACACCCCCACCCATTCCACCCAGGCGGCCTGCAGCCCGGGACCTGAAGGTGTCCTTCGATGGATCCAGCACTCAGCTACCCCACTTCGTCCTCCAGCTGTCTGGCTTCATGAAGGATCAAGGTGAAACTTTCCCTTCAGAGGAAGCCTGGGTCCGGTATGTAATCAACTTGCTAGAGAAGGAGGCGGTGGAGTAGGCAGTGATGGCGACGGAGATGGAGCCCGGGATCCTGAGGTCCTTGGATACGTTTATGTCTGCTTTGCAATGATGTTTTGAGGACCCTCATAGGGGGGCGAGGGCCAAGATTGCCATACGTAGACTGTCATGGAGTATGCCCAGGAATTCCAGTCCCATTCCTGCAAAGTCCGGTAGTGGAGCAAAGCCATCAAGGTCCAGCACTTCCACGAAGGACTGCGTTGGGATGTGCTGGACAGCTGCTTAACCCTTGGAGACCCAGAGACGGTCGACGAATGGATCAGACTGGCGGCTCAGGTGGAGACCCGTAAACAGATGCTCCAGTTCGCAAGAGACCACCTGGCTAAAGAGCCCTCCCGAGGTCCCTTCAAGGGGGTCGCGTGGCTGAACCTTGGTGGGACGGGAGGAACCACGGTGGATTCTCCGAGGAGAGAGTGCGCCGCTTTAAGGAGATAGCCTGTCTAAACTGCGGCAAGATGGGCCACTTCTCAGCAAACTGCCCCAGTATGGGCTAACACAGTAAGGAATACTTGGCCCTGGCTAGTGAAACATTTGGAGCAGGCGAAGGAAAGGTACAAGGTGCAAGTGGATAAATACAGAGCGCCCCAATGGACCTTAGGGTCGGGGAAAAGGTGTACCTCTCCACAAAAAAATTCAGGTCCTTACGCCCTTGTAAAAAATTGTGTCAAAAGTATGTGGGGCGTTCCCAATCTCCCAGGTTATCAATGAGGTCACCATAGAGTTGGACCTCCCTAAAACCTTATAGGGGGTACACCCAGTATTCCAATGAGTCTGTTGAAACCCTTTTTGCCAGCCCCCGATTGCCATGCCGAACCCGCGGCTGCAACCCCAATTATGGTTCAAGTGGAACAGCACTTCGAAATCTCCAAGGTATTGGATTCCAGGATACGGAGGGGTCAGCTGGAATACCTCGTGCACTGGAAACACCTGAACTCTAACCATGACGAATGGGTGTCTGCTGTGCACGTAAACGCCCCCACCCTGATAGCTGAATTCCACCGGAATTGCCCTACCAGACCAAGAAATCCGGGGGAGGGGTCTTAACCACTGGTCTGATCTACCAGGGCTCTTCTTACACTACATGATGCACACATATAAGAATCTCCTTTTAAATGCTTCCTTTGCCAATTTCTTTCAGTGGTTGGGAAAATAAGGGACTGGCCCTTTTATCCATAGTACTTCAGAAGGCCCTACGCTGCCACAAAATTCTCACCTTATGAAAGGCAGACATACAAAGAGAATTCAAAACTTCAGTCTTGGATAGTTTATTCAGAGGGCATTATCTAAAAAAAAAGATGATGAAAGCTGAGTAGGCCATTTCTCAGATGTTTCATGCTATTTCAAAAAAATCACACCCATGACTTTTCAGATTGTATATTAATATTACATATATAGATGTAGCAAAAACCAAATTAATATGCAGAGCATGCGCCATCAGAGTCCAGATGTCTAGAAAGCAAAATAACCTTTAAACCAATTCCAAATATCCTCTAGCATGTTTAGCTAACTGAGAACACAACTTGGTCAAAACAACAGTTAAAACGCATAATAGTTGATTAAGAATGTTGCTCAATACTTCCTGCTGAACAATGTCTTTATACATAAAGAGAAAACTACACTGAGAAAGCATTTAGCTAGTTGAAAGACTAGTATCAGAGGAATACTATTTTGTGTCGTCTCCCCCCCCTCCCAAATATACCTTATCTCTATGTGTGCTCTAAAGAACAAGAATAATTTATCTCACAGAACAACATCCTCAGAGAAAGCAAACTTAGATTCCACTAACACAAACTCTTGCCTCAACACCTGTATGCCTTTTCTGACAGGCAAATCAGGAATTTAAGGCTTTCAGCCAGTTAAGTCAGGAGATCCCAGGCTTTTGTATTAAGTTCAACAGGATGTGTCATGTATTCATAATGACAGAAACTGTACATTTCCAATGTGTAAAATATAATTCTTCCATTTGCTGTGGTATTGGCTCAGATCCAACCAGGTTTTTTCATTCAATTTCACCTAATTCTCTTCCTGTGTCCCACATGGCTTCTGTCCATGCAGGTTCCATGACCCCACAGCATGGGCTTTTTAGTGGTCAAAGGGCATACCCTCCTCCCTTTCTCGCCAATGGAGAAGCTTGTTGGACCCAACCCATTGTTTAAATCCCTTGGTTAATATACGGTTCTTTGGTAAATCTGTTTTATTCCTCTGTGAACATCAACCAAGAAAGCACGTGGGTGAGGAGGAGTGAATTCACCTCCATTTGGTGGCTTATTTTCCTGCAGTCCCTCTGTTTAAACACTTCCCTTTCATCATTAATTATTTTTTGATATTTATACCCCAATGGGGGCCCAAAATTTCTCACATGTTAAAAAATCCCTACAAAAAATAGAAAACAAAGCACAGGGATTTAGACTGTATCACCTTGCTGTGTTAGTTTTCTGTCTTTAATGTGAAATAGCGTTCAAAACTGAAAGGAACCAGTGTAGTGTAGTGTAGTGTAGTGTAGTAGTGTAGTGTAGTGTAGTGTAGTGTAGTGGTTAGAATTCAGAACAGGATTTGGGAGACCTAGGTGTGAATCCCCACTCTGCCATGGAAGCTTACTGGGTGACCTTGGGCCAATCACACACTCTCAGCCTAACCTCCTAGGTCCCCATTGGAGATAATGTATTGGCAAAGGTATTTGTCCCCTGTGCAAGCACCAGGTCATTACTGACCCATGGGATGACATCACATCACAATGTTTACTAGGCAGACTTTGTTTACGGGGTGGTTTTCCAATGCCTTCCCCAGTCGTCTACACTTTACCCCCAGCAAGCTGGGTACTCATTTTACTGACCTTGGAAGGATGGAAGGCTGAGTCAACCTGGAGCTGGCTACCTGAAGCTGATTTCCGTTGGGATCGAACTCAGGTCGTGAGCAGAGCTTTGACTGCAGTACTGAAGCTTACCAAGAAAGGGTAAGGAATGAAGCAATGTAAAATTGTCATTTCTCACTTTTTCTAAATTGTTGATTTAAAAAAAAAAAAAAACTCAGTATGAATAAAAATAATGCAAAACAGTCTCATAGGTAATTAACAATCAATGTGCTTAGATGGGATTAACTTTCTTTAGGATTGCACAAGTACAGTGTATGAAAACACTCAGCATCTACCAGGCATTACCTTTTATTACACTTGGTGAAAGCATTTGAAGAAAACTAGTTCTCCAAATTTACACATACTTGCTTCATTGTGCTAATTTTGCATTTAAAAGTTCTGTAGCATAACTACGACTCCAAATTGTGGATTTGCATCGGGGCCTTTAGTAAAGCAGAATTTTGACATGACAGATGACTTTTCGCTTTCTGACCACCAGGTAGAGCCACTGCTCCACCGCAGATATTTTCCAGCCCAACAGACAATCCTAACACAAATCGTTATGAAAACATTGTTATACTGGAAGGAATAATGAACTACAAGAACTCCAGGCATTCCAAGGAGAGCCCGAGAACTAGAGTACTGCGGGAAACACATGCAAATATAAATTCATAATGAAATCCAAACAAAGTTGCAAAAGTTAAGTGTAAAACCTTGTCTGGCCACGAGATCAGATGTTTTGATGAAAAAAGTCCCAAACACAATGATTTTCATTAATTATTTGTCCTACATAAAATTATTTTTCAGTGAAAGGAAATGAAGCCATTTTCTTAGATACACGTCGCATTACTTACACTGCTCACAGTTCCTTTCCAAAGCTTTGTTATGCCTGAGACTAATTTAGCAAGGAGTGATTCCTATATCATCTTCAGTAGTACCATGATTGTTTTTAATTGTTCCCATTTTTTATATCTTTACTGTATTTGCTGGTTGTGGAGTGTAATAAATACCTTTGAGCTATCATCTTCAGTCAAATTCAGTCTGCAGCGTCTGTTTGTATGAGTGAGCTAGCTTCCCTTGACAAGGCCTCCTATTGTTGCGTTTGAAAGGCCAGGCTGGTGCCAGGCTTAGCTGGTGCTGAGGTCTAGTAAAACCAGACAAGCGACTTCCCAGTAAATCACCCTTCTTTTCCTGCACTCTGGCTTCCGGCAAAGCTGTGAAGTCAATTCCCTTCAAGGGCCACTTGCCGCTGCCTCAGGATTCCCAGCCACAAGCACGCCCTCAGCAAATCGTCCCACAACGAAAGGTTCACCTTTGTCAAAAGAAAATGTAATCATCTGGCACTTGCAGCCAGAGAGGGGTATGTCTGGAAGCAGCTTGCAAAGCCAGATTCTCCACTGTTCCCAGTCTGAAATATTCAAAGTGGAAACACTGCTCTGTGGTATGCTCACAATAGGAAGATGAAAGCAAGGCTGGAGGTAAAATCCCCAAATATCTGGAAACAAAGCACAGCTCCATGAACGGCAATTGCTGTGGGCACTGTTCTCACACCAACACTTCTGGCAGACATTTAATATGGATGTCGTACCTGAATGCACACGTACATTGGTTACCATCTCTAGTTTGGGAAATTCAGGGAGATTTGGGGGTGGATCCTGGGAAAGGTGGGATTTGGGGAGAGGAAGGACCTCAGCAGGGTACAATGCCAAAGATTCTACCTTCCAAAGCAAACATTTTCTCCAGTGGAACCGATCTCTATTGTCTGCAGATCAATTGTAATTCTGAGAGATCTCTGGACCCCTACCTGGACACTTGCAACCCTAATACATAACTTTAAATGCCAATATATGTTCCTCTAGTACAGGGCTTCTTAAACTTTTTCCACTCGCAACCCCTTTTCACCCAAGAAATTTTTACCTGACGCCGGGTATATAGGTATATAAAATAGGTAAACAAATCAAACATTTACTGATAATAAATCATAAAGAAATTTATTTTAAAACAATTCTCTGGTATACATATAATTTTACCATTTACTGTTGCCAAATTTTTCGTGACCCCCACATTCAGTTACGTGACCCCATACAGGGTGGCGACCCACCATTTAAAAAGCTTTGCTCCAGAACATCTAACCCAATCAGGTTTGTAAGGACAGGGTGACACTTTAGAACTGGTTTTCCAGATGCACATAAACAGCCATTTAAATGTATGGGTGCATATGTACCCATTTTTTATTCTGTGCTTTATTCATTACTGCAGAAAACACTAAAATAACACTTATACTTCCTGGAACAATCATAATACAAAGCAATGTTTCCAGGTATGTATGCACACTTCAAGATGTGTGCACACTCACATTAGGTCATTCTCACATTACATGTGTGCTGTAAGAAGCACCACTGTTTCTCACAGCAACTGGAACTGGCCGCAGAGCTGATGAAACCGATACTCTGATACATGTGGTGGCACAGAAGCCCACATGGGAGGGCACACAGAGTTCATATGATCCATCTGGTTTTTAGGAGGGAAGGTCTGGATAAAGCCACAATACAGGTGTATGTGTTGCCCATGGCACAAGTTATATTATATTGCATTGTACTTTTATAGGAGGTAATAGAAAGTAGGGCCTCCTATTTAACCACTCTGACCCCCAGTTTCCCCAAGGAACTGAGGAGAGGGAGAAAAAATGGCCTCCACATAGTTAGGCTTACCAGGCCCCTCCTCTGCTCCGGCGGGAGGTTTTTCAAGTGATGAGTGAGATCGCGTGAATGCGCACGGCCTCACCGACGCTATCGCAGCACTTCCGGTTTACACCCAGAAGTGCTGCATCGCAACAGGGCCTTCCTTTAAAAGGCTCCTTGTGATGCATTTAACACCTGGAAGTGCTGCATCGCAATGGGCCCTTTACCACTCAAACTGGGAGTTTGAGTGGTAAACGGCCCCTTGCGATGCAGCGCTTCCGGTTTACAAGAGGAAGTGTCATGGCGCCTCAGGCAGGCGCGCGTGCACATGTTGCCCACCGACCCTCAGTTGGTCAACGGGCAGCCAGGTGGATTGGTGGGGGTTTGCCTGCCACTACCTGGCACTTGGAGAAAGAAAGGCTCAGTGCTGTATGGATAATGGAAAGAATCCAGACAGCACTCACACAATATATATTAAAGTACTAATTTATAAAGGTGAAGAAAGGTGCAAAAGTGAACAATATATACAACAAGGTAACAACAAGATCCAAATCACTTGTCCACTTTGAGACCTACATGAATTTCTTCTGGTCCTATTTGAGACTGTGGTTTTTCCTTGCACTTTATTGATACAGATAGCTGATGAAGCCATGAGCGAAACGTGATTTGGACCTAGACAACACGTCCTGACAGCTTCCCTCCGTGGCCTCTTGCCTGGGACTCCGCTTTCCAGCAATCTACAACACACAAAGAAGTCTATATTTGAGTATAAAAATTGACTTACCTGTTACTCAGGATACTCAGGAATTGACATTGACTTACCTGACTCTCAGGATATTTATATATTGAACTTGTTTTTTCTGCTGGACTGCTATTTATATCTATATGTGTATCTTGTTGTTACCTTGTTGTATATATTGTTCACTTTTGCACCTTTCTTCACCTTTATAAATTAGTACTTTAATATATACCACCTGGCACTTGGCAACCCTACAAATAGTGACACTTTAGAAATTCCCCCGGTCTCTGTGATAAAGACCACAGAGACTAGGAGAGGCAGCCTAGAGTGTTACCTGGAAGTGACATCACATCCCCTCAACTCCCTCCCCCCCCCAAATTTCCCAGCAGTTGCCATGGCAGTGTTGGGAGCCCTAGACTCATGCCAAGACTCATGACGCAAGGGCAAGCAGGATTCTTCATTGTGAAAAGTCCTAAGTTTCAGGATGCACGTAACCTCAAATGGTCCATATAGTAACAGGCAGCTTGAGGCCATGCAAATCCTAGAGCATATGCTCCTGAAGCATCCCACTGTTCATTCAAGCTGTGATGTGTACTGAATTTGTACCAAATACTGGAGCTTTTTTCCCTCTGTGTACATATTATTGGTCTCACTTGGGAGACCTGTGGCTCACTGCGACTATATAAGTGCCTCACTATATTTTAATGGTGCATGCTACATTTTTTTAAGTTTTGCATTGAGAGATCAGATCATCTCAGAAAGTTTGTAAGAAAATATATCAAAGGATCTTGGCATTCTGCGGAAAATTCATTTGTTTTATTACCCACACACACACACACACACACACACCATTTATCAACTGAAAGGGATCTTTGGAGTTCCATGAATGGATTTCCCAGCAGTAGTTTCTCTTTATGAAGCAGGCATGGGGAAAGGGGGGGGGTTCTAATCAGGAGTGTGGGGCAAGAGGATTTAGTCTTTCCTCTCTCCCCCCCCCCCTCAATGTTATTTTTGCACCTTGTCACAGGCCATGCTGTTTGCCCTGTTTCCCATATGTAAGACCCAGCTGGGCATACATAGTGGCTCTTTAGGAGTTGTTTCAATATGAAAAAATGTTGTTGGGGGTGGTCCAAAGACCCCTTCCCCTCATGCTACCATCCTGATTGAAATCAGGCCACTGCTTAAGGGAAAGAAACACCGAGAGTTCTGCTTATGGGACTCCCAGTATCAGGTGCCCCTGAACTCTTCAAGAAATCCCCCCATTACACAGCAGAAAGTCCACATTGATAATACCTCATGTTGATATAGTGCTTTAAGTTTAAAGAGTTCAACTTCATATCATTATCTCATTAATTCCAACAAACCTGAGGCAGGTGAAGCAAGTAATGTTACTGCAGATTTGGGGATGGTGGGGCTTTGTATAAGGTTTGCACAAAGGCAAGCTCTGAACTATTGACTTCCTTCACCATCAAATTATACTCACTTTTAATGCAAGGTTTTCAAAGAAGACATCTGTCACAATCCTGCCTTGGGTCTTTGTGTTCTCACGTTCGTGTTGCCTACATGTAAAAGAGTGTTTCTTCTTCATTGCTACCACCACAAGATATAAAACCTAGCCTCTCAAGTAACTAGTGCCTTGGGTTACCCTGGTGAGGTTGCCTCTGAGCAAGTACAAAGGGCAGAGCTTCCAGTTACTTTAGCTCCCGTCCCCCTACGGGCGTGCATGTTCTTAAATGTAAGCGGTCTTTAGAGTGTGGGTGGGATTTGAGACACAGTCTGCTTTCTTAAACAGGAAAGAAGCTTTATTACTAAAGATTAAACTACAGCACACGAGTGGAAAATAGCTATCATAGTTAGGAGATACAGATCTAAGGAACTCAAATGACACATGAGTCTAGCTAAGTTGCCTTACAAGACTGTTACCTTAGATAGAGCAAACACAACCTCGCCCCACTGCTCCATTACAGAGGAGGATGAGGCCCACTGGTCATAGAATTTTGGTGAAATGTTTGAACCAAGAACAAATCCTTTCCTTTTATCCCTTAGAAGCTCCTTGATCCATTGATCTTGAGCAGCATATATCTAGTGTTTGAGGGATATGACTGAAACAAATCTTGCCATTGACAATGTTGCCTTGGGATCTTTATCGCTTAGTGGAAAAGGCATTATGTCAGACACAGAGGCATTAGATTTGTATGTGATCAAAGTTCCTCATAAAAGCGGCATTCCAAGAGGACATGAGCTAATGAATCGATAGAGCCAGAAGAGCAAGGACAGGTCCTGTCTGGATATGGTATACTCAAAATTCTGTCCTGCATAACCATAGAGGGGTTAGCATTCAATCTAGCTAAACGGAAGGCTCTAGAAAGACGAGGAGTTGTCAAATAATATGTATAACCCTAAGGAAATAATCTCAGTACACTACCACAACTTCTCCTTTTAAATATATTTCTTTCTTTCAAAGTTTCTTTCTCCAAGTATATATTAAATAATATGTATAAGCAGGCAAACCACGTGGTGGTGTTATTCCGAAGAACTGGGATGAACAAACGCGGCGAGCACAAAAAGTAGTGCTGTTATAATCAAGCTCTTTAATGCGCTTTTTAATTTTGGTACAAGAACAAATGAAGGTTTCATCTTTTTAAACTTCTGCCTGCTTAGGAGTAAACCTACCCCCCCCCCAATCCAGAGTTCAGGATCTTGCCCCTCATAGGAGATACTCTGAGCTCTGCCAATGAGGTCCTTTGGCAGGTCCCTTCCAACTCTATGATTCTATGCTATGATTCTATAGTTAGCGCAGTTCCTCAGTGGAACAGGCTTCCTCGGGAGGTGGTAAGTGCTCCTTCCCTGGAGGTTTTTAAGCAGAGGCTAGATGGCCATCTGTCAGCAATGCTGATTCTATGAACTTAGGCAGTTCATGAGAGGGAGGGCATCTTGGCCATCTTCTGGGCACTGGGTGTGTGGGGAGGAGGTAGTTGTGAATTTCCTGCATTGTGCAGGGGGCTGGACTAGATGACCCTGGTGGTCCCTTCCAACTCTATGATTCTATTCTATTCTATTCTATTCTAGGTAGCCCATAGCTCTCCCACCCCCCAATCAGGCTTTTATGATGCCCATTCAACAGTTCCTTTGGCAGGTGGGACAAATGGGCTGGTTTTCCCGCTGAGACCAAGTTCCCGTTTTCTCTGACTCCTCCCTTTCTTGGGAAAGTAAACAGTTGCCATGGTGTCAGGGTTCCCAATCATAATAGCATCTAGCCTTCACAAAGCAAGAAAGACAGTATGTGTGAGTAGGGGGTACAGAACAAAAGATTGCAATTATATTGCTACTATCTGGCGTGGGAATATTTGAATATGCAGTGAATTCTCCATTAATTCATGGTCTTCTTCATAGGATGATTGTGAAGTAGAATGGAGCTAAATGAAACCCTTTTAGTTAGAAATTCTCCGAATGAAGTTTCCCTCCTCCCCCACCTCGTTCCACATGTGCAGCTTAGGGAAGAACACAGGGAAATAGTCATTCTTTGCTTATCCAACTTGCATACCATTTCAAACTAGAAAATTCCCTGTCACGAACACCACTATCTCACCACTTTCCCCCATCCAAATAAGATCCAACATGACACCACGGTAGGTAGTCTCCTGTCCATTGCCTGACAATACCGGTTATCCTAGAAAGGGATGACATTTCCCACACATCACACAAAGAGAGCACTTTATGTGATACAAGATAGAGATGGATGAAAGAAACAATTCATTAAGGGGGAGAAAGCATCAATGCAGTTTTCAGATTTTTAGAGTTTCTGCTGCAAAAAAAATAATGAACTGGGGGGAGGGGGGAAGATTTACAACTTTGAGGTCAAATAGTTATTACACCTTAAATTATTCATTATATTCATCATTGTGCACATTGTAAATATTTAGACTCTGGTTTAACTAATCAGCACTTTATTAGAATGATTTGGCCAAAAACCTCCTACAAGGCCATTCAAAACCTGAGTTACTCTCTTCTAAGACCGTCAAAGTCAACAGACTGAGAAGAGACTGTTTAGGATAGCCCTGCTAAATTAATTATCGAGGAGAGGGAACAGGCAACAGGCCCTTCATGTTTACACCTGGACATTGCAACTTTCTTCAAACAACTGCCTGAACCACCTTCTGTGTTTTGAAATCAGCTGCTCCGGGGCACCATCTGCCATATTGAGGCCACAATACAAAACAAAGCATAACTGCCAAGCTCTTGCCTCAAGCACAAAGTCTAATCCAGTTTACTCCACTCTGTCAAGTCTGGAGGACAGAAAATATATATTTTGAGTAGCAGTTTATTAATTGCTTTACAAAAGCATCTACGATTGCTAGATGTAAAAAAAAATTAAATACAGGCAAAGCCAACAATCTTATCTTAACCTTTTAAAACTATAAGATGCTTTAGGGAGGAAAGTGAAGAAAAGGGAGTCAAGTGGGAAGCTGAAGCGGCAGGACGCCCAGACTGATGGGCCAGGCCAGAGTCAACACTTTGTAGAGCTAACTGAAGCCCTATTGGGGCCCCCTTGAATCACTTGACAGCTACTGAACCACCAGCCAGCTACTTTGGTGGTGCCTAAACATGGTGGCCAGGCCAGCCCTCTAGTAAACTGCATTCGTGGTGCACAGAGAAAGAGGCCCTGGTCTAACAGTTCTCAGATCTCTGGCTCGAGATACCTGCTGGCATCTCGCTATCTCAAAATGAGCCAGGAATGTTTTACACTGCCAAAGACCATGCACTGTGTGGAAGATATCCCTGCTGACCAGAACTAAATGAGTCCAGTTTTGTTTTCAACCACGAGAGCCCAAGGGCCTCTCCTCTTTCTGCCTTAAGCACTATGAAGTTCTCCCAACCACGCTCTGGGATGAACAGAGTCCATAGTGGCAAAGCCCCAATGACTTCAGTCCACAAAAGGAAAGCCAGAAGTAAGGATCACACTGTTAAACTTTTCTCCCCAACACGTTCTGCAACCCGCTCTTCCCATGGAGAACACTTGTAAGCATTTGCCTTCTTAATTGCCCTGTGTGCTCTTGATTTAATTTCCGTCACCATTCTGAAAAGTGTTCATTATCATTGTTAGATTCTCAGGCTCTCGCACTCTTTATTCCCAGTTCCACCGGAAACATGCTGTTCCACAGGGGCCCCCAAAGATAAGAGAGCACAACAAAACTGTCCCTCATTCCAGACTATTCCATGTCTTCCAATGTACTGTTGATATTCTTATGAAGCAGCAGCTATGTATTCTCTATTTGCATGCAGATGGCAGAAATCTAGGAGATCTAGATCAGCACGCCTGGACTGGGCAGCCAAAATTGCCCCAGAAAAGGGCCCTTCCTCACCCCTAGCCCCGCACCTGATGAAGGCTCATGGGAGGCTGCAGCTACCTGACTCCCTTGCCTGACCAGCCCCATCAACAATTGTCTCCCTGGGATGGCACAGCCAGGGGCTGTCACTTCGGTCAGGCAACAAACAGCCAGCAGGGGAGAGCCCAGGCAGCGGGCACTGAGGCCAGCATCACTTCCCAGGGCAGTGGAGTGGGGGCTCAGGAGAGCTGGCCACCCATCCATCAGGGTTTTCCCCAGAGGCCATAATGACCAATCTGCCCCTGGAGATCTGTCTGTTCTGATAAAACGGATCCCATATCAAAATATGTGGAATCAAAACAACCCCCTCCTCCCACGCACAAATCAGTGTGTGCCTGTGTAAATAACCTGGGCCTTCGAGGCCTTCATTTTGGCTGAGAGGAAGCAAGCGACATTCATTTCCCTTTAGCCAACCCCAGGAGCTTACTAGTAACTACGTGGAGGCCATCAGCACACCCTTGAGTTCTCACACGGGCCTTCTCAAGGTCTCCTCGCCTACTCAAATCTCTACTAGGGTGGCCAGGGGGTGGCAGGAGATGGGGGTTAGGGTTGCCAAATCCAAGTTGGGAAACTCCTGGCGATTTGGGGGTGGAGCCTAGGGAGGACAGGGACCTCAGTGGGCTACAATGCCATTGAGTCCACCCTCCACAGGATCAACGTTTCCTAGCATGACTGTCTTTTCCAGTGATTCTTGTCTTCTCATAATGTGACCAAAATACGACAGCCTCAGTTTAGTCATTTTAGCTTCTAGGGTCAGTTCAGGCTTGATTTGATCTATAACCCACTGATTTGTTTTTTTGGCTGTCCATGGTATCCGTAAAACTCTCCTCCAACACCACATTTCAAAGGAATCTACTTTCTTCCCATCAGCTTTCTTCATTGTCCAGTATACTTAAACATTAATGACAGAAGAAAGGTGACATGAATGCAAAACAAACAAAATGCTTAAGTAGTCTTTGGCTGGACCATGCCAAGCAATTGCTAACACAGCGACTTGTTGAGCTTTGAACAATATGCAGTGCCCAGATTATATGCATAGTCACAATGCCACCTGCCTCCATAGGCCAGAGTTACAAAGCAAACAAGAAGCCCAATTGGCAACAATTAGATAACAAATGTGCTATTCATCGCTTGCATGCCTGCAGTTCCTCTAATGCTATGGAAATGTTTGTGTTCCCCAGTTTGTGTTGCTTTCAAATGTAGAAGGACACTCCCATTTTGACAAAAAGAAAAATTCAGCGTTGCAGGATACAAATTCTGTGTGGCCTTATTCTGAGGGAGCAGGTAAGAGGGAACATGCATGCACAATGGATCTAGTTGAAGGAAACACCTACGCTCTTCCTTTATAAAAGCTGGTTATTATGTCTGGCTGTGTGATTATGAAAGAGCCTGGAGGCAAGTTGGAACGAAAGATAACTTAAGCCAGAAGAGATTGATTGTATTTAATTGGAGGGAGGATTTTGCTCCTTTAATGGCGAAAGAGGATGGATTCCAATTCTCTCTGGTCACACACAAACACCATCCTGATAAACCTGAAAAGGTGTGATCAGGTTGCAAAGGATTACATCCTTCAGACTTTCCTGCAAGGGGTTACTAAGAGGGCAATAGCCAATGGTTTGCTGGAAGTTAACTCTTAAAGTTAACCCGTTCATTCCAAATAGATTGTGCGAGAAAAGGCAACAATCAGAAAGGAGAAAACACCTTGCAAGTGTAATTCTAGGTGGTTATACAATACAGATGAAGGCTATTTCTATGGGGGGGTGTTTTAAGCATTTACTAGCTCATACACAGACCCGGAACATGAGGGTTACCCAGCAGAATGAGCTGGAGCGGTCAAAGATCCTTTGGCTGCCATTTCCTGGAAGGGCTGGGCAGCCAACAGCAAGCCATTGAGTGCTTAAGGAGGAACTGGGCGAAACAACATAGGATATGAAAGAAGCAACTTTAGTTTAACTTTTTTTAACCTTTTTGTTGTTGTTGAGATACGCCATCTTTTACGTAGTGTATCTCATGGGGTTTTTTTGCGCTGGGGTAGAGGTTTCAGCAGTGCTGAAACCTCTTTAGTAGGCAACGCCGCTAGTTTGCCTCCTAAGCCCAGTGCAGGCATTCCTCTCAGGAATGCGCTGTAAGATACATACCGTATTTTTCGCTCTATAAGACGCAGTTTTTTCCTCCTCAAAAGTGAGGGGAAATGTCTGTCCGTCTTATGGAGCGAATGTGTGTGAATCTGGCCCCTGGGGAGAAGGGCAAAGCTGCCGAGAGGCCCGGGGAGCCACAGCCGACCCCCAGCTGCGGCAGCCCAGTGCAGAGCCGGCGCACCCCAGGAGCTGGCTAGGAAGCCACCAGCCAGCTGGGGGGCGGGAGGCTCCTCCCAGCAGCCGCCCAGCACAGCGGGAGCCCGGCGCGGAGCCCACGCGCCCCAGGAGCCAGCTTTAAAGCTGCCAGCCAACTGGGGGGTGGGAGACCCCTCCCAGCCACCCAGCGCAGTGGCAGCGGGGCACGGAGCCGGGCCGCCCTGGGAGCCGGCTGGGACGCCGCCAGCCAGCTGGGGGGCGGGAGGCCCCTCCCAGCAGCCGCCCAGCGCAGTGGGAGCCGGGCGCGGAGCCCACACACCCTGGGAGCCGGCTTTAAAGTTGCCAGCCAACTGGGGGGCGGGAGACCCCTACCCACCACCGCTGCGGGAGCCCAGCACGAAGCCCACGTGCCCCGGGAGCCAGCTAGGAAGCCGCCAGCCAGCTGGGGGGCGGGAGGCCCCTCCCAGCCGCCCAGCGCTGCGGCAGAGGGGCACGGAGCGCCCTCTGCGTGCTTGGGGATTCCGGGCGCTTCCCCAGGCATAACGTCCCCCCCCCATGCAGACGGGGCATTCAGGCACCAGCCGCCGCACAAGTCCCCAGGGCGGGTCTCCGCCGGTGCCCCTCTTGGGGGGCAGGGAGTCCGGCCAACCCCTTTCAGACCCCAGGGTCCCAAGCTGCTTCCCTGGGTGGAGAGACAGGGGCAGTACACCATTTGATTTAGAATATATTTTTTCTTGTTTTCCTCCTCTAAAAACTAGGTGCGTCTTATGGTCAGGTGCGTCTTATGGAGCAAAAAATACGGTAGATAAGAGTTTGCTAAGGGGATAAAAAGAAAAAATGCCTTGTGATATGTTTATTGGGTCAGGAAAACCATCACAATACAGTTGCATGTTTTCTGTATTCTCCATCAGGCTAGATATTAAAAAGAAAAAGGGGAGGGGTGAGTATTTATAGGTCAGGGTGAAGGGCCTCTGGTCTGCAGAGTGTAAAGAATGTGTTGCAGATTTTATGGTGGTGGTGCTGGGTGAAACTGGTTTCAAGATACACCAAAAGTCTCCTGGGGGAAAATCCACATTTTTATTAGATAGAACATATTTGTATTCCATTTTTATTTGATATGACATTTCTCTGAGATATGGAAAATATTTGCTATGGAAGTTCAGTTCTCTAAGAGAAATGCAAACAAATATTTGAATGTCTTCAACACATTTAGGGCTTTTCCCCGCGCAGGATGAAATTACCTGCTGCTTCCTACCCCTCCAAAATGAGGAAATCATTCAACCCCTCCGCAGATGAGAGCTGTTCAGCATGATACAAGCTGCTTAGGTCATGAGCCAAATGAACTCATCTGTCTAGATGTTTTAGCCCCCAGCCTCCATCTCTATACATATCCAACTCCACACCTTCCAAACCGCTAATGGTTGTACATTTATTATACGGTGGAAGATTTTCTGTAAAATGGGATTTCTCATCTGCAGACAAGTGAGAAAAAAGTGTGCTCCAAGGATCTGGGCAAGTTATATACCCTGGGTCCTTAAAGCATGTACAAACAGAAGACTTTTCACTGTGCTTTACATGATGCCATGCTAGACTCCTTCATGATTACCTGTACTCATGCTCATTAAACATTTTGGAGATTAAAGACTGAGATTGGAGTAGATGAGAAATGTAATTACTCCTATTACATCATCCCATTGCATAAGTAGTAGGAGGGACTGGCATTCCCTGTTTATTAATAGGAAACATCTGCAATATATGGTTGAAATGAGTGGTTAAGACTCTCATTGGCCAAATGTTGCATCAAAACACAGTCCCAATATAGAAACAGTTTTTAGTGAGACCCAAGGAAAGGCCCCCATTGTTCTAATTTGCTGAACAGGAACTAGAGAACACACAACATGGTGTGTGAAGATGGTGAAGAATTTGGCCTTGATCAATAGAGTCGTCCAATCAAGGGCGTCCATTAAAAAGGAAGTCAGGTTTTACTGTAAGTCAATGACCAGATATTGTAGCCTACTAAACCAGATTCCAAATGCCTTCCTGGAATCAAATTACCAAGATTTTGCAAACATATTTTGTCCAATTAGTTCCTGTTCAGTTAAGGATCAATGATATTCAGAATCACAGTAAGAATCTAAGCAGTGCACCACCCTTACTAATAAGGTACTCTGTCATAAATGCAAAACAAATAGTCTCAGATGGATAAAAGGTAGCAACCCCTTTTCTAGCCCAACTTTCTTTAAAGAAAAAGAGAGCTCCAATAACTTGAGAAGACAACCAATAGAGTCAGTATGCATTTGTTATCTTGGAGTGGATTTGAAGCTAACATGCAACGGCAAGGCAACCTGAGCAAGGCAAGAAAGATGTCTGCAAGCAAGAGTCTTGTCCTCAACATGGCCACAGTGGAGATCAAAACACAGTAAGATCCTTAATCCATGGATGGCCCTCCCCACTCACCCTGGTGTTTGGGGGCAAGAGAACTTTCACGAGGAACCAAGAAGTAGATGTCAGTCCTGTCTCTGGAGAATCCTTGTCACCCCAACTGGATGGATCTTTATAAGTCCGAATGTTAATATTCAAGGACAAGATTGCCCACATACAGGTACAGGGGCACGGGTCCATCTCTTAATGCTGTTTTGTCTGGCTCTACCAAAAATGCTTTAAATGCTCTGTTTTGGACACTGTTGGATGTCATATATAAATATATACTTATAATACCCATCTGCTGTACAACCCAATAAAAATTGCTAGATGTACTATCCAACAATTTAAAAAAATTAAAAATTTTAAAAAATAGAAGCAACAAAAGTTATCATTACAGAAAGCTAAACAAACAACATTGTAAAATAGACTAAAAACAACTCAGCCTAAGGCCCAGTATAAAGCAAGCAGTTAAAAGATAAGAACTGTGTGAGATGCAGGTCAAGGGAGTAAAAGACTTACGGTAAGCAAAAAATAATTGCAGTGCCTAGTGAAATGGAAAAAAAATAGAAGTTGAGCCTGGTGTTGGAAGGTAGCCAAACATGGTGCCAGGCAAAGAGAGAGAAGGGAAGAGGATACCACAAGTGACGCTACACCTGAACATGTGTCCTGCATCTGGGGAAGTCCTTACTTCTAGATGGTATCAGCTTTATCATGGATTTGACCACCCTCATTCTCTGGACTTGCCTAGGAAACTTGAACACGTAAAGTTACTGCATGCCAAGGTGTT
This sequence comes from Euleptes europaea, assembly GCF_029931775.1. Taxonomy (NCBI): domain Eukaryota; kingdom Metazoa; phylum Chordata; class Lepidosauria; order Squamata; family Sphaerodactylidae; genus Euleptes; species Euleptes europaea. The sequence continues at coordinate 81,031,358 of NC_079319.1, forward strand.
CTCTGCACTGGGACAAGCAGGGGTAGTTTCTTTATTGCTGCTACCATACTGCACAGTGGCAATGGGGCTTCATGACAGGTTTCCCCATGCATTGACAATAATCAAAGCCAGGTTCTCGCCCTTAAGTAAGGTGGCTTGGGCAATAGAATGGCATTCCTGGAGATAATGTATTTTTAAGGTTAAGTTGGAGGAAACAAGGGTGGATAGCCCAGCTAAGGGGCGACCTCTACTACTGATCTTTGAGGCTGTGAGGGAGAAGGAGTTAAAACCCTCTAGATACAAATGAGTAGTAGCCCAAGTTTCCTGTAAAAGGATTATGTCAAAGGATTTAAGATAAGAAATGAATTCATGGTTTCTTTCTTTATTCCTCCATCCCGCTATATTCCAGGAAGCTAACTTGACAGATGGAGAAAAGGAAGATTTTGATAGTCATAGATCAATAAGTTGGTCAAGATTTTTACTAACATTACTAAGGACACATCCATTTCTGTAATTATTAGAAAAATTGCAGGAAGGCAGCTGAGTTGAGGCCAAGGAGACAGGTTCCCCCAGGTCACTGTCTATAGGAGAAAAAATAGGGTTAGAGGGTGCATTGTGAACAATAGCCTCGGTCAGTCTTCCTTTAAAAGAACCTTCTGTCGGGAGATTCATAAAAGAAGTTTTTATATCAGTCATCCCATTTAGAGGTATGGACTGATCAGGCATGTCTGAATTTGATCCATCAATAACGCAAAGATTAGGTACTGTAATATCAGAAGTGTCAAGGATGGCCTTTAGTTCAGCTGATGCCAGGCAAACATGGCGCCAGGCAAAGAGAGAGAAGGGAAGAGGATGCCACAAGTGATGCTACACCTGAACATGTGTCCTGCATCTGGGGAAGTCCTTACTTCTAGATGGTATCAGCTTTATCATGGATTTGACCACCCTCATTCTCTGGACTTGCCTAGGAAACTTGAACACGTAAAGCTACTGCATGCCAAGGTGTTCTCTGCGCTGGTACAAGCATGGGTAGTTTCTTTATTGCTGCTACCATACAGCACAGTGGCAATGGGGCTTCATGACAGGTTTGCCCATAGTTTCCCTGCCCTAGTGCCATAGCAGCAGCTATTCCCCCCACATTCCAGAGCCTTTTCAGGTTGCTTTTCTTTTCTTTTTTTAGTAAAGGCAATGAAATATCATTATATGGATGCCATTCGGGTGAGACTGTGAAAATTTCAACTTTCCTGTCCACAACTTTCCTGTCCACAACTTTCCTGTCCACGCTTTGTTATGATCTTTCCCAAAACTTTGCAGCACAGCAGGTTTGGGAAATATTGGGGGGAAACCAGGAAATCCTCATGAGATGCAGAAATGCACCATAATGCTATGGGGAAGCAGGAAAATAAAACATTTCCCAACAGCATCAAACTTGGGCAAAAACACCTATGTGGAAATGACTCAAGTCAGGTCATTACTTCTCTCTAGCCAAGTGCCCTCTACTAGGACTGACAGCAAATCTCCAGGGACTCAGGCAGAGATCTTTTCCAGCACTGATATCAGAGATCTTTGAACCGAAAATGGCAGGGATTCACAGTCGGATCTGCTGCATCCAAAGCATGTATTCTGCTTCTGACCTATGGTCATCCTCCTCCCATAGAAATGTGGCTATTAAGCGTATAAAAGTGCATCATTCCTGATTTAATGGAAGAGTATGAATATTTTGTTCTCACGAATCAAAATGTGGTAGGCAGAATATCACCCTGGAGCAAATTAACATACCTCACAAGGAGACATTCTTTTTCCATTATACAACTGCTCCCCTGTGGTGACATAGTGGTTTATTGTCATGGATTTTAATGGAGTCAGGATTGTAATCTAAGGCACAGTCTTGACAAAATGAAGCCTGATTATACAGACACTGAAGTTGTATTGATTTGTAATGAGGCTTAAGTACACTTCTTTAGTCTGGATTGTGGCCTTTAATATTTGTTTAACACGCCCTTTGGGTTAGATGCACATGCCTGGAAGGCTTTTTTGTATGAAAGCCAATTAAAAAGAGTAGCAATAAAACATAATTGAACTGTATATATGAAATAAGGCAGACAGAAAATGACATGCAAGAAAGGACTGCCATGGGTAGTTTCGTCAGCATGCCTACCTTTCATTGGGGGGAAAAGGTAAGACTACCTTTTGGAGTATAATAGGCTGTTTATTCTGTCTGCTGCTTTTAGCACTTTTGGAAATATGTTCTGAACACGTTCTTTTTAAGTATGCCCAATATTGTGTGGATTCCATATTGTTTCACAGTTTATAAAGAACCCTTAACATATGGAAAGTAGGATATAAAATGTAAATAAAGCCTTATCAAAGTACTATTCTGGCCACTCTAGCAAGAGGAGAAACAAACATGTTAAAAACAAAGGCATTTTTCCATACACAAGTCTTGGATTAGATCCAGGCAGCTTTCCCCCTCAATCTCATCTAATTCCCATTCTTACCACAGCCACTGTCCCGCATGGCTTCTGGCCAAGTATGTCTCATTACCTCCAGCACAGCCATTTTGGTGGTCAAATGGGAACCCCTGTTCTCTTTTTCACCATTGGAAAAGCTGGTTGGATCCAACCCCTTGCATTTTTGGATACCACTCATGCGAGAACTCATGATAACCTTAGAAGGCTGGGTCTAATGGAACAGGCCCAAAACCATGTACTGTATAAAAATGTGTGGTTACAGTAAATTACAAGCTTTTCTAACAGTATGGAATGTCTCCATCTGAGCTGCTAGAGAAGAATTCAGTTGCCCCCAAAGCATTCCTCTGTCTGAGGGTTAAAGTGGTAACAACATAAACTGCTTGAACAGAAAACCCATTCCTCAAAGTCTTCCAAAACTTTTCACTTAGAATGAAAGCATTGTTATTTGACTGAACATAAGAGATCCTGCACCCCCAAAGATATTCTCGTTGTCATGTTTGCATACCATTAAGTTTTCTGTGACTGGACACTGGACATCACATATAAGTGAAGTAACTTTTATGTTTGTGGGTTACAGACTGAGGATCTGTGCATTTACTGTATATTATATATAACATGGTCCTGATCTGGATGGTCCAGGCTAGCCTGATCTTGTCAGATCTCAGAAGCTAAGCAGGGTCCACCTGTAAGATGATGTTGGGAAGGCAACTACTAATTGCCAAAGTGATAGAATATAACAGAAAGATCATGCTTCGATACTGAAGTTTTGGATGGCTTTGCTCTACCTCATAAAAACAGAAAGCAATACATTATAAATGCACTTTGATAGCCTGGGATATTGTTATAACCCTTCAGGACACATAATGAATAAAAGAGAGAAACACAAAATGTATGAAGTAATTACATTTTCCACATAAATTATGTGATACATCAAGGAGGAAGAATGAGATTAGCAGACTTCAAACACACACACACACACAGAGAGAGAGAGAGAGAGAGAAACTAAAACTAATAGAAACTGAAAACTAAATCCATGCAATTGTAGTCTATGCCTTAAACTCTCAGTCAGGGGAGAGCTTAGTGAGGGGGGGAATCCAGGATGGGGCTTCAGATTCATTGCCCCCCCTGCCCAAGTCCCCCACCATGCTCACCCCCTGCAGCCCTTGCTTCCTGTGAGGCAGGCAGGAGCCGCTGCTGCTACCAGGAGCCAACTGCCCAACCCTTGGATGGAGTAGGTGCGAGCCGCCGCCAAGTCAGCTGCCTGAGCCCTGGATTAGAATCATCATTTGAAGTTGTGATTATCACTTTGAACTAGTGAAGAGAGTGTGCAGCTGAACTTGTCCAAAGTCTGGGCTTGGAAATCAATTTAAGCAGCCCTGCGGTGTATGGAATTGTATCTTACACACTCTCCCTCCAAGGAGCAAACCTCATGTAAAACACAATGGGACTTGGTGGTGGTGGCGGAAAGTGCCGTCAAGTTGCAGCCAACTTATGGTGACCATGAAGGGTTTTCAAGGCAAGAGACATTCGGGGCAGTTTGCCATCGCCTACCTCTCTGTAGCAACCCCAGACTTCCTTGGTGGTCTCCCATCCAAGTACTAACCCTGCTTAGCTTCTGAGATCGGGCTAGCCTAGGCCATCCAGGTCAAGGCAACATGTAAATATGTAGATGACTGGGCTGTTAAGAGATTTGGAGCCCATTTCAAATCTCCCCATAATAATAATTTTAAAAAGGAGAGGAAAAACAGTACAATCCTACACAGAGTTGCACTAAGCTCATTGACTGTCACAGACTTACAACCCATTCCTGAAAAATGGGCTGAAAGTCCTTAGGAGGCGGTGTGACCTCGCCGCCAGCATAAGTGTGTGTAATTGCACGATTACACGTACTTACACTGGCAGCGAGGCCAGTTCCACCGGTGGGAGAGCGCTGCGGGACCGCACCTCGCCCCTCCACCGGCGCAGCCTCTCCGTGACACCAGCAACGGCATAGAGAGGCCGCGCCGGCGCAGGGGGGAGTTCCAGGGGCCGGGCGGGGGGAGGAACCGCTGGTTAGGCAGCTTCCTATCCCGGTCCGGACGGTTACGCCGGCGGCAGGAACAGCAGTGCTGCTCCTGCTATTTAGCAGGCGCAGCCTCACTGTTTTCAATGGGGCTTTTGGCCCCGTTGAAAACAAAAAAAGGCGCAAAACGGCTTTTTTTGTTCCCGGTGCGTGCGTGAATCGGCTTAGGAAGAGGCACCGCTGCACCTCTTCCCCACCAACTCCGCATGCCGACTTTTCAGAAATGGGCTGTTAGACTGGAATTGACTTTGTGTCTTCAAACAATGATGTGGCAAAATTTAGCAAGCAAAACTTTGTCTACATTTTATCTTCATATCAAACAAAGCTTTCCCTGCTACATTTCTCTGTGACAGGCATAGCTCATAAAAAAGGAGGCAACCTAAAGCCAGGGAAAATTCACAGCTTTAATGAATCACTTCCAAAAAAAAAAAAAAACCAGAGTTGGCAGGCAGCTAGAAGTGCCAGAGCTTCTGTCAAACCTTTCAGCAAATGTCTGATATGCAGGTATCAGCAGGTAAAGTTTTTCAGGGCATGGAGATAAATGCTGTCACCTGTTATCTACTGCAGATGAAGGCCCTGCTAAAGGCACAGGCACAGTGGGCAGTTGAGAAGTTGGCGGTCTGTTACCAACCTGTTCATGAGCCATCTGTTTTACTATTGGATTGCTGCAGGCCTTTAAAAATTTTATTGATAGCATGTCTGTTAAACTACTATGTTGCTTAGTTCTTGTCAGAAGCTTCCCATTGTGCAAATTCCAAAGAGGCAACCCTGTTAGATAAAATAAGTCCTGTCTTCATTCAGTACTTTTTCACCAAGTTAAGTGCAGGCTTCCACAAAGCTGAAACCAGCTATCAGCAAAAGGATTAGAATGACTATTTACAGTAGCTGAGATTATGACCTTATCTCTCCCCATCACATAATGAGACAGCTACCAACATGTTCTCTGCTGCCTTATGGGTTGAAGAAGCCCAGCACAATTACTGCACCAAGGAACTCCCAGGTATTGTACACTAGACATGTACACCTCAATTTGGCTGGCTCAATCTGTGCTTTCATGTGTATTATAATGGTTAATCCAGTCCTGTTGACATTTGTGGAGCTTCCAACCACGCAAGTGCTTTAAAAAATTAGGTCACAGACCATTTTTCTTACCCACAGTGTTTCTCTTCAGATTGAACTCTTGCTGCCCAGTATGTTTAAACTCAGAGAAAGGTACATCACAGATCTTCCACAACTACAGCTCCTTTCGTTTCTCCACACTGAGGCTCTGTCTCTCAAAGATACATTCAGCAGGCAGAATGAGCTGATGGAAAGAGATGCACCTGTTGAACTGCTGCCTACCACATAGCAGTTCCACAGTAGATAGATAATTTATTTATGGCCCTTAGCCAGATAAAACAAGATAAAACAGTAAACATGGGCTAATAAATTCTTACAAACAAAGAATTACAGTCCGAGTCTTATAACACTTAAAAGAAAATTACAGCTTGGACACATCTGTCAATTGCACTAAGAGGCTGTACTATGGCCTCGAATTTAAGTGCTGCTGGAATATAATGTGCCCCTTTGGTCCGGAGGAAATTGATTATTAATCGAGCTGATCTGTCCCCCAAATTGGCTACATGGGTATTATGGGCCAACTTGGAGCCAGATGCCTGGATTGTCGTTCTGAGATATTTGTATTGGATTACCTGTTCCAGCCTGTGGCCATTAATGCTCCACCTCCTATATTTAGGACGTCTACCAAAGGCCATGACTTTTGTTTTATCGTAGTTGATCATCAAGCGTTCCTTCTCACAAAACGTTGCCACTCTCATAAGCGCCCACAGTACTTGAAGCCCTAACTCAATGCAATCCATATGTTTTGGCAACACACTGGCATTAGGGGTTAGAATTATTGGATACCTGGCAAGCGGGGGTCCAGCTGGCAATTCCAAGTGCCCCTTGCCCCTTCGCTTATACTTTTACAGCCTGCGTGCCTGAAAGCAAGAGGAGCAAGAGAAGGACCTCGGGGTTGCAAGCAACATAGATTGGGTTCAGAAGGAGAGACCAAATGTATAAGGAGTAATGGTGCGGCAGAGATCCAAGAAACACTCTCATTGAGGCATTCCCCCCCCCCAGATCCTCCAAACCAGTAGCCAGAAGTATCAAAAAGATGGCTCATTTTTCAAACCCCAGCCCAGGAAAGTAACAAAAACAGGAAGTGCATTACTTCTCTGGTGAGTAGGGTTGCCAACTTCAAGATGGTGGCTGGAGATCTCCTGGGACTACAACTGATCTCCATGTGACAGAGCTCAGTCCATCTGGAGAAAATGGCTGCTTTGGAAGGTAGACTCTATGGCATTATACCCCACCGAAGTCCTTCCCCTCCCCAGACCCCACCCTCCTCAGGCTCCACCCTCAAAATATCCAGGTATTTTTCAACCCAGAGCTGGCAACCCATGCGTACAGCTGTTGTTCATGAAAAATACAAGAAAGCCACTGTATTTGCAGTAGATGAGGGGTACTTAATTCCAGATTGCAGCTCATTCATTTATTTCCTTATTTACGCATCACATTCCCCCAGGCAATATAGACGTACAACTAAAGTTATAACACTGTACACACACACCAGATACCAAATTCAGGCTGTCAGCACAGACTAATTCAGCCCCTCCCCCCAACAGCAAAAGTCATCCCAAATAGGTAGGACCCAGTGGCGAAGGTAAGCACGAGCACCTGGAATTGGGCCCAGAAGAGCAGCTGCAGAAATAGCTGGCTGCGTTCTCCCCTCCATGTATTCATCCAGCAGTGAGCTGCAGCACTTTACACAACTAGCAGCTTCCAAGACACCTTCAAGGGCAGCCCTGTAGAAAGCACACTAAATGTAGTCAATCCACTGTGGTGTGGTGGTTAGAGTGCCAGACTAGGAACTTGGAGACCCAGGTTCATCTTCCCTCTCTGCCATGGAAACTTTCTGGATGACCTTGGGCCAATCACACACTCTCAATCTAACCAAACTCACAGGGCTGTTGTGAGCATAAAATGGAGGCAAGGATAAGGATGTAAGCTACTTTGGGTTCCCATGGGAGAAAAAGGCAGGGTATTAATGAACTAAATAAAATAAAATAAAGCCTCGCATTTACAAAAGCATGAAAAAAAACACAGATCGGCTCTAAAATCAGTTACAGCCTGAGCAACTCAGAAGTCTCCAGTCCTCCTGGCAACTATCTATTTTTCAAGAAGCAAAGCAGGGTACCTGAAAACCCCAAGGTCCTGAGGCTGCTCTGGCGACTGCAGTAGTACCACTCCACCCAAAGCCAGCATAACAACTCCCTCAAGAACCCAACATCCTGCCTGTCTTGTTGCCATTCAACTTCATTCCATTTATTCTCATCCACTTTGTCCACTGCCTTCAAATACACGTTTGCAGCCAAGATGGCCACTCCTGGTATTGAATTATGGAGTGGGTGTTATCAGAGGTTACTAATGCCCATCTCTACTGCACCATGTGATGTCTCCCAGCAGCGTTAGCAACACCACCTTGAGGAGCATCACGTCTTGGGTGCCAACGTTGCCCATAACTAGATGCGGTGAGAGAGAAATGACTTAAAGAAATGACTTAAAGTGGATTACAAACACAGACACCCTGACCAGCTGTTTAATCTGGTTTAATGACATTGCACACAGATTCAAAAGCCATTCAGGAGGATGAAGAGAGGCAACAGAAGAGAGACGCTGATACCTCGGTGAATCAGGAGAGGAGATGCCGCCTCTCTTCCTCCAGCTGCCTGTTTCAGCTTACCCCATCATCCATACCATATTTCCTGAAACCAGGCAAAGGGTAGATGACAAGCCTGGGGTGGGGAGGAAATACACATTCAGCAATGGATTAGAATGTACAGGAGGAGATCTCTACATGGCAGCTCTAGAAGGACAGAGAGCTTGGAGACCATCCACTGGGGTGCCTTGCTAAGTAGGGGTGCACATGAGAATGAAGAAGACAGCCTAAACGAAGTGAGCCCGCAGAAATGACAACGTATGTGGCCTTATATTTGGGCAGCTCATAATAAAAGCAGAGGGATGTAGGAGGAGACATGGAGAATGCTGCAGACAAACTCATTAGACTTTCAAATAAACTTAGACTTTTGTCTCGGAGCAAAACGCCCACATTTCCATAAGCGGTTGGCCCAACGCAATTACTCTTTATCAGTTGTCTTGTGCTTTTAGGCCACCCTTGGTGCATCTCCTTTCACACACGTATGAAATAATAAGCAGCTTCTGGACAGCACAACGTGTTTCAATTTGCATCAGAACCGCCTGAGATTGCATCCTTCTCAGTCAAATACATCTGACAAGCAAAGCGTGTCCTCCTTTGCTGCTTCAGTTACTGCTGTTCTAATTAGCAGATATATTCGTGGTGGCAAACCTCACAAAAAGCCAGGAGTTTCTAAACTTATTTTTACTGTGATTTGCCAAGAAAGAAAGAGTCCAAATCAGAATTTCCAGATTCAACAGATAGGGTCGCCAACGGGGGATGGGGGTGTGTAAGGCTGCCAGCTCCAGGTTGGGAAACTCCTGGAGATTTGAGGGTGGAGCTTGGGGAGGACAGAGACCTCAGTGGGGTACAATGCCATACACCCTCCAAAGCATCCATTTTCTCCTGGGGAACTTGTCTCTGTAGTCTGGAGATGAGCTGCAATTCTAGGAGATCCCCACACCCCACTCTGGCATCCCTAGTCAAAGAATGCGTGCAAGTGTACACAAGGCATCCTCTAGTCTTAGCACTGCCTTCCCCCAAAATATATCAGCTGGGATTGAAGAACTATGTAACACATTCCACACATACATGGTCTCCTTGGACTTTTGCTCTCTAAACATATCTCTCCCCACCCCCAAGCATATGAAAATGAAGGGGCTTACCAGAGAGCTTTGTAACATAGCAGGGACTGGTGACGGTCAAAGAAATAAATACCACTGGAGATACCCAAACTCGGAGGCACATCTGAAATAGACGATTTCAATTTGGGCCATTGGGTTAGGCTTTTTCATATTTAAATTATTTTACAGTATCACTAGAAGAGCCCCGTGGCACAGAGTGGTAAGCTGCAGTACTGCAGTCCAAGCTCTGCTCACGACCTGAGTTCAATCCCAACGGAAGTTGGTTTCAGGTTGCCGGCTCAAGGTTGACTCAGCCTTCCATCCTTCCGAGGTCAGTAAAATGAGTCCCCAGCTTGCTGGGGGTAAAGGGAAGATGACTGGGGAAGGCACTGGCAAACCACCCCGTAAACAAAGTCTGCCTAGGAAACGTCAGAATGTGATGTCACCCCATGGGTCAGGAATGACCCGGTGCTTGCACAGGGGGACCTTTACCTACCTTACACAGTATCACTGAGATTTTGATTAACGTTCTATGCATTTCTACACACTAGTATCAGGAAAATTTGGGGGAGGGAGGGGTGAGTCACACTACCTTCCTCACACTTGGGCAGATTAGCATGTCTGCAATGGGTCCACTATGCAGATGAAATGCCACCCTCAGACTGTGCCTTATCATTACACCACAGGGCTGCAAGGGTGGGGCTTTCCACCAGAAGTAGGTGGAGCCTCTTAAAATGTTGACAGGAGACTAATCACCAGATTCTGAAGAAGGAGAACGAGGAGAAAGGAGCCTTTGAGTCACAACCAACTCATGGCAACCCCATCCATGGGGCATTCCAAGAAAGAGATGAACAGAGGTGGTTTGCCATTGCATTCCTCTACATAGCAACTCCGTCTTCCTCGGTGGTCTCCCATCCAAGTACTAATCATGGTCGACGCTGCTTATACTTGCTTGAAATCAAAACCTTTCCTAAATTGTTCCATGTAACATATATAGTAAATCATTATTGCACTTCTAGGTCCTTCTTAGAAAAGAACAAAAATGGTAAGCAATTGAGAATTAGTAAAGCACCATTTACCGTAACTGTGGGAGGTGCCACTTACCTAATCCTTACAGATATCTTCCATAGTGATGTCACCTACATTTGTAATTCCTTGGCTTGTAAAATAAACCTGTGAGATGTCTCTAATTCTTGCCTCCAACAAGTGGGCCATTATAATTCCGTGGGCTGCATCCAGCCAACTTTTCAGTTGCTTAAAAATGCTACACTGGGAATTGTGAGGCCTTTGCACAGACAAGAATCATGTGGATGTGGGCTGTCATAAAGAGGGGAGCTGGGCAGGACTGGCTGGATTTTAATCCAAGATAGAGAACTCCTCCCTCCTACTTCTATGCATTCATTTTCCTGGCTACTGCAGCAGCAGAGGTAAGGAGGTCTCTCCACCATACTTCTCCAGTGGCAGAGAGGGAAGATTTCTTCCTCCCCTGCCCTTTGGACCTGGGAAGCTGTCACAGCAACAGAGTAGGTCACATGAAGCCTGGAAAGGGTAGTTTTCCTAGAGTACTTTGACATCTATACAGGGTATCAGACACTCTGGGAATATTAAATTCCTAGAATTGTTTTATACTATGACCATTTTGGAAAACAGGATACCAGCAGCTATTCACCAAGAATTTGCCCTGTCTTTTGTTTGAATTGGCTTGACAGCTTCTTATAGCAAAGATTTTCCATTGGTTCATTGCACCTTCTATGGTGTGCAAAAAAATGGAACTTTGCCTATTGTTAAATAAATAAATCAGAAATCATTTGGGGTAAGCTTTTTTTTTAAAGCATGATTAAAATAATTTCTATAGATATCAAAGTATTTAGAACTGAAAACAGTTTCCAATATTTTATCTCCCATTGCCTGTAAAAGTATTCACTGATACACATTCTCGTTATCCATCCAGGACTAGACTAAACACATTTTCCAAGCCTTGATTATCAGCATCATGTTTCAATTTATGGTTACAGGCTTCTCTTGGCCAAGTGAGCCACTACTCAGAAGCATTTACAATACTCTTGCTAAATATGCCAGATAAAGATAACATTTGGGGGGGGGACAAAAAGATGGAGGTTATGCATTATGGTCTCAATTTAGCTTGCACTGGGGTGAGTGGAAATTTTATGGCAGTGAAGCTAGGGTTAAGCAATGGCTTGATTTTGCACACCAGTGTGCTGACTTTCATATATTCTGTTCACTAATGGATAATGTTTGTCCAGGATGCTTGGAAGTTGCCTTATGTTGCATCAAAACTGTCGGGCCTTCTTAATCAGTATGTCCTTACTTTGTCTGGCAACAGTTCTCCAAGGTCTTGCCAGTTCCTGGTGCCTCCATGGTCAACTGGAAAGGAAACTGGGACCATTTGCATTCTAAGCACATGTTACACCACTGAACTCTGGACTCTAAACCCATTTGCAGAAATGCCAAGAGCTGACAAAGATTCCCTGTTGCTATCCAAAACAAACCCAAATCACCATATGTAAGTAAATCTTGCCAAGGGTGTTTTATGCATGGTCGCTTTAACCTCCTTTATTCCCCATTTCAGCCAGGATCAAATTTTTCAGTATGCACGATATCTCATTCCTTGGAAGCTCAACACTGTTTTGACGCAAAACCCGTCGGCTTTTCCCATTCCTCTTCTGGCCCGAATTAAACCATTCATCCTGGCTTATTCCGAAGTCACAGAGCGTGCATACTCCATTCTTGGGTTGAGCTTCCCTGCGCCATCACACCCCACCCTTTTCCAACCCCCTCCTCAAAGCGGCATGCCAATGGTTAAACAGGGAAAAACAGAAGATTGACTTCTCTCACAGCCAATCACAAAGCAATGTGTAAAGAGGTAGGGATTCAAGTGCTTCCTGCTACCTCGGAGCTCTTAAAATGAGGCTTGGTTTCCCCCCCCCCTTCTTTCAGGTAGCTCAGTTTTTTGTTTTTTGTTCTTAAAATGCTTTTTTATGCAGCAGTTGAGTTTGGGGGGAAGGAAATCTTCTCTCATGGGGAGCACAGAAAATTAAGCCAATTAAAGAGCAGCATTTAAAGGGGTGGGACTTGATTTGAGCTTGGGAGACTGTTTTTTTGTATTCATGGTTCAATTAGCACACAGTTTCATCCCTGATCATTCAAGCCAATGCATAGTTTCCCCCAACCCGGGTTACTTTAATGTGCGTTGATCCCAGGTCCAAGCACGGAGATCCAACCTATGCATAAAAGACCAAACTCTAAGGGGTCCCAGGGTGACACAGGGCTTTGGAATGTTACCCTTCTTGTCACCCCCCACCCCACAGGCCTGCCCATACATATGCATCATTACAGAAAGTTGGTTTCTAGGCACTATTTATTCCCATGTGGATATTCCTGCAAAACTGCAAAACTTGACCTGCTTGGGCATTTGAAGGGGAATTTATAAATGTTAAGACCTGGATGGCCCAGGCTAGCCTGATCTCGTCAGATCTCAGAAGCTAAGCAGGGTCAGCCCTGGTTAGTATTTGGATGGGAGACCACCAAGGAATACCAGGCTTGCTGTGCAGAGGAAGGCACTGGCAAACCACCTCTGTTAGTCTCTTGCCATGAAAACCCCAAAAAGGGGTCGCCATAAGTCGGCTGCGACTTGACGGCACTTTACACACACACACAAGACCTTCAGTACCATGTGTATTTGTAGGTGGGGACCTGGATCCATCATCAGTATGAAATACACCTGAGAGCATGGTGTAGTGGTTAAGAGCTGGGCTAGTCACAGCTCTCTCAGAAATCTCTCAGCCCCACCTACCTCACAAGGTGTCTGTTGTGGGGAAGGCAAGGCAATTGTAAGCTGCTTTTTAAACTCCTTAAAGGTAGAGATAAGTGAGGCATAAAAGCCAACTCTTCTACTTCTCTTCTTCAAACTATATATCTTCCCTTAAAAACTCTACGAGGTCACATAAATCAGCTATGACTTGATGACTAAAAATGTTTCTATTAAAGGGACAGGATTATTTTTCTTCAGTCAGTTGGCAACCCTATTGTTGCCCCATTTTAAGGAAAGAGTAAACAAGACCAAGGAAAGATAATATACTACTAAGATGGTAATCCTGAATCTATTACCAATGCAAAACTTGTCACCAATTTCAACAAACTGCGGCTCACATCACAGAAGGGTCGTAGTCTTCAGATGACTTTCATTTAAATGGGTGGGTCTTTTCCAGAGTATGTTCTTGAAGTGGCCTGCTTAAATTCCAGCTTTCCACTTCGCAAACTGTATCAGCTCTTTCTTGTGAAAGCCCCAAGTCCTTATTTGGATAAAGTCTAAAACGGAGCAGCACTATTAACACTGGGACCACCATGGCAGCACAATCCCAGTTTATAAATGCTGCTCCGCTTGCAAAGATATTGCTAAATTAGTAGAAAGCATGACAGCAATGTGTAATGCTTTCCTGATTTTTATCAGAGTTTGTTCAAGAGGTATATTTTGCGAATTGGTTCAGAGCTTGGCTGTAGATCAAAGAAGTTACACAAGTGTCTTTGGGACAGATGAAAGGTTGTCCTGACTCAAGGTCAGGAATCTGCAGTTGCCCATGTACAAGACTGACCCAAAATTGCAAAATGTGTGCACAGCACCAAACTCCAGTCCAAGCATTTACAACAGGCTCCGCGAGCATTACCTGTCTGGATGGAAAAGCAGCAGCAACAAGCAAGAAAAGAGAAACCAAAGGATGCCCCATCAGTGCTTGCAAAATTAATCAGCACCCCCTGATTACACTGGGGAAACAGCAAGCAAGACCAGAAAGTCTTGGCCACAGTCCAAGACAGCATTGAGAAAGCCTAATCCTGTTGTAATTAGGGTTCTAAACATGCTTAGCTCTGTGCTGGATTGCAGCCTCTGCCTTGGAGCAAGAAGCATGACTGAGAATAGAGGAGTTTCCAGACAGAGAACATCTGGCCACATCTCAAGCAGTGATGTGGGCTTTCCCAGAAATTTTGAATCGGAAAACTTTCCAGTTCAAATTTTAGTTGATAATGTTAGCAGAAGAAGCCAAATGTTCAAGCCTGGGCTATGTCCAAGCTTCATATTTAGGCCATCTAAAATGATTGATTTGCAGCACAACAGTCCTGGCAACTAGAGATAAACACACTATGTAGTCATATATGTGCATGTGTAAAGTGCCGTCAAGTCACAGCTGACTTATGGCATCCCCAGCAAGGGGCTTTCAAGGAAAGTGAGAAGCAGAGGTGGTTTGATATTGGCATATACGTGGCAGAATGTTTTCCATGGAAAACGATAGCCTAGCATTGCCAGCTTCCAGGTGGTGGTTGGAGATATCCCATTATTACAACTGGTCTCCAGGTGACAGAGATCAGTTCCCCTGGAGAAAATGGCCAGTTTGGCAGCTGTGCCCTATGGCACTATACCCCATTCAAATCTCTTCCCTCCCCAAATCCTGCTCCATCCCCCAAATCTCCACATTTTCCCCAACCTGGAAATGGCAGCCCTACCATAGCCCCACATCACTCTTCTCAAGCACTGATTAGACAAGCCGGCGCAGGTGACCAGGCTGTGACCTGGAAACCGATATTATAAAACTGAAGTTCCGCAGAGAGCCAGAGACTCAGATCCTCTGGTTTGTCCCCCTCCTCCAATTTGGTTCCTTTTGTCAAACCCCACTTTTTGCCTGCTAAAAGTTATCGGGCGCGCTCTATAGCAGGGAGAGACCAGGGTAGTGGTTGCACTGATCACCCACTTTGAGAAATGTAGCATCATGAATGTCCACAGGGCAACCTGGCAAGCCATGAACTGAATTTCATCAGAACTTTGCCAAATGGACAAAACCTTTGCAACCTTATTTCCAATCTGGCTTATAACAAAGTGGAAGTAGATGATTTACTAGCATTGTTGAATTATCCCACATGAGCTCATAAAGCTGCCTAATCAATTAATTGGTCTGTCAAGGTCAGTGTTGCCTACTCTGACTAGCAGCAGCTCTCTGGGGTCTCAGGCCATTTATGCATGGCTGTTTCCTCATGGTCACCCCGCCGACTATGTCAGGACTTTGCTTTGATTATGCTTGCATTTTCTGACTATCAGAGGTCACCTCGCTCTCCCTGCACATTTTCGCATGTTTTTCCTGTGTTTTCTGGATTTGTGTCTAGCCAGCATCCAGAAGACGCGGGCAAAATGAGTGGAAACGCATGGAGAGAGTGAGCGGAGCTCTGACGGTCAGAAAATGCAAGCATAATCAAAGCAAAGCCCCAAAGTTGTCCGCAAAGAAACAGTCATGCATAAATGGCCTCAGGTAGAGCTCTTTCTCATTGCATACTACTGGATCATCTTAACTGTTGTTCAACATCTCTATAAATGATTTGGAGGAAGGAATAGAGGGGATGCTTATTAAATTTGCAGATGATACTAAATTGAAAGGGGTCGCAAATACGGTAGAAGACAGAGCCAGGATACAGGATGATTTTCACAGGCTGGAGAATTGGGCTAAAACTAATAAAATGCACTTCAACAAAGACAAATGTAAAGTTCTGCATTAAGGCAGGAAAAATCAAATGCATAACTATAGGATGGGAGAGACTTGTTTTAGCAGTAGTGTGTGCGAAAAGGATCTTGGGGTCTTAGTAGACCAAACACTGAACATGAGTCAGCAGTGTGATGCGGTAGCTAAAAAGGCAAATGCGGTCTTGGGCTGTATTAATAGAAATATAGTGTTCAGGTCGCGCAAAGTGATGGTATCGCTTTACTCTGCTCTGGTTAGACCTCACCTAGAGTACTGTGTTCAGTTTTGGGCACCGCAATTTAAGAAGGATGTAGACAAGCTGGAACGTGTCCAGAGGAGGGCAACAAAAATGGTGAGGGGTCTGGAGACCATCCTATGAGGAAAGGTTGAAGGAGCTGGGTAAGTTTAGCCTGAAGAGGAGAAGACTGAGAGGAGATATGATAACCATCTTCAAGTATTTGAAGGGCTGTCATATGGAGGATGGTGCCGAGTTGTTTTCTGTTGCCCCAGAAGGTTGGACCAGAACCAAGGGGTTGAAATCAAATCAAAAGAGTTTCCATCTAGACAATAGGAAGAATTTTCTAACAGTTAGAGCGGTTCCTCAGTGGAACAGGCTTCCTCGGGAGGTGGTAAGTTCTCCTTCCCTGGAGGTTTTTAATAAGAGGTTAGATGGCCATCTGTCAGCATTGCTGATTCTATGACCTTAAGCAGATGATGAGAGGGAGGGCATCTTGGTCATCTTCTGGTCATGGAGTAGGGTTCACTGGGGTGTGGGGGGAGGTAGTTGTGAATATCCTGCATTGTGCAGGGGGTTGGACTAGATAACCCTGGTGGTCCCTTCCAGCTCTATGATTCTATGACTCTAACTGGAGATGCCAGGGATTTAACCTGGGACCTTTTGCATGAAGTAGAGCTGCTTTACCACTGAGCCATAGCCCAACAACCTTCCAATACCAGAATTCTATCAATTCAAAGTTAACAGGATACCAAACCAATATAAAATCACATGGAATACTTTTCAGCTCAACAGGAAAACTTAAGCAAACTTCCAGGGTTAAGAGAATTTTGTCTTCAAAGGCTGTTTCACCAACAGCATTCCTTTAAAGCATATCAGAAATTGGCCTTCATCATTTGGGTAGGAATTCTGGCTCAGCAGAACTAAGGCTTCCATGGTGTTGATCTGTTTTAACAAACAACCATCACCTTCTGCAGCGGAGATATGACATGCCTAAAAAAGGTGAAGCCAAGGCACACAAGAAACAGACAGCATCTGGCAACTAAGGGAGCCCCTGACAGAGGAGGCCTGGCCTGCTCTCCTTTCAACGTGCTTTATCAGGAAATCTGTCTCATCAGTCAAAGCACCCAGGATCCCAAGTAGAAATGGCTGCCTCTTGATGGAGATTGCAATCTCCTTAATTGAAATCCCTGCGGGTGATTTAGTGGTACTTGGGGTTTGCGCACCTCCCCCACACACATACACACCATTTCCAGGGATTCAGGAACAAGATGGTGTTGTTTGTCTGGGCTGCTGTTAACAGCTTGGCATCCCTCCCCAATAGTACCATAAGCCAATGAATTTTAATCACCTCTCCACAGCCTCCACCTCACTGCTGAGTTTCTGCCACATCTGCTAATCATGTTGCCTCTGGCTACTGCTGCATCTCTTAGACCACAGGCCTGGATTAAGACTGCCGGTTGGCGGGGGGCGGATAGCATAACCCACTCCTGCACCTTAAATGGAACTTTCTTCTCCAGAAGTTAGCAAGTGGAGCATGGCCCATCCTGGAGTGAAGTATTGCCTTCTTTCTGTTAAACTGTACAGGAGCCAAGATTAGGCCTCTGGGCTGTGTGTGTGTGTAAAGTGCCATCAAGTCGCAGCCGACTTATGGTGACCCCTTTTGGGGTTTTCATGACAAGAGACTAACAGAGGTGGGTTGCCAGTGCACAGCAAGCCTGGTATTCCTTGGTGGTCTCCCATCCAAATACTAACCAGGGCTGACCCTGCTTAGCTTCTGAGATCTGACGAGATCAGGCTCGCCTGGGCCATCCAGGTCAGGGCAGGCCTCTGGGCTAGCAACCCTTAAATCAAAGAGGAAGGCTTGCCAATGTTGGTAGGGCCCTTGTGCCTTGATAGCAACCTGATGCAAATTTACCAAGCTGAGATTGCAACCTCTGCATGTCCACACCAAGGGAAAGCTTTGTTTCTTTGTTAGGTATTATTCAAGGCAGATTAGCAGAGCCAGTCAAGAGTTGTCATCCTGTGTGAGCAGCCACCAAGAAAGCCTAATGCAGGAAAGTCTAACTGAAAGCGTACGTTAATCAGTGTATGAATTCAACCAACTGCACTTTACACACACCTCTCTCAATATTTAATATGGAAAAATATTTGTTATAATGACACAATACAAACATCTTTTTTTTAGGGGGTTTTTTTTTTTTTTTTTGCAACTCTATGGACTGCCTCCTCAGAAACCTACACTTGAAGCAAACTCTCAAAGCCTAGTTTTGATAAGTATGAAAAGGTTATTGGTAGTTTATATTGAATTGGAACACTTTTAAACCAGACTTTTTCTAGAACAGGTCTTCAGGTGGGCCCATAATAATATTTAAAACAATTTACAAGTAAAAATCCCTAATCACTAACAAACAGAGCTGGCTATGGCCAAAAACAGGTTGATGGAAATGTCAGAAGCCCTCCTGACTAACCCTTATGCAACCTGAGGAATCTCATCAATGGGGAATCTTTCCGAAAAAGCTTCAGAAAGGCAATTCCATGGAATAGGCTGGGTGGTAGGAAGAGCAGAGACAACTGGGAAAAGCATGCTGACCCATATATATATAAGTAGCATGATACAACTCCCCCCCTTTCCTATGCCTTCTCTGTACCCTCTTTTTCTCTTCCCCCCATTTTTTCCACCCCTCCCTCCATTCTCCTCCTCCTTTCCTCCATATGCTCCCTGGATCCCCCCTGCTTATACCATACTTATCCGTTACTTCTTCCCTATTTCACCTACCCCTGCCTACCCCTTTTTGTCTCCTACAATTTTATACACAATATACAAAATAAAAGTGTTGTATATATTACATTTAAAAACAACATTTCTGACATTCAGACATAACTTACTTGCAATCTACACCTGTTTTAGCAAACCTATTCATGTACTACAGGGCTCCTGCATAAAGCTTTGGGACATTTCACAGCAGCAATCATCAACTGATAAGACTGAACTCCCTACCCTGCAACGATTCACCTGCTAATTCCTACACAGGAAGTGCTCTGCTATCAACCACCAAACCAGGTGGCAGAGGACTTGGATGAGACACTCCTAGACCAAATTACAAAGGAGGGACATGGTAGTCACGGGAGATTTTAATTACCCAGATATCTGTTGGAAGTCCAATTCTGCTAAAAGTGCAAGATCCTATAAATTCCTGACTTGTCTTGCTGACAACTTCCTATTCCAGAATGTGGACAGGGAAACAAGGGGATCTGCTATCTTAGATTTGATTCTCACCAACAGGGAAAAACTAGTTGATGAGGTTAAAGTAGTAGGCAGCCTGGGTAGTAGTGACTATGTAATCTTGGAATTTACAATATTGGGGAAAGGAAAAACTGTACGTAGTCAGACATATAGGTTGGACTGTAGGAGAGCTAATTTTAACAAGCTTAAACTGATGCTGGGTAGAATCCCATGGTCAGAAATACTTAAGGAGAAGGGAGTTCAAGAAGGGTGAGAGTTTCTTAAAAATGAAATACTGAAGGTGCAATCACAAACCATTCCTATGAGAAGGAAAAATGGGAGGAGCCTAAAGAGGCCAAGGTGGCTCCATAAACAGCTTTTTAATGAGTTGAGAAATAAAAAAGACTCCTTTAGGAAGTGGAAGGAGGGCCTTATAACCAAAGAGGAATATAAACAAAAAACTAGTGCTTGGAGGGAGGGTGTTAGGAAAGCTAAAGCTGAGTATGAGCTTAGGCTAGCAAGAGATGCTAAACACAACAAAAAAGGGTTCTTTTCCTATGTACAAAGTAAGAGTAAGAACATGGACAAGATAAGCCCATTGCAGGGACTGGAAAGTGAAATTGTAACAGGAGATGAAGAGAGGGCAGAACTCCTCAATTCCTACTTTTCCTCAGTCCTTTCTTGCGAAGGAAGCAGTGCTCAACATGGCTTAAACAGAACAAGTGATGAGGGAAGGGATTTGCAGCCTAGAATTGGCATTGGAGTAGTGCACAAACACCTAGCTTCTTTAAATGAAACAAAATCCTCTGGGCCAGATGAATTGCATCCAAGGATACTCAAAGAACTTGCAGGTGTAATTCCTGAGCCTCTGTCCATTATTTTTGAAAAGTCTTGGCAAACAGCTGAGGTTGCAGAAGATTGGAGGTGGACAAATGTTGTCCCCATCTTCAAGAAGGGGAAAAAGGAAGATCCGGGTAACCACCAACCCATCAGCTTGACTTCTATACCGGGAAAAGTTTTTGAACAAATCATCAAACAGTCAGTCCTTGAGCATTTAGAAAGGATGCATCTGATCACTAAGAGCCAGCATGGGTTTCTCAAGAACAAGTCATGTCAGACTAATATTATCTCCTTTTTTGAGAAAGTTACTACCTTGCTGGATCAGGGGAATGCTGTAGACATAGTTTATCTAGATTTCAGTAAGGCTTTTGATAAGGTTCCACATAGTATTCTAGTTGACAAATTGGGAAAATGTGGTTTAGATCCTATTACAGTTAGGTGGATCTGTAACTGGTTGACAGATCGCACCCAAAGTGTGCTAGTCAATGGTTCCTCATTCTCTTGGAGAGAAGTAACTAGTAGAGTTCCTCAGGGATCTGTTCTGGGCCCAGTGTTCAACATCTTTATAAATGATTTGGAGGAAGGAATAGAGGGGATGCTTATTAAATTTGCAGATGATACTAAATTGGGAGGGGTAGCAAATATGGTAGAAGACAGAGCCAGGATACAGGATGATCTTGCCAGGCTGGAGAATTGGGCTAAAACTAATAAAATGCACTTCAACAAAGACAAATGTAAAGTTCTGCATTAAGGCAGGAAAAATCAAATGCATAATTATAGGATGGGAGAGTGTGCGAAAAGGATCTTGGGGTCTTAGTAGACCAAACACTGAACATGAGTCAGCAGTGTGATGCGGTAGCTAAAAAGGCAAATGCGGTCTTGGGCTGTATCAACAGAAATATAGTGTTCAGGTCACGCAAAGTGATGGTATCGCTTTATTCTGCTCTGGTTAGACCTCACCTAGAGTACTGTGTTCAGTTTTGGGCATTGCAATTTAAGAAAGATGTAGCCAAGCTGGAACGTGTCCAGAGGAGGGCAACAAAGATGGTGAGGGGTCTGGAGACCATCCTATGAGGAAAGGTTGAAGGAGCTAGGTAAGTTTAGCCTGAATAGGAGAAGACTGAGAGGGGATATGATAACCATCTTCAAGTACTTCAAGGGCTGTCATATAGAGGATGGTGCTGAGTTGTTTTCTGTTGCCCCAGAGGGTCGGACCAGAACCAATGGGTTGAAATTAAATCAAAAGAGTTTCCGTTTAGACATTAGGAAGAATTTTCTAACAGAGCAGTTCCTCATTGGAACAGGCTTACTCAGGAGGTGGTGAGCTCTCCTTCCCTGGAGGTTTTTAAGAGGAGGTTAGATGGCTGTCAGCAATGCTGATTCTGTGACCTTAGGTAGATGATGAGAGGCATCTTGGCCATCTTCTGGTCACTGGGGGTGTGTGGGGGGAGGTAGTTGTGAGTTTCCTGCATTGTGCAGGGGGTTGGACTAAATGAACCTGGTGGTCTCTTCCAACTCTATGATTCTATGTTATTTGTTTCTTCACTTCAATTACAGTCTGTCTTTCTTGCAGAGGCTCACAACAGATTATAAAAATTAAAAACAAACAATACAATAAAAGCCATAAATGCCATAGAAGCTACCTAGAAAATTTCCACAGAGATTATTCATCTACTTATTTGCTTATGTTATTCATAGACCACCTTTTTCAACGAGACTCAAGGCAGATCAGGCAGTGTAAAACAATGGCCTGAAGCAGCATGGGAAATTTAGTAGGACTAAGATTACAAACATTAGAAACAGCACAAAGAAATATCAAACAATATATTAAAACTTATTTTTGAACAATTATGAAAACTTATAAAAAGACATTTAATGACTTCTAAATAGTTCTGTTCTGCACATTCTTCAGAGTACTTCAGCATCTATCTACTGACTCCTAAATCTGAGCCTTTATTGTCTCAGGAAAAGATTATTTGCTAGTAAAATATCATGAATACACTCTGATTTAGATACTGGCTGTAACATAGGTCAGTCAGAAGAAATGCCTAACTCATCGTCTGGTCTGTTTAGGGTCCATTCTGACCCAGTTATCATGAGCCCCTAGAGTCTATCATCAATCAATCACTAACTCAGGGCACCTTCGGCCTCTCGATGAGGCGGGTTATCAGTGTGCTGGGGGAGTCAGCGTGGTGTAGTGGTTACGAGTGGTGGTTTGGAGTGGTGGACTCTGATCTGGAGAACCGGGTTTGATTTCCCCACTCCTCCACATGAGTAGCTAATCTGGTGAACTGGATTTGTTTCCCCACTCCTACACATGAAGCCAGCTGGGTGACCTTAGGCAAGTTACAGCTCTGTTAGAGCTCTCTCAGCCCCACCTACTTCACAGGGTGCCTGCTGTGGGGAGGGGGAGGGAAGGTGATTGTCAGCCGGTTTGAGTCTCCCTTCAGTGGTAGAGAAAGTCGGCATATAAAAACCAACTCTTCTTCTTCTTTAAAACCATCCCTATACCAATGTGGCCAATTATCACCCAGTCTCTAATCTGCCCTGTCTGGGAAAAATATATTGAGAGACCAGTAGCAGACCAACCTTCTTGGATTACAGTATACTATAGCTCAGTTATTATCAGGAGCTAGGTGGAGTATGCATATTACTCTCATTCTTCAGTCACTCCATTGGCTGTCCATCACTTACTTGATTCAGTTCAAGGTATTGGTGATCACCAGGGCCTCTGAGAAAGATTTTATGAGGTGGTGCAAAAAAAAAAAATTCAAGGCCCCTTTCCTGCTCCATTAGCCACCTTTTTTATCCACAATGGTTTTAACCATAAGGTCAGAAAAGGTATAGAAGGTGAGAGAGGGGTGGAATGGAGCGCTTCACTGGTTTTCTGCAATTGAGGCCTTCTGCCCCTATACCCCCTCCTATATAATAAAGAGTGAAAAGAGGGGTCAGAGAGAAGAATGCACATTTGAACATCTTTATATGCTACAATGCATATCAGGAGAGAAAAAAATAACATTTTAACATCCTTTTATTTATATTACAGTTCTACAGTGTGTATAAGATGAAAGAATTATGAATAAAAAACATTGTTTAGAACAGAACAGAAATTTTATACCCTGTCCTCCCCCGGCCAAACCGGGCTCAGGGTGGCTAACATTATAGGTTTACATACATAAAAAACAATTTAAAAAACATTTAAAACAATGCTGAAATTAATACATTTATCTGTAATACATTTATCTATAGCACATTTATCTATAATACATTCATCTATATCTATTATATCCCTACAAAGAGAGATGTTATTACGGTGGCTATCACCCAACCGCTCAGTTTGATGTCATACCTCAAGGGGGAGGAGATGGGCAACGAGACAAACACAAGGAAGGGAAATTGCAGGGGGGGGGGAGAGGGAGGAAAGAAAAGAGAACGACCAGGAAGAAGGGAGGGGGAAAGGGGAAAGGAGGCCAGCTTCAAGATGGATACCGTTTTGCCAATATCTGTACTTTGTTTCAGGTTTTCGCTTAGTTTTAAATTTCCACAATCCTATTCCTATTACATTTCTTATTGGGTGTCCTAACCTGTTGATTGCATTGACTTACACTGTGTAATCTGCCTTGAGCCTTACAGCACATTCCTGATATTGGACGGCAGGGAGGAGGTGCTTAGAAGTTAAGTAAAGGTAGTCCCCTATGCAAGCACCTGGTCATTCCTGACCCACGGGGTGACGTCACATCTCGATGTTTACTAGGCAGGCTGTGTTTCAGGGGTGGTTTGCCATTGCCCTCCCCAGTCATTTACTCTTTACAGCAAGCCGGGGGTACTCATTTTACTGACCTGGGAAGGATGGAAGGCTGAGTCAACCTTGAGCCAGCTACCTGAAAGCGACTTCGTGGGAAACCAACTCAGGTCGTGAGCAGAGCTTTTTTGACTGCAGTACTGCACCTTACCCCTAGGGCTCTCATCCTAGGACAGGGGTCTCAAAACTGCGGCTCCAGAGCCGCATGCGGCTCTTTGGGCCATTGAGTGCGCCTCTCCGAACTTGGTTCGGAGCCCCTGCTCTTGTGCCCGCTCGCGCCGGCAGCCGGGCTGCGGAGCCGACGCGCCTGAGAGAGAGAGAGTGGGTCTCCCTTTCCCTTGCCCTCAATGGTTGGGAGGCTAAAGCCTCCCCTCCCCTCTAGCTGGGCGGGCGGCTCGGTGGTTCCTGCCCCCCCCCGCCTATCAGCTGTTGGGCGGGGCGGGCTTCCTTTGGTAGACCTGGCCTCTGGCTGAGTCCCATTGGGAGGCCATGTCTACCCACTGGCTTTCTTGGCGGTAGACCTGGACTCTGAGGAGGGGAAAAAAGTCCCCCTTCAGACGCCAGGTCTACCAGTTGGCTTCTATGGGCCTCTGGAGGCCAGGTCTACTGCCAAGAAAGCCAATGGGTAGACCTGGCCTCCCAATGGGACTCCGCTGGAGGCCAGGTCTACCAATAGGCTTTTATGGCGGTAGACCAGGCCTCTAGACGAGGACTCCGGACGGGGAGGGGGAAATGGCAGGGACTTACAATTAAATTTTTATCAATAAATAAGATCACTATTAAGTATGATATCAAGTTTTATTCAGTGTACCTATAGTTTAATTAAGACTTAAAACTTTAATTAAAGTTTATTAAGTTAATAAACAGTGTACCTACCTATATAGTTTAAGTTTAAGAAATTTGGCTCTCAAAAGAAATCTCAATCGTTGTACTGTTGATATTTGGCTCTTTTGACTAATGAGTTTGCCGACCCCTGATCTAATGAATGGGTATTCTGTGCTAAGAGCATTGAGTTAAGCAGTGTCGATTTCTGCCTAGGCTGCGGTCTTCTAAGGGCTTTCCCTGACTGATGGAGACCGAGCTGAATAGGAAACGCAGGGGCAATCTAGACTGGCAGGGGGCACTGCAGGCACGCTGTCCAGAGGAGCCGGTTTACAGGTGTCAGGCTGTTGTATCGTCTTGAGAGACCCTCATCCCGATTTAGGCGGCGTGCAGAGAATGTCTCTAATCCACTGGTTCCCAACCGGGGGTCCATGGACCCCCAGGGGTCCGCGAGAACTAAATTAAGGTCCACAAAACAAAGTTATAAACCCATAATAAATTAACATTTTCAATTAAAAGTTCTCTATTATAAAAATATATATTCAAATATTATTCTAAGTTTAATGTTTAACTAACAGCTATGATTAAAGTTTATTTTCAAATTCTCTGAATTTTTATTTTGAACCTTGGGGTCCCTGCACCGAACAAAAAAGTCCTAGTGGTCTCTGGTCAAAAAAAGGTTGGGAACCACTGCTCTAATCCCTATCATCCCCACCCACCCCAAAAGCTTCTGCGGCAGCTGGGACGAGGAAGCGTAGACAAGAGAAGTCCCGTCTACACGGAGTGATGCAACAGCTCCCGTCCGGGTGAAAAGCAGAGAGCCTTTGAGTGGATCCGGAGGGACGCCGCCCTCCTGCACCGGGGCAGCGCCGTTTGCGCTCTAACGCTCCGCGCCCCAGCCCTTCGCTGGCGTTCAGTGCGAATCCTGCGCGGTTCCCGGCGCCAGGCTTCCCATCCCGCCCTGAGATGTCTGGGCCCGGCGGCCGCGTCGGAATCGGAGCCATAATTCTCGGGATCCTTTACTCCGCCAGATCTGGAAGGGAAGCAGCGCAGTTTGAGAGCTGGACTTTCTGGCTAGGGACGGACGCCCTCCCAAGACCCCCCAAGTCAGGCTGTTTTGCTCTGCAGTGAACAAAAGCGATAACCCAGATCAGCAGCGCTTCGGTGGGATCACAGCTCAGCCCCAGAACCGGTTTTTCCATCCGTGTGGTTCCTTTCTTGGCAGTTAGCTTTTGCTAACAGGGCTCGGGGAAAAGACAGGTGTGATAAACCGGGAAAGAAGATATGGCGCAGCGCCGTCCCGGTTCCCCACCTGATCTTACCCACACCTACTCTGAAGTAAATGCGGTTGAAATTGACGAGCCCTGCTTCCGAGAAAGCCTGCTTCGTCCAAACGCAGCCTTCCTCCCGTTGCACACGCCGCTTTCCGTACACTCTGCGAATGCCTCGGGCGTGGGATCCCATAATATCATCTTTTCCTTCTCTTCTTTTCCCCTCCCCCAGCTTTCTGGGGGGGGGGGCGGGAAGCAGAGGTAGGAAGAAAGAAAAGAGGGCAGGCAAGGAAAGGAAACGCCGAAGAGGCATCTTGGGGGGAGGGAGGATCGCCTGTCAGACGGTGCTCCTCTCGGAAATTGGGGGTGGGGTTAAAAAAGACGGGTGGGGTTAAAAAAGACGGGTTGGGATTTTGTTCCGACTAACCTTCCAGTCTGTCCGAACCAGCCCAAGGGCCCCGATCCTGGAAGGGAGATCTGCACTGGTCAGCACGGATCTCCTGTTCTGCATTGGGATCCAGCAGCCTGCAGAGGCGGGGAGCCGCGGGGCATGTCTTCCGCATCCGTATTGGGATGTTCCGAGCAACCGGCCCTCCTGGCGTGCGCAAGGGGGGAAGCCGGGCTCCCACGCCGGGGGGGGGGGGCAGCCAACGGCACTCCGCGCCACTGGACGCTTTAGACATCTCCGGTTTTCCCAGCAGAAATTCCCAGTTGCTCAACTGCAGTGACCTTTCCCTGAGAAAAGGAAAGTTTCTATATCCTCTCTCTCCCCCCCCCCCCATCCACACACACCCCACCCTATGGTGGTTTCCCCAACCTCGTTCTAGGGAAATTAGAGTAGGGCAGCAACACCGGTGGCTGAGCCAGTCAGAGACACAGGGGGGCAGAAGAGACGGGGTGGGGGGCTGGTTCGCATCGGCTACTGGCTACCTGCAAGTCAGTTCTCAGGACGTCAATGAGGTTTGGTTCCAAGCCAAGGCATTGGGGAAGAACTAGGAAGGGCTAGTTTGAAGAACTAGGTTTGGGCAAACCAGCTCGGAATGAACATCCAGAGCCAGAGGCTGGAGGAGAGAGAGATGCCCTCCTCGGTCTCTGGAACATCTCCAGTTCAAGGCCCGCTCCCAGCCACAACCCGCTTTCCCTTCCTCATCTTTAAAATCTGTAGGGCGACAGCCAAGCTCCTTGCCCCCTTGATTTCAATGGACGTATTCAATTCATGCTTAGCTCGCATCTACTGGAACACATCGGAGTCAAATGTGCTTGGTAGCACCTTAAAGACTAACAAAATTTCTGGCAGTGTATGAGCTTTCCTGAGTCACAGCTCCCTTCTTCAGCTACCAAATGTGCTTGGCTATCGTAGCGATATTTCTTAGGGCCGGGTGGGAAACCAGTTGCCTCACAACTTTATTGCGAGAGCGCCTGCAACCTAAGTAAGCTGTCCCAGGTACTTTTATTCTGAAGTAAATCCCACTGGCCATTTATGCATGGGAGGTTTTGCCTTGGATTTACCGCTCTCTAGATGCACATTTTTCTCATTCCGATTCTCAAAATTCAAGCCCCCATGCAGAGTTTTGAGAATTCGGATGGGGAAAATGTGCATCTAGATAGTGGCAAATCCAAGGCAAAATCTCCCAGGCAGTTCAGTGAGACACAACCCGATCCTTTGCATATTAAGTCCTAAGTGTTCGAAGGGGATTTCAAGCAAACATGCCCCAGAATGGAGCCTGTAATTCAACAAGCCTAGTTGAAACATGCAGGTTTACTGGGAAATAAAAGGGTCTTGTTATTGGGTTCATTTGCATGACATCAGCCCGTTACTTTAGGCCAGGGGTGTCTGAGGGCACCTTTGGAATTTGGGGAGGGGGTCCTGAGGACCACCCGGAAACGGCTTCCGCAGGAGGCTACGGTAGAAAACGCTTTCATAACTGCCCTGCGGGGGCCCTACCCACTTTCTGAAAAGCTCTGCAAGTGCCTGGGGAAGGGCTGGTGGGCGCCCTGCGGCGCCAGCTGGGGAACCCCCCTACAGGTTGGTATTTAGGAAGATTGAAAGACCCTTGCTAAGGTTTTGCATCAGTGCCAGCCACTGTTTATGAACCTGTAGACAACCTGATCCAGAAGTCAAAGGACTTGGATGCAAGGCGACCGTTATCCTACTGCCCTGTGTAGTAACTATGTTTAAGTTCGGAGGACGCCTAAGAGCCCGATCCTAAGCTATACAAGCAAAACCAGGTTGATTTCAACCCACGTTCCGGATCTGGCTGTGAATCAGTTGAAGCCAACGGACTGTCCTGGGTGTCACAGGATCTTGGCAAGAGGAAGCTTTTCAGCCTCTGCTCCAGAATGCCACCCTGCGCAGGGGCTTGGAAAAAAACGATCCAACTACTACAGAAGCCCTCTGAGACTGCCGGCAAAAAGTTGGTTATGTAAAACAGAAAAGCTCATTACTGTTTCTGGATGGCATCCCAGCTCCCATCACTGGAGGGAACCGATCTTTCAGCCTTTATCAAAGCGAGGAACGCCTCCCTCCTCGGCTCGGTTTGCAGGGCAGGTTGCTCCTTTGGCGATTCGCACCGTGACAGGCGAAGTGGCAGAGACAGGCGCCCGCACTCACCCGGCTGGGATTTTACGTAGGGCAATTTAATGCTCACGTATTGGTCAGTAGATCCCATTAACCCCAACAGGGCTTAATTTGGAGCAAGTAATGCAGGGCGGCGCAGCGCACGTTTTATTCGGAGGGAAGTTGTCACAACTCTTGCACATAAGGGTCCCGAGGCAGAGATAAATTATTTTTGCAGAACGCTGCAAACCTATGCTCACTTGGTTACACGGGATTTACTGGGGAGTAAACACGCAGACGGGGGTTCATTTAGAAAGAGGGGTTTTATTTAATCCGGGCTAACGGATCCCTAAGGTTTTAGGCATGCTTGCAGGGGCGGTGGAGCCTTCTGTCTAATTCTGTGGAGATTCCCTTCGGAGCATACACACTTCGGATGTATTTCAGACTGGGACCAAGGGACGTCATTGTTGGGGAAATTTATTTAAACTGCTCGATTTCAAGGGATGCGCTTTTAGGGGACTTACAGCGTGTAGTTACTCAGAAGTAAATCCCATTGGTTTCAATGGGCCTTGCTTCTTAGTAAGAGAGGCCAATATCCTAGGTTTATTTAAATACACTTATTGGAATGGAGTGCTACTCGGATCAATGGGATTTAACGTGCAAGTTCATATCTATCAAGATGCGCTCAAGGATCCTGGATCTCTGTTGGACTTTTCTGAAGCAGCACACAGATCTAATCATTCCCATCTGTCCGAACGCAGGTGGAATACTGAATCCGAAGGGATTTCAGAGAAATTCTCTCCTTCCCCCCCCCCCCAAAAAAAAAAACAAGGTTTCACAAATCGGTTTCCCACATTGAGATTGTTCGAAAAGGCTCTCGTTGGGACTGCAGACGACACCGGTCGAAACAGTCTGCCCCGGACTTGGTCTGAACGCATCTACATTAAAAGGTTCTTTTGCTCGTTTGGAGAAGGCGATTGCCCCCGATTTCCAAAGTAACTTCGTAGCTGGCTCGCAGCTTGGCTCGAGTTCAGCGCTACGAATGGGTAGATTTGTCCGCTCTTCGGGCGAGGGATATTCGATGTTTAAAAACTAAGACCCGGGGCTGGGTACAAAGGTCGAGCGGCGGCAAAAAGTGGCCGAGACGCTGCCGATAACCACGTTGCACATGCAAGCACGCACCTAGAGAAGGATCCCACCTTCTTTCTTATCCCCAATCCCTATTAAACGTTTTGCCGTGGTTAAGCCAACCAGAGCGGTTGGGAAACGCAGCTGGAGAACCAAAAACAAAATGCGATCCCTGCTTACACCCGAATGGCTTGGATTTAGTGCTACTTCTGCGGGAAAAGGTGAAGAAACTGGACCCCCGTGGGGGGGGGCAGATGGCGATCTAAGGCGCCAGAAGTGCCTCTTGACGCGTTTTGTAGAATGAGTGGAAGTGTGTCACCAAGGCAGAGCAGACCAAGCGTGAAACTCCTTACACGCACACAAATACATGCCTTTGGGGCAGGCTTTCCAGCCAGATATCAGTCTTTAAAGGTCAATTGATTTCTCTGCGAGATTTTTGGGTGCTGAAATTCAGATGAAGGGAACCCAAAAAAGCATTCCGCTCCAGCTGCATCGTGTCCTTCGTTCGATTGTCCTTTTCAATACAGCCCCACCGTCCCCATTACAACGCAGTCCTATGGGGGCATTAGGCTGTAATCCCTGTTTACTGAAGTAAGTCTCACAAAGGTGCTAATGAGATTTTTTTAATTGAGAAAAGTGGCATAGATATAGATTAAAGCCAAATGGCTATTTTCGAAGCCTCGCGCATAATGCCCATTACCATCTTATTTTTCTTTGCTAACCCCCCCCCCCGCGTGTCCTTCTCTAGGTGGGCGCCTTTCTCCTAATTTTTTTTCTTTGAACCTAAGTCCTGTATTTCTTAAAAGTTTGCATAACCAGGATTCAACAGAAGTTCTCCTCCCAGGAACAGGTGTTGTTATCCATTTTGTGTATCTTTCATGTCAATCCTAAAGAGGTTTCTTGCAAAAAGGAATTTCTTCCCGGGAAATTCCGTTTAAAAGCCAGGCATTGTGGGGAGACTTTGACGCTAGAAACTCTGGAGCGGCGCTCTCTTACATGCAGAGAGAGGCTTAGCGATTCACCGGGCAGGCAAGCCACAGCCAACAACGACAACAGCAACAAAGAAACACTTTGTTTGTGTTTCTAGACAAGGTATAGGCAGCAATCTCGAAAAGCCCGCTTGGTAAAAGGTGGCTTTGGAGAACTTGGTTCAAGACTCGTCAAATGGCGCAGGTCAGCCTGGAGGGGGAGGAGGACGTGGGAGCCCCGAGAGCTTTGCGGGGGGGCCCCCCCACCGCCGCCTCCCGACTCCCCCTCCGCTCTTCAGCCCTGCCGGGTGTGAAGAGTGGCCAGAGGTGGCCGAAGAAGGCGGGCGGGCAAGGAAGGCCGTGGCTAGGAACTCCCAGGCCAAGATAGGAGGCCAGAGAGGAAGAGGAGAGGCAGGAATGCAACGCATAAGGGAACTGTCTATGCCAAATGCATTTTGATGGGCAAACGTCTAGGTAGCTAATGGGAACACATCTCCTTATACACCACTGCAACACTGTTAAAAAGTGATATTTGCTTCAAGGAATGTCTCCATAGTGAAATACAAATGCAGAACTATCTGACATGGCAAGTTGTCACACCACTCACTCATTTTGTTGTGTGTAACTATTCTCAGATTTGGACTTAATTGTGCTTTTGAGTGTTCATATTCTTATGCAAAGGCTCTCCACTCAGACCCATTGATTTCAGTTAGCCAGCTAAGGCAGGGGCTCAGAAGGGCTGAATCCCACCCGTGTCTTTTCCTCACAAGAAGTCACAAACATTTACATCTGCCCGGAAATGCAGGTTGCTGTTTACACTTTTAAAATTTTATTTATTGTTTTTGTTTCATGCCGTTTAGATCTATATTTTTAGAACCAGCGAGAGAGCAGGATACATGGGGGGGGGGGGGAATCCAACCAAAAACAGTATCCAGTGCCTTTAAAGAAACCAAGTAGAAATAATAAAACAGTGGGCTAAGGTTTGGATTTCACAGCAGAAAGAAAGAAAGAAAGAAAGAAAGAAAGAAAGAAAGAAAGAAAGAAAGAAAGAAAGAAAGAAAGAAAGAAAGAAAGAAAGAAAGAAAGAAAGAAAGAAATAGAGCTGAAAACCCTTTTCCCGAGATCCCTTAGAAGTCGTCATATTAACTCAGGAGCTAAATTTCAGGTGGCACGAGGTGCGAGTCAACTGAGGCCAACCGACTTCCCAAGTTGACAGAGTTGTTCATCTGGTCTGATGACACTGAAAGAGGAGGGCGGGGGAAAGAAAAATAATTGGGGGGGGTAGAAGATCACATTACCACCCACCCTCCTTGGAAGCTGTGCCTCCTCCTAGCGCTACCCTCCTCTCTGTCGAAGGCGCAACGTGACCGGAGTTCTGTGAAGTCCGAAAGCTCACTCACTGCTTTGGGATCGATAGTTGGTTGGGATCGATAGTTTGGTTCTAATACAGGATTTGGCCTGTTGATAGCTTTGGGATCGATAGTTGGTTCCAATACCGGATTTGCCCGTTGGTTCTGGGATTCGTCAACGCGTACGTGGAGCGGCCGGAGCTGCGCTTTGATGAGCATATAGGAGAATGCACGTGTTTGCGTGCGTGTGCGCGCGTCCACATGCCTATGCCTCCCCTTTCTGGCACGACTAGATAGCAATGTGAGCCCTAAGGCCGCCGGGCAAGGGAAAACTCGGAAGGGGGCCGCGGGAAGAAGGGGGATCTCCTCGGCGGGGGCGGGGGAGGCGCGCGCGTGTGGCCAGTCCCCGAACTAGACCTCTTGGCGCAGCAGCTTCTGCGCCCCTCCCTTTTGGAAAGTGGCTCTGCCTCCCCATTGGCTGCGTGGCCGGGGCAGGGCTTTCCAGCCCGGGAAGGGGGGGGGGAGAAGGGAAAAGGCTGCTGCGAGTGCGTAAAAAAGTCCTCGCCTCGGTGACGGATGCTCAAAAGTTCAGCAGTTTTTTCCGACTGCTTTTGCTGAGCCCCGCAGGCTGGAAGGGAGCAGGGCGGCCTCTGCAGTCCGAGAGAGCGGCGGCGAGGGTGGATCTCTGCCCCTCCCGCCCCCATGCCCCGAGGGGAGGACAGCCTCCTCGCTTTGGGCCCGGCCGGGGCTCTCCTTCGTCGCCCTCTCTGAAGGCAACCTGTTGCGGCGCTCGGCGGCGGGAGGAGGCGGCGGGGCGCCTGGGAGCCGCCAGGAGGGAGCTGGGCCGCCCGCCTCCGCGCCTCCCCTCCTCGATGGGAGCCCTCGGCTCGGCCCGGCTGCGGCGGGGCGTCGCTGCCCCATCCTAAGCTTTTGATCGCCCGCTTGAGTGGGGGAGGGGAGAAGTGCCGAACCCCCCCCCCCCGCCCGCGTCTCCTTTTCCTTTTTCGTTCGGGAAAGGAGGAAGATCCCGGTCGCCTCGTCGGGTTTATCCTTTTTTGGCTCTGGAGCAGCGGAGGGGTGGAGGGGGGGCAGCAGCGGCGGCGAAGGAGGCGGCGGCGGCGGCCGGTCTGCGGCTTGGTCCGGGCGGGGGGCCATGCAGGCGCGCTACCCGGTCTCCAGCCCCAACTCGCTGGGAGTGGTGCCCTACCTGGGCGGCGAGCAGAGCTACTACCGGGCGGCGGCGGCGGGCGGGGGCTACGCGGCCATGCCGGCCCCCATGAGCATGTACTCGGCCCACCCGGGGGCGCATGAAGCCTACGCGGGGGGCGGGGGCGGCGGGGGGCGGCCGTACGGGCCGTACCCGCCGCCGGCGCCGCCGCCGCCCAAGGACCTGGTGAAGCCGCCCTACTCGTACATTGCGCTCATCACCATGGCCATCCAGAACGCGCCCGACAAGAGGATCACGCTCAACGGCATCTACCAGTTCATCATGGAGCGCTTCCCCTTCTACCGCGACAACAAGCAGGGCTGGCAGAACTCCATCCGCCACAACCTCTCGCTCAACGAGTGCTTCGTCAAGGTGCCCCGCGACGACAAGAAGCCCGGCAAGGGCAGCTACTGGACCCTCGACCCGGACTCCTACAACATGTTCGAGAACGGCTCCTTCCTCCGCCGCCGCCGCCGCTTCAAGAAGAAGGACGTCCCCAAGGACAAGGCCGGCCAGGAGCCCCCCCCGCCCAAGGAGGCCGGCCCCGACGCCCCCCCCACCGACCGGGCCCCCCCGCCCGTCCGCCTGCAGGACATCAAGACCGAGAACGGCGCCGCCTCGCCGGCGCCCGCCCTCTCCCCGCTGGCCGGCGGCCCCCTGCCCAAGAGCGAGAGCCCCGAGGGCGCCAGCACCGGCAGCAGCAGCCTCTCCAGCGGCGGCGGAGGGGCCTGCAGCCCGCACCCCGGCGGAAGGGGGCTCGGCCTGGACCCCGCCTCGGCCGAGGCGCACCCCCAGCACCCCCACCCGCACCTGCCCCCCGGCGGGTTCAGCGTGGACAACATCATCCTGAGCTCCTTGCGCGCCTCCCCGCAGGGCGGCCCCGAGCAGCAGCTGCTGCCCTTGCCGCCCGTCTCCTCCTCCGCCTCCAGGACCGCCGCCTTGCCCCCCTCGCTGGCCTTGAGCAGCTGCTACGTGCCGGCGGCGGGCCAGGGCGCGCTCTACAGCGCCCCCTGCAGCCAGGGCGCCAGCACCACGGGCAGCCACAGTGGCAGCGCCGCCGCCGCGCAGGCCAGAGGAGGAGGCGGCGGCGGCAGCTACCATTGCAACTTGCAAGCCATGAGTCTCTACGCCGCCGCCGCCGCAGCAGCAGCCGCCGCCGCCGCCGGAGGAGGAGGAGGCAACGGTGGAGGGGCCGAGAGGGGACCCCTGGGGGGCAGCCCGGGGGAGCAGGACCCGCTGCCCGAGTACAGCCTGGCAGCCAGCAGCAGCAGCAGCGGCAGCGCCTCGTCGCTCAGCCTGAGCCCCCCGGAGGGCCACCCGCAGGGCGGCGGCCGCCTGGCCTCCTGGTACCTCAACCAAGCCACGGCGGTGGGGGAGCTGGCCCACCTGGCCTCCTCCTCCTCCTCCTCCTCGGCCGCCGCCGCCTCGCCGGCCGCCTACCCGGGCCAGCAGCAGAACTTCCACTCGGTGCGCGACATGTTCGAGTCCTCGCAGCGCCTCGGCCTGGCCGCCTCGCCCCTCAACGGCAACGGCCCGGCCAGCAGCTGCCAGATGGCCTTCCCCGGCAGCCAGGCCCTGTACCGCCCGTCCGGCGCCTTCGTCTACGACTGCAGCAAATTCTGAGCCTCCCCCCACCAGCGCAGCCCCCCACAATGCCCCCGCCCCCAAGCAAGACAGAGATTTTTAATTATTGTTGTTGTTGTTATTATTATTATTATTCTGGTTTGTTAAAGGACAGTGTTACCGCAGATAACACGTAAGTTTGTTTCCACCCCCGTTGCTCTTGAAAACCCGGCTCCCCTCCAGCTCTTCCCGAGGTGGGGCTCCTTCTCCCTTCTTGGCTGCCTGCCCAGCCCTCGGTTGCCCACGAACGCACCGGGCACAGCCGCACCCCTGCCTGAGACCGCAGGAAGTGTCCGCCGGCCAGCGGAGGAGGATTCTTTGCCTGGGTCGAGAAGGTAATAGTCGGACTCGGTTCAGATCGATTGGGAGTTTGCCATTGACTTCAGAGGTGTGTGTGTGTGGTGGTGGGGGGGGGGTAGACTGCTACCCTAATAAAGGCGCAATCCAGGTTGATGCCCATCAGTGCCAGTTTTGCCGTTGATTTCTAAGGGGAGGGAGATTGGCCCCTTTAAAAAGCAAAAGCAAGGATAACTTCGTTTTCGGAGAGCGTTCCTTTTTCTGTCCCTGCATAGACTTCTTTATAGGCAAGGACTTGTTTTAAAGTGTAAATTGATATATAGTAATTTATTTTTAAAATCTGTAGTTCGATCTTTTGGACCAAACACCAGAAAGTGTTCTTTTCTCCTCCTCCCCACAACTGACTTCAAACATGACATGAAACGCTGATTTTTTCCCATTATATATGAAAAAAGGGAAAGTGTATTAATCTTATTTTATCGTTTATCTTTTTTTTTTGTCGAAGATATTCTGAAGTTACTGACTTGTTTGTTTATTAATAAATTACCATTCAATTGGACTGAGACCTTTTACGTCTGGCTACTTGAATCCCTCTTCTTTAAAAAATTAACTTGACAATTTAACTATGTGGATGTTAGGACTTCTAGTTCCAGTCTTCGTAAAACAAATATTCTGAAATTTACTCTTGAGGAGGTGGTCCCCGGCCACCCTGATTAAGCCACAGCTTAAGCC
This sequence comes from Euleptes europaea, assembly GCF_029931775.1. Classification (NCBI taxonomy): domain Eukaryota; kingdom Metazoa; phylum Chordata; class Lepidosauria; order Squamata; family Sphaerodactylidae; genus Euleptes; species Euleptes europaea. Next base: position 81,067,308 of record NC_079319.1, read on the forward strand.
GCAGTCACTGAACTGAAGTTTATGTATCTGTCCTCAAACTGCTAGCTTGCAAATTAATGCCCTCGATTACATTCGATTTTTCTGGGAAGTTAGTGTGTGGTCCCCGAACATCTATGTGGGTAAAACTGCCTGGAAAGCAAGTGCTTCGATTCAGCTGACCTATTGATTGAGACGTGTGTATTTATTTTTGTAACGGTGTTAACTCTTAACTGCTAGGACCAAATAATGATGATGCTGCTGATGCTGGGAGGACTGGGGCTACCGAGCCAATACATTTAGCCAGCAACACATCAAGATACCTTGAGATATTGTAGCATACATTGGAACACACAAGTATTTCAGTGGAGGATCCATGTATAAGCCGATCATGGGTTGGGAGGCGGCAGCTACTAAAGTCAGAGAGAAAAGGGACCAATCGATTCCTGGTGCAAATGAAAGTATATATTTTATGCTGAAGTCCCAGACAAGCCATTTATACTCATCCTTTCCTGTAAGGCAGGGCGCCGGATCTTTGTAACTAAAGTATCTCCAATGATTGGCCAGACTTCAATGACCGCTAAAGACTATGCACGCTTTAAAGTAACTTGCTAAAAATGAACATTTTATTTTAATTTTTAAGAGGCTTCTTTTTTCCCCCTTCCCTCTTCGCTTTCTCCTTTAAAAATGGTTTTATGGGTGTGTTTTTTCAAGGGAGTGATTCGGGCTGGAAGGAATTCAGCAGGCGAACTCCCACCTCGGAGAAAGACCTTTACACCCTTCCCCATCCATTCCCCCACCCCACCCCCTATTTTTCTCTGTTTTAAAACGGAAGAAATTCCCTCCGGGGAGGAGGCCAGTAGCGCGAGGTGATGCCTGTCAACTGGAGAGACGCACCTTCGGGCCAATACTCCAGGAGGTTTGGGGGGGGGGTGCTGGAAACACCTTCCCGGCTCTGTCAATAACCCAGAGATGCAACCCAGCCTTTTATCTGTCCGGGATCAGCCCTGCACTGTCAGAAGAGAGGCGCGGAGGGAGGAGAGCAGGTTTTCCCCCCGTGTGCCTCCGGTGTGCATTTTCAAGAGAAGGCGGCTTCCTATCAGGCGCGCTGATCTCAGGCAACACTTAGCAGTAATTGGGCCCCGATTGTTAAAGGCCGCAAACAGTAAATAAATCCAGGCTTATTTAATTAAAACCTTATCAGAAGCTTATTCACCGGAGAGGTGCCTTCTAAAGGGGAGGGGGTCAATTGCCTTTTACTTTCTGCATTTTGATTTTATTTGTTGCGTGAAATAATTTCATTTCATGCGACTGCAGTGCTGCTATATTTTGTTTTTTAATAGTTTTTTTTGCCTTTTAAATATTTTGCCTTTTTGCTTGTTTGCTCAGAAATTAGTCTGCTGAGTTTAATGGGATTTTCCTCCCAATAATATCTGCAAAGGGTAGTAGCCTTAGAAATTAACTTTGATAAAGAAGTGAAGGTTGAGGGGAGGCCAGGGAGAAAACTGAATATTAAGAATTAGCTAATCTGGTTGAGTTTCTGTGCTTTCCTTCTCATGGGTTTTCCTTGGTTGTTTGGAGTTTTACGTTTTAGTTTGTTAGCCTCAATCCAGAAATCAGTAGAGCCGGCACTAGAATTTAAATCCATGCGGGGACTTCCATAGTCTGAACCACATTTCAGTTAACCTTGATATGAATTAAGGAGCAAATCTGGTGAAGAAAATAGGCCTGCCTGGATTGCAAATGCACAGGATTATGAATCCATTTATAAATAATCTGAAGACTGAGATCCTAAGCATTTTTACTGGAAAGCACGTTCCGTTGAACTGAATGTGTAGTAAACCAGCTTAGGATCTTGGGCACAACCGCGAATTGTGACTGAGCTGGTGTGTGAATAACACAGCGGCACAGTCCTGGTGTTACAGATAGGTCCTGACGTTCTGTAGAACTTCTGTGTTTATTTCCGTGCGTATTGGGGGTCTAGTCCAGCCACACCTTCTGTTTGATTTTATATTTTTATATTTTCAACGTATTTTATATTTCCAATGTATCTGCATCTGGCACATGGTCATCTGAAGCACCAAACCTCTTGAAAGCCAAATGGGCGTTTTGTAGAACCATTGACTATGATGCCAGAGATAAAAAGCATTTTTGCTCTTAACTCCCTCATTGATGTCAATGGGACTTAATCGTGATTTGACTGTAACTGGACTGTAACTCTTTGTGTAGTTATGAGCAGCTGGAGAGGGGAAGGAACAGGAGGAGAGAAATAATTGGGCTGTGCATTGTTTGAGCTGTATTTTTTTTAAGTAAACTGTTTCTGAGCAGTGCAAGGGGCAGCAGGAATTGTTTAGACCCCCCCCCTCTGGGGTTGCCTCCCCCTTCCTCTTTCCTGGGAGACAAGATGCTCGGATAGATGGACTTTCGGGTCTGATCCAGCAGGGCATTCTCACCTTGTTAAGAATCTTTTGCATGAGATCTATCCACACTCTACTGAAAATTAAGGGATCTTAAGAACTGTTTTAGTAGGGCCCTAGATCTGTCTTTGATAATTTCTCATTTGATAATCTCTGTTGCGCGTGGGAGCGGGATAGGAGGCAGAGGAAGAGGGAAATGGGGGCGGCTTTTTGGGTGCTGGTTGTTTGATGGTTTCTTTGATTTCCACTGGCAAAACAGACTTGCTGCTTCCCAAAAGCGCGTCGCAGTTTCTCTGTGGGATCAGAGACCCCGGCAAAAGACATGGGTGGAGGGGGGAGCGGGGGAAGAGTGGAGGAAGAGAAGGCCTAGCGAACCTCAAGTGAGCTAAACAAAGCGAGTCAGCCGGAATGAATCTGCATCCAAACCGCTCCAAACTTCGTACCTAAACACACTTACTTGGAGGTAAGGTTCAGTGGGATTTAATTCCAGATAAGAGTGTGGAGGATTGCAGTTTCAGATCCTCTGGCTTGGCTGGGACACACAGGCTGCAAATCATTCCAGGCACAGAGGCTCGGAAGGGAGTCCCACTGAAGTCTGCGGGCTTTACTTTCATTCAAGGCTTCTGTGCCGAGTGTTTCAAATCGGCTTCCGCGCAGTCATGGGGACGCATCCTTGATTTCTTGCTTCCTTGGGAGTAATGCCTGCTGTATGCAGGATGACTTATAAACCTGCACGGGGTCGAGCTCTGTTGCAGCAATACCTAGACCGACTTAGGTAGTCGGGATAGAAAGTTCCATGGAGTGTGGAGGGAGTTCTGAGTAAAGGTGTTTGGGGTCGGGCTGTGAGTTTTGCCTTGGGCGTGTTTGCTTGTGCGTGGCTACGGTTTGCACCAGGATCCTAAGCAAGTCTAGCTGCAGATATCTTCGATTGGTTTCAGTAGGAATCTCCTCCTAGTAAGGACTCACATCCAGCCACGTGGCCCCCTATCACTGCCCTCTGCCCAGTTTTCTTCCAGTCGAAACTGGCGGCGACTGGTTCTTTATCCTGGGTGGTTTAGCCTTCCCAGGGCCGCTCTCACAGCGGACGGAGCCAAAGGGGGTCGCTCGGCTCTTCGCCGCCTTGACTGCAGGGCGGCTGATGAAAACTAGGCTTGGCTTTTCTTTTCACTCGGTTCAGTCACTTCAGTGCTCCCAGATTGTTCCTTCCTCTCGATTTACTGCTGGGCTGGAGCCCTTTTGGAGGCTTGTGTCTCTCTGTGTGAAGCAATTTCGAAGAGGAGGGAAAGGGAGGCCGGCCCGCCACAGGTAGACCTGCCCCCCGACCCCAGAGTGGAAAGAGAAGCAGCAGCAAAAGGGGCTGATTCTTCTGGAAGGGAGACCAGGAGATTGTAGAAGGCAATGTTTGGGACATCCGGAGACGATGTTAAGGGGGGGGGGGCAGGCATCCTCACACCAAGGCATGGGGGGAGGCAAGAGGGGGGAGGGATGAGCGCCCCTGGCCCCTTAAGGCCTGGAGCAGCCTGGAGCATCCCTCCAAAGCCACTTGGAAACTTTGCTCTTCGGGCAGATTCCAAGAAGCCCGGGAGGAGCGGTTGACCTGCAAGTGAGGAGGGCTCTGGGCCGAGCCCCTGGCCTGCTCCAGAGGAGTCCCACCTGCGAATGGAGCAAATGGGTGGCTGCATGCAGCACATGAATAGCTCCTTTGTACTGCCAGCCCTTTGACGCAGTCCAGGCCTCCCTGGCTCCCTTTCTGGCCTACCCGGGCTCCCGGGATAATAAAACGAGGCAGCCACGGCCGCTTTTGACGCACCAAACGGCCTAGTATAGAGGCGACTGCGGGGCTAGGCAGGGCGGGGGGGGGGATCGGAGGCCCGTAGCTAGACAGTGAATCATGGCAAATTGGCACCGGCTCCAGCAGGCCGCTGTTTGTGTGTGTGTGTGGTGTGGGGGGGGGGGGCGAAGGGAACTGCGGCTGCCGCTGGGCCTCTCCCACCGCCTGGCCTGATCAGACCGAGATAAGGAACTGGGCTCCGGCCCCTTTCTCTCGCAGGACCCTCGGAAAGGGGAGAGCAGGGACCGATCATCAGCCCCGCGGCTGAAGGGGCCCGAGGAGGAGTCAATCAGGCCGCCAAGGAGGAATTGGGCGAAAACGCACGGTCGCTTGAGCCTGCTTTCTTCCCTGTTCCAGCCAGGATTCAGCCAGGATCGAACGCATGTTCGATCCTGGCTGGATCCTGGCTGGAACAGGGAAGAAAGCAGGCTCAAGCGACCGTGCATTTCTCCACCGAGGCTGCACGCAGCCAACTGGAGGGTTTATTTATAGCTCGGGTCAGAAGGGGACCCTGGTCAAGGCCCGCTTGATTCAGAATGCCTGGCCGAGGCCAGGCTGCGATCCGCCTAAAGCAGGCTTACTTGGAAGGAATTGCCCTGGAAACCAACTGGCACTCGGTCCCAGGAATCTAGCCTTAGAATCGGGTGCGGGCCACATTGCAGGGACCTTTCCGAGCAGAGGCGGGGAGGATCCCCAGAATTTATCCTGCTGTTTAAAAGGAGGGGGGGATATTGATGGAGGAGGGGTGGTCAAGTGCTTTCCTGTGACGACCTGAATATGTTAGCCTTGGGAGAAACTCAGTACTGTGGTTTTTCTTTTTAAACCACATCTGTCAAGGTGTGTGCACGTGTATATATGTGTGCGCGCGTGAGAGAGATCCCACATGTTCTGGTCTTTGAGAGTCACCTCAATTTCATCCACCGAATCGATCCACCGTTTAGATAAGCCAGCTACCTAACATGATTTAGCACCTATCTTTTCAAGACTGGATTGTGGATGAGCTTGATCAATGGCAGAGGAATGATGATAGAGAGTCCCTTCCGACAATATTTAGGCTGGTTTTGAGCCTTCAGTTTCTGAACCGCAAGGCCCATTTTAACCAGCGCCTACTGATAAAGTAAGATACAAGGAAGTGTGTCGAACTGAGGGGATGGGGACCCAAGGAATTTTTTAAAAGCTGCCCTTCTTAATCATTACCACTTTTTAGTTATTCTAGGTGAGGGATAATGGAGGTAGATAATCAGATTAACTCTAATTTGAATTTAAATATGCAGATTCATGCTGCAAATTCTAAACATCCTTACTAAGAAGAAAGCACCATTAAACTACATCACGCTCCTGAGTTAGTAAGCTTAGTCTCGGGCTGCGTGATAAGTTCAACGGGGAACTCAACCAATTCAAGCTTGGTTAAGGAGTTTGTTTTTTAGCCCTTTGCAGATTTACACCTGGGAATTTGCTTTGAGCGCAATTTATTAGTAGATATTTTCACATTTACATTTTATGACTATGGAAAGAAATCTGTCTTTTTCTGATTCAGCATAATATTTAGAAAAATATATATTTTTAAATATCCTCAGGAGAAAAATCTCCCTAACCCAGAGGGCGAATTCATGGGCTTCCTGTGCTGTCAGAAATCTGGTGGATTCCACAGTGTCCCTTTTATATTTCCAACAACACAAACTGAAAACTGAAAACAAAAACCACTCTTTCTTGCGCTCTTTTCCTCCTCCAAGTGTGGGGTTGAAAATGTTCTAATTAAGACAATCTTTCTTCACACTTTGCTTGTGAAACGTTGCTGTTTTGTGGTCGGAAGCACCTTTTTCATACTGGATCGTATCTGGCTCAGGGTTACTATTATTTAGTGGTCATGATTACCTTTATCACCTAAACCTAAAACACACGAATAGGCTTGAGTGATATTGTTACAAAATGTACCTTGCATGGAATAGGCCACCCAAGGATATATATATATATATATATATATATAACCACAGAATAAGATGTAATATACCAAATGTGTGCATGGGTCCATGTTGTTTCAATACACACGCACATTCAAAAGGCCCCTTTAAGTTTGCCAAATGCCTTGAGAGAAAAAAAGTCTTGTCCCTTTAATAGAGACTTAATGGGATGTTATTTACCAGGTGATGTTGTTAACCTCCAGGGCATGAAAAAATTCAGCTACCCCTTTCTACACATTAAGCCTCTGTTGAACGGACAGGCTAATTTTTATCTAGCCTGTGAGCAGCCATAGTGCCCCCCATAGTGGGTAATTTTGTTTTATCTACATTTGTTTTAACTTTTGAAACAGCCTTTGAAGAGGTCTTGATTTTCCTCTAGATTAAATTTGGTAAGAATGTCTGCAGGTCCCCCTTCTGCATTAAAATATATTTTTTTAAAAATACTATAGGCATAGTATATGTATGTGGGTGTGTATGGGGGGTGGTCTGTCGTCTCACTTTTAATATTTATGGTAGTTTAACCGGTTTTTTGTGAAGAACTGCGAATTTTTGGGAAGTTGAGCAAGGGGGAGGGGAAGAAACCAGTGGCCGGTTTACAGTCCAAACTAGGAATCCTAAAGGTGTGACAAGCTGACACTTTCCGCATATGGGATGTTTTCACCTTTGGTTTTACAGGAAAAGCAGCCAGGGCAGGAAAAGACTGATGGACCTCCGGGGAGCGAGAATGACCACAGTCCAAAAACTCGTTTGCTCCGGGTCTGCTCCGTCCCACGTCAGCGGAGCCAGCACCGCTTGGGCTGAAGGTGGGCTGGGGCTTGCAGCTGCTGCGGCCTTGTTTCTGCGGAAAGCCCGCCTCCTGCAAGCCCCTTCCACGTGTGGACGCACAAAGAGGCTCTCGATTTTAAGCGTGCTTATGGGGAAGCACGGGTGTGTATTCTCGAGGCCGTCGGCTTCCCTGCCCAGCTCTTCCCGGCGGAGATGGGTGGCGCGTCCTCCTTCCTATAAAACCCGGCCAGGAAGGAATCCGATGCAATCAGCGAAGCAGACCGAAAGGGAGGCGGAGGTCAAGTCGGAGGATGTCCCCAGCCGAGGCACTCCAGAGGAGGACGTCGGAGCAGCCTAATGGGCGATTGTGTTTTATTTTAATTACCCAGCGTCTCACTGAATGAAACAATAGCCAAATGCCCCCAGTGGGAGGAAAAGGTGCAAGTTCACCAAAGAGGAAATTATGGGGGAGACCCACCAGGGGCCAAAATAGTCCAGTCTGGGTGAGAGCGGCCAGCGCCAGCGAGGCCTGCCTTTGCAAGCTGCTGCAGCAGTTCCTGCTGGCCCCCAAAATGGGCTTTCCCCTGCACAGGCGCAAATCCAGCGAGAAAGATGGGTGCGTGGGTGGGGAGGGGAGGGAGGATGCCAGCAGATAAAGAGCTGGCTGGCAGCCCTTTACACACCCCTCTCCCCAATACCTGTGAGTGATCACGAGAGGAAAAGGAGTTGCCTGGAAACGGCCCCATTAGGGAAGACAAATGAGGAGGCGAGGCCAGCGCCCAGGCCTCACCTGAAAGCGAGACCCATGGATGGTAGTGGGACTTACTTCTAGGTATATTTAGATTCTCAGCCCCGGTTTACCGTGTTGCGTCCCAATCCGCAAAGCAGTTAAGGTGGAGAGTTTCAGAAATCCTAAATAGTAGGCACCAGGACTTAAAATGTACCGCTTTCGGGATCTGTTAGCTGAAATCAGGCTTTGCGCCCTACAGGGAATTCGTGTGTAGGTTTTTTCCCCCCCTACAGCCTGCTCCCCCCCCCCTTTTAAAGGCTCTGCCGGCCAGCCCACGAAGAATGTGAGGAAGACGGCCAAGCAGGAGGCAAGCCTTTGCACCTCTGAATAGCTGTTGCAAGGAGGGATTCCGGGGAGCGTTCAGGAGTATTTGCGCCTTGCCTCACGCCTCGGTCGAGAGGCGCTCCGTTTCAGGAAGGGCAGTGTAAAAGCAAAACGGTTCAAGCCAGCGGCGGCCGTGGGCAGCTTTCCCCCCGAAGTACCAAGGAGCTTGCTGTAGCGGCTGGATACCCGTGGAGTTCGAGGCCCGTCTCTCTCCTTCCTTCCCAACCTCCATCCCTTGGCTCAGTGCGTCCCTCGAAATTCATTGGGTTTTTTTTTTTTAAACGGCTCGGCCAGCCGGGCAATGGTTATCCAAGTACGTGTCCATAGGATTAGCAGCCTTCAAGGCCCGAATGAGTACCCAGCTTGCTGGGGGTAAAGGGAAGATGACTGGGGAAGGCACTGGCAAACCACCCCGCAAACAAAGTCTGCCTTGGAAACGTCGGGATGTGACGTCACCCCATGGGTCAGGAATGACACGGTGCTTGCACAGGGGACCTTTACCTTTAGGGCCCGATTCTGCAAACAGCTGGCTAGGAATTTGGACTTGAGGCCTACAAGCAGCCTCCGCTGATAAGGCCGAAGGGGAATTGTTTTATTCCCTGCTTGTGTACCCCGCCTTTCCCCCTATGGGGACCCAAGGCAGCTTCCCTCCTCCTCCTCCTCCTCTCTTTCGCTTGCGCAGCCTCTGTCTCAAATTAAGGCCCAGATGCGGGACCCACTTCTGGCGGAAGCTCCTGCGAAATAGGCCAGCGCTTGGCTTTCACAAAAGTCGGGGGAGGGGGTTGCTGCTGCAGCGCCCGGGTCCTTCGCACACCATTTGGGGGCGCTCCTGTCACCGCCCTGCCGTTGGGTCTGGCATTGCAGCCGGACTTCCCGGGAAGCAGAGGAACCCGGGGCGGACTGCTGGGCCTGGCTCTTTGGGAGGGGGCTTCCCCCGAGTTTTCTGCATCCCGAGTTTCAAACCGTCCCCCCCCCCGTCCCCCAGGAATTTGGCGCTTTGTTTGAGCGGGCCCACCGCTGCGGCTGCTTTTCTCCAGCGGCCTCCTGCTGCGCATTGAGCGTAGGAAGAGGGACGAGCTCCTGGAGCGACCTCAGCAGCTGATCCCCGAACCAGTTCAGCCGCCCTCCTGAGCGCTTTGTCGATCCACCCAGCTCCTTTTTTTTAAGTGTAATTTTTTAAATTTTTTATAATATCAAACAAAACAAACGTATCCAACAATAACAAAAAAGATGAAAAGAAAATACAAAAGAGTATCAATTATAAAAAGTTCTACAGTTCAACAAAGCAAAAATACCCTTTTGACCCTCCGCCCACCTTAAAAAAGTGACCCATCACCTGACTTCCGCGGAAGCGTCTAAACAGTTTTGAAAGTTATTAATAGTAGTAATAAAAAAAATGAATAAACTTGTTTCTATAACTCACTAACTAAAATAGTAAAATCCATTTTTGCCCGTTTGTCCCAATATGTGATGGCCTTTGTCCGAGTTTTTTTTAAATGCTTCCACATCCTTTCCATGTCGGAATTCTGTTAATTTGTGTGTGTGTTAAGTGCCGTCCAGTCGCTTCCGACTCATGGCGACCCTATGAATGAAAGTCCTCCAAAACGTCCTATCTTTGGCATCCTTGCTCAGATCCTGCAAACGGAAGGCTGTGGCTTCCTTGATTTGGCCATCCTCATAGACACCCATGATTTCTCTCTCCAGTCACGAACCCACGCAGCTCCCGAAGACGTCAGCTCGGCAGGGAGCTCCGGGCAACCCCAACGTGCTTGCCCCACCGCCTGGAAGCCGCCAGGCCTCTTGCGCCGAGCCCCGCCTTTCGGATTTGGAGCGCGGGCTCGGGACAGGAACCGCAGTCCGCGGGGCAGCGTGCGCGTGCGCGGAACTGCGGACGCCCCCCCCCCCAAAAAAAACACACACCCAGCGTTGATTTGGAGTCAAGGCCAAACGGGGCCCGCTCGCCGCGCGCCCCTCCTCTGGGCTCTGCCTCACGCTTCCCCAAAGACACCCCCCCCCCAAGCCTTAAATGGGAAATAGTGAAGAGAACTGGCGTGTATTTTTTTTTGGGGGGGGGGATTCTGTATCCGGCCTTTTCTCTTCCTTTTTTTTGCTTCGCCAAGGGAACAGTGTTTGGGGGGTCTTGTTCACAGCGCCGCGTGGTGCGTCGGGGGAAGAGCGAGGGAGGGGGAAAGAAACGCTGGGGCGCGGGGGGGGGGTCTCGTCTTCCCGCCAGCCGTCTTGCCAGGAAAATGGATGGCCGGTGGGTTGTTGTTGTTGTTTTTTGCCCCCCCCTCCCCAACGAACCCGTCTGCCTCGACCTGGGTGGGCCGAAGGGAGCCATTTGTGAGGCGAGGCCTTACCTGAGAGGGGCTTTCCCCTGACCTTTCGCCGGGTGACCTTTCCCCGGAGCAGCAGCTGGGTGTACGGGGACCGCGCAGAGCGCCGCTCCATTTCTTTCAACAAGTCATTGCGTGCGTGTGTGTGTGTGTGTGCGTGGGGGGGGTCCTCCCCCCTTCCCGCCCTTCCCCCATCACTGGGGGGGGGGAGAGAGAGCGGGCGAACCAACGCATTTGGAGCCCTCAACTCGTCCAAGGCGGGTCTCCTTGGCCTCTTTTCGCGCCTCGAGTTCAATCTCGCCCCCCCCCCACCCCGCGCGCTGAAAACAAACATTTTTAAATCCGCGGGAAACTGGAAGACGCTCAACAACAAGCCGCTCAACATATTTTCATTTTGCCCGAGTAATGCAACAGAGCAAACAAGAGGGATTGGGCCGTACTCAAGGCGATGTTATCAGCAAGCAAAGCAGTAACAGCTCTGGGTTGGAAGGATAAAAGTAAATGGACTATAGAAATCTGGCCCAACTATCTGTTTGAATGGCACCACTCTGGCCCAACTATCTGTTTGAATGGCACCACTCTCTGGCCCAACTATCTGTTTGAATGGCACCACGATCTGGCCCAACTATCTGTTTGAATGGCACCACTCTCTGGCCCAACTATCTGTTTGAATGGCACCACTCTCTGGCCCAACTATCTGTTTGAATGGCACCACTCTCTGGCCCAACTATCTGTTTGAATGGCACCACTCTCTGGCCCAACTATCTGTTTGAATGGCACCACTCTCTGGCCCAACTATCTGTTTGAATGGCACCACTCTCTGGCCCAACTATCTGCTTGAATGGCACCACGATCTGGCCCAACTATCTGTTTGAATGGCACCACTCTCTGGCCCAACTATCTGTTTGAATGGCACCACTCTCTGGCCCAACTATCTGTTTGAATGGCACCACGATCTGGCCCAACTATCTGTTTGAATGGCACCACGATCTGGCCCAACTATCTGTTTGAATGGCACCACTCTCTGGCCCAACTATCTGTTTGAATGGCACCACTCTCTGGCCCAACTATCTGTTTGAATGGCACCACGATCTGGCCCAACTATCTGTTTGAATGGCACCACTCTCTGGCCCAACTATCTGTTTGAATGGCACCACTCTCTGGCCCAACTATCTGTTTGAATGGCACCACTCTCTGGCCCAACTATCTGTTTGAATGGCACCACTATCTGGCCCAACTATCTGTTTGAATGTATGCAGTCGGATATCGCGGAGGTGATGCGCCGGAAGACTTCATGGGAAGACAAGAGCGGGGAAATCGGGAGTAGATGGATATCAGTGGAAGGAGGAAAAGACGTTCCGGGGAAGATCCAGACTTTGTGCCCGTGGCTGGGGACAAGAGACTAAAAGTTAGGAGGAGGAGTGGGGTTGGGGGGGGGGATGGAAGGAAATGAGAAAAGTACGTTATACAGTGTACGAGGAATAAGAAATATAGATTGAAGCTTGTATAAAAAGAAACAATAAAAAAGTAATGCAATTAAAAAAATTGGGGGGGGGGGGAGAGCGAGGCCTTCAAAATGTCCTTGCCAGGACTTTGGTAAGGTTGGGTCCTGCCCGAGAGAGAGGCGGCAACGAGCGCCGTTGAAACCAAGCGGATTCGAGCTGGGGCGGTTCAGTAGTCGAGGCGGGTTGGCCCTGGGGGGGGGGGGGGTTCAAATCACGCCGGTTCTTGCAACGATGAAAGAACCAGCCCAGGGACCCAAGCCCCCTGCGCTGTGGCCGGGGGTTCTGGGTGGGTTGCTCTCCTGTGGGCTGGAAGGGAGGCGAAGGATGGCGGTCCGCAGCGCAGGCAGGCGCGGTCTCTCCTTCTCGGGCAGGATCTTGTCCGAATTTAGACTTTCCTGCAGAAAACAAGAAAGTGGGACGGGGGGGGGGCTCAGTAAAAGACGGGGAAGCAGCCGGGGCTGGGAAAAGGCCGGGACGGATGCTGTTAGAAAGAAGATGCGCTTCTTTTGTTCCTAGGAACGGATCCCTTACAACGATGGCTTGTTCCAAAAGTATCTCTTCGTTAAATTAAAAAAAAATAAAAAAAAATAAAGGGGGGGATCTCCAGACCATTTCCCCTCACTCTTGTTTCTTTTGTCCCCTAAACAGACACGGTGAAGCTCTTAGTCGTAAGAAAGGAGGTCAGAGGTGAAGCAGGAAATGTGTATGTGTGAGTGTGAGAGAGAGGGGGCGAGAACGCACGGTCGCTTGAGCCTCCTTTCTTCCCTGTTCCAGCCAGGATCCAGCAGGGATCCTGGCTGAATCCTGGCTGGAACAGGGAAGAAAGGAGGCTCAAGCGACCGTGCCTTTTCGCCCAGAGTCTCCCCAGTGGATTGAGCCTTCCCTTCCTTGCCTCCTCCGGTCAAAATGTCGCGCGGTGTTTGTGCGTTTGGGGCGGGTTGTTGTGTCTGGAAGCCCAGATTCCCGCTAGCGGCCTGCAAGAGGGGAGGGGCCGCCCTTCTGTGCCTGGGGCAACCCCCTGGCCCAGAAGTGGAACCCAGTCCAATGCGAGGAGGGGGTGGTGGTCGGGAAGCAGCTGGACTGAAGACCGGCCACGCGGATGAACAATTGGGAGAGGAATCCTAAGCAGGATCCTATTCAGCGGGGTTGCCTTCACGGAGAGTGTTACTAGGAAGGAAGCCTCCCTCTCCCTGTGCTTCTAAGTAGAGGGGCGATGCTGGTTTCATTACCCTGCAATAAAAGGATTCCGACTGCTGTGTGTTCTGCTGCCCCGAGCCTCAGCCCTTGCACTTACAACAACATACCGCCTCTTGCTTTCCACACCTTTCCCTCCCATAGTGCCGGGAAGGGGCAAAGCCCTCTTTGTCTCTTTGCTGTAGAGGTGGATTCTTTCCCTTCTCATCTCCAAAGTTGATCTCATGCTTTCAAAAACCCATCCATCTCAGCCGGGCTCCCTGGGGGCCTGCAGACTCCGTTCTAATCACCTATTAGTTTCAGTTCGGGGCTGGGGCCAGTGGGCAGGTATCAGGTGTCACCCTGGAACTGATAGGGTAAATCTGCAGTCCAGAGCGAAGCCCGCAGTCCTGCAGGCAAGCTCGGGAGGTCATCTGCAGAGTTTGCAGGCGCTCTCACCCAGTCCTTTTAGAGCCAGCCAGCCAGCCGCAGGCCAGCTTCGAGAGGGAACCGTCCCTTGGTTCTCCCTTAGATGTACTATTGGGAAAGGGATGTCGCTGGAAGACCTAACACGGGCACATCCCCATCGATGTGGAATTCAGGAGGGGGAATCATAGGGCCACGACCCCTGCCCCAAGCGGGTTCCACTGACCGCCCCTGCAGGCAGCGGAGGAGATTTGAGAGCGGCCGCGAGGAGGGGGAGTCCTGAATGGGGCTTTCTTTTTCTTTTTCTCTTTCCCTGATCCCAATCTGCCCAAATCACGCCGGGTTGGCTTCTTCCAACTGGCAAAGTGGCCTGAGAAATGAGGCAGGAACCCGGCCGGCTCAGGTTCAGGTTGCGGGCAGACAATGGCCGGGATTAGATTGGATGGGAGGAGAATCTAGTAGCTGCTCTGGGCTGCCTCCCCCCCTTTGGTTGTCACCCAACTTCAGGCCTCCTGTGTATTGCAAAAGCAAACGAAGCACAGGCGACCCAAGATCCCTTCTCCAGGCTCATAGGCCCACACCATGTCGTTTCCCAGAGTCCTCTTCTTTCACCTGGCCTTGGAAGAGGGGGGGGAGAAAATCCAGGTTTTCTTGTACCTACTTCTCGGTCTGGGAGAGGAAACGGCCTGCCCCTAACCAAGGATCGGGATCTAGGTTCCCGGTAAGACCATTGCAGGGCCCCTGAGCTGCTCAGGGGCTCTTGGAGAAGGAGACAAATTTATTATGAACTAATGCTCAATTCAGAAAAGTTGCATGCGATTGCATCTGCTTAAATCACCTTTTGGGGGCTATATTTTGACCAAGAATACACTCTTGCGCAAGCTCTGCCCCACTGCTGATTCACCCAATATTTCTGAGCTCTCTTCCCATCCTGCTGCTCGGCGCCACTCCCAGCCGTTTCAGTTCCGATGCCTATGAGCTGGACTTCCTCTTCCACAACTCTGATTCATTTCCATGGAAGAATGGGGGGGGGTGCTTAAAGGGCCGCTTTTCTTGAATTATGCACATGAACCACGGATGCTTCATCGAAATAAAAAGATGAAAAGGAACGCTGATCCAGCAGACACCCAACCCCTCCCCACCCCCAGTCCGCCCTAATATCACAGAAGGGAAGCCGGGTTGGAAGTCATCCGGATTACCAAGGCGACCCCAACCCCACCTAACACTCAGTCCGCTTAATGAGAAGTAAGGCTGGGTCCATTGGTTTCCATTCACGCTTGCGATGCTTACTGAGAAGTAGATCCTCCATCTCAATCCATCGGCCTTAAGGTGTGACGCCCTGTTCTTGAACACCGCTCGATCCTAAAAGGCATCTACTTCCCCAAAAGTACCTCCGTCCAGGGACCAGTCTGGGCTCCCTCCCCACCCTCCGCCCGCCGTGCAACGCGAAGGAAGCCATTCGCAGCAGGTCTGCTCAGAAGTAAGCACGTGTTATTCAGCGGGGCTTACTCCCCGGAAAATAGGAGGGCTGCTGCCATTGCCCGAAGACAGAATCGCGAAGGTGCTTCCTCCTCCTCCCCGAAGCGAGAAAGCAGGAGGGGAAAACTCTGCTAGGCAAGTCAGCGGCCAGCCCCCGGGGCGGATTTCGCGATCCGGAGGCTCCGCCCCGCTCCCCAGGCTCGCAGCGCTCCGCACTGCCCACTCGGACAATGGCGCCGCGGATAGGCACAGCGCCACCTAAAGGCGGCAATCGGGACACGTCGTAAAGGAGTAGAAAAGGGCAAGGGTCCAGTAGCACCTTCAAGACTAACAAGAATATTTTCTGGTAGGGTAAGAGCTTTCGTGAGCCACAGCTCACGAGCTGTGGCTCACGAAAGCTCCTACCCTACCAGAAAATATTCTTGTTAGTCTTCAAGGTTATTTTTGTTAGTCTTTAAGCTCCTACCCTACCAGAAAATATTCTTGTTAGTCTTTAAGGTTATTTTTGTTGGTCTTTAAGCTCCTACCCTACCAGAAAATATTCTTGTTAGTCTTTAAGGTCCTACCCTACCCGAAAATATTCTTGTTAGTCTTTAAGGTTATTTTTGTTAGTCTTTAAGCTCCTACCCTACCAGAAAATATTCTTGTTAGTCTTTAAGGTTATTTTTGTTGGTCTTTAAGCTCCTACCCTACCAGAAAATATTCTTGTTAGTCTTTAAGGTCCTACCCTACCCGAAAATATTCTTGTTAGTCTTTAAGGTTATTTTTGTTAGTCTTTAAGCTCCTACCCTACCAGAAAATATTCTTGTTAGTCTTTAAGGTTATTTTTGTTGATCTTTAAGGTCCTACCCTACCAGAAAATATTCTTGTTAGTCTTTAAGGTCCTACCCTACCAGAAAATATTCTTGTTCGTCTTTAAGGTTATTTTTGTTAGTCTTTAAGCTCCTACCCTACCCGAAAATATTCTTGTTAGTCTTTAAGGTTATTTTTGTTAGTCTTTAAGCTCCTACCCTACCAGAAAATATTCTTGTTCGTCTTGAAGGTTATTTTTGTTAGTCTTTAAGCCCCTACCCTACCAGAACATATTTTTGTTCGTCTTTCAGGTGCTACTGGACTCTTGCCCTTTTCTACTACTGCAGACAGACGAACACGGCGACCCACTGGGAATGACGTCCGAAAGGCTGCGCGTGTCTTTTGCCGCCCGGGCGTGGGGCATCCCGGGCAGGGCGAGGCGGCGCGTCACGCCCGCGGGTCCCCAGCCCGGGTTCGGGTGGGTCCGGCCAGCTGAGCGAGCGAGGCGCGGACGGGCTTGGGCCGCACGGCAAGGCTCCCCTCCGGCCCCCCGCCGTCGGGGCAGGGGAAGAGGGAGCCCGCGCCGCGCCTCCTCCGCCTCCTCCATCCCCCTGCCCGGCCTTGGCAAGCTCCGAGGCGGCTGGCCCCGCCCCGCCGGAGCCAGACAAGAGCCCCTCTTGTTCGGCGAGCCCCCTTCCTTGCACCTGCAGGGAGCCGCGGCGGGGCTGGGAGCTGCTGCTTTGGCGCGGCCGGGCGGGGAGGAAGCATCTGGTCCCAATTGGGAGCCCCGGCCCCGCCCGCCCCGGCCCGTCCCGTCCAGCTCCGCTTGCCGAGCTGCCCCTCGCAGCACCGGCCCGGCCCCAAGCCTTGGCTCGCCGCCTCCTCTGGCGACGCACGCCCTTCCTGCCCAGCGCGCCGCCGGCCGGCCGGCCGGCCGCACAAAGAGCCTCCTTTCTTTCTTTCTCGCTCCCTCTCCGTTCCCCACCTCCGGAAAGCGGCTCGCTGCTCTCGCTGCGGTCGGGCGGGCGCTCACCCTCCCCCCCCCCCAATGCTTCAGCGGTCCCAGACTGCTGGAAAGGGTCGCGCCTCCCTTCGATCTTATCCCTTTTCCCTTCCCCGGTTCCCCGCACGCCGGGCGTCGGGGGAGGAGAAGTCTGATCACAATTAGAAAATGCGATTCCTTTCCAAATCAAAGTTCTTTCGCTCCGGTGCGAATTGTAGAAAAGGGCAAGAGTCCGGCAGCACCTTAAAGACTAAAGTTAGTCGGACTCTTGCCCTTTTCTACAATTCGCATCGGAGTGAAAGAACTTTAACTAACTTTAGTCTTTAAGGTGCTGCCGGACTCTTGCCCTTTTCTACAATTCGCACCTGAGTGAAAGAACTTTAACTAACTTTAGTGTTTAAGGTGCTGCCGGACTCTTGCCCTTTTCTGCAATTCGCATCTGAGTGAACGAACTTTAACTAACTTTAGTGTTTAAGGTGCTGCCGGACTCTTGCCCTTTTCTACAATTCGCATCTGAGTGAAAGAACTTTAACTAACTTTAGTCTTTAAGGTGCTGCCGGACTCTTGCCCTTTTCTACAATTCGCATCTGAGTGAAAGAACTTTAACTAACTTTAGTGTTTAAGGTGCTGCCGGACTCTTGCCCTTTTCTGCAATTCGCATCTGAGTGAACGAACTTTAACTAACTTTAGTGTTTAAGGTGCTGCCGGACTCTTGCCCTTTTCTACAATTCGCATCTGAGTGAAAGAACTTTAACTAACTTTAGTCTTTAAGGTGCTGCCGGACTCTTGCCCTTTTCTACAATTCGCATCTGAGTGAAAGAACTTTAACTAACTTTAATCTTTAAGGTGCTGCCGGACTCTTGCCCTTTTCTACAATTCGCACCTGAGTGAAAGAACTTTAACTAACTTTAGTCTTTAAGGTGCTCCTGGACTCTTGCTCTTTTCTACTACTGCAGGCAGACTAACACGGCGACCCACTGGGAATGATCAGATGCGAATTGGGAATTAATCGTTAGAGAGCTTTGATTTACGCGCCGGAGAAAGCAGCTGGGCCGCTTTCTGTTTAGTTTCAGAGCATCCAGGCGGATTAGTCAGTCACGGCCTTTAGTGCTGAGGGATGGTTTTGCAGGATTACTAATTCCCAATAAGGTTCATGTTAATAATTCTCAAGTAATTATCCTTTTCCAAATGGCCAGGATTGCCAGATCCAGTGATTACACCATAAGAGAAACTACAAGTCACTGCTTAAAAGTTCGAAATTTCTCCAGCTCCAAAGGATGCAGGAGCCAAATGGAAGGGAAATATATGGGATATTCTATGACCTTTGGATAACCCGGGTACACTTGGCACCAATGCTCTGACAATATTTACTTGCCCTTGAAAATTGGATTTTTCTTCCCCTTCCAGTCTTTCTTAGGCCATCTTTGTGGCTGGTTCAGGCTCCTATATGATGTCTAATTATAGTAAGCAGAAACAGGATGGGATGTGAATAGCTCAGTTGTGTGCAGGAATTGGGTGCCGCACAGAGAAGCTTATTGTCACACTTCCCCCCTCCCCCCCAACATATGTGCAGACACACCAGAAATGCACACAAATATACCAGGCTGGAGAATTTAAGGAGAAAATTTTGAGCAGTCCCTTGTCTGTTTTGGAAAGTTGACTTAATTCAGCAAGGGCAAAGGGTGATGTAGCTGTAAATTACATGTTGGAGTTATTCATAGTTGCTCTGTTTCAAGGACAAATAAAGTCATCTTGAGCGTTAGTCCCAAATGCATTCATTTCAATCAAGTTCCACTGAACTGAATGATTCCTATGCTACTTTTTCCCCACAAGAAAGGCCATGTATGAAATAGGACACAACCCAAATGGAGATCATGTATTATACTAGGAGACTCATGGCGCAGAATGGTAAGCTGCAGTACTGCAGTCAAAAGCTGTGCTGATGACCTGAGTTCAATCCCTACGGAAGTCGGTTTCAGGTAGTCGGCTCAAGGTTGACTCAGCCTTCCATCCTTCCGAGGTGGGTAAAATGAGTTGCCAGCTTGCTGAGGGTAAAGTGTAGATGACTGGGGAAGGCAATGGCAAACCATCCCGTAAACAAAGTCTGCCTAGTAGACATCATCCCATGTGACATCATCCCATGGGTCAGTAAAGACCTGGTGCTTGCACAGGGGACTACCTTTTAAATATTTGACTGTCTGATTAGTTAAATACTAAATAGGAGATGCATTTAGAAGTTCAGAGTTTAATATGATTCCATTGGACAATTTAACAGTGACTTACTTGAATTGTGGCAGGGCCCATCAGCTCCATGCGAGGTGTTTGTCTTTTCTTTAAGACTGTGTTTTGTTTATTGTAAAAGGAAGTATCTTAATTTTGGAAGGTAAGCATAATTCTCTCGCCCACACAATCAGAATACAGAAAACATTTTAAAAAATGCACCATGGAGTCTGGTTTATGGAAAGGTATTTTTAATATCAGAAGAAAATGAACTGGAGTGGCTAGCATCCAAAAGCATATAATTCAGAATTTCTTATCTTTTTTGATCAGGAGGAAAAAGTACCAGCACCAGCACCATCACAATGTCTACCTCTACAAGGAGTGTAAATTCTAATGCCTGGTTTAGATTTGGGAAGAAAAACTGATCTGCTGAGCGCAGGAAAACAAAATGGTCGCAAATCATCTGGTACCCATAGAAACTGATTGTCATCCCCACCCATGCCAATGGCATCTTTGACATTTAGAATCCGGCCTCATCCTTGGAGCCTCAGTCATGGCTGCTCTATGAAAGGAGCTGGAGAAGGTTCACGCGTTGGGGTTGTTCCTCATAAGTTCCACGTCTGCTTCCACCATCTCCTTCACCAGCTCCTGTCAGACAGAAAGGGGCAGAGCACACGGGTTAGGCTTGCTCCATTTACAATGTCCACTATCAATTTCTATCTAATTGGCATGCTGATCTAAAACATTCTCGGAGATCTTTTTGTACAGGCCATTTATTGTGCTCTGCAGGCACAATAGACTCAGTCTACCCTTAGGAACCAAGGTGAGATGGCCTGTCTCAGGTGGCCAATTTTGGGGTGTACGTGTAGGGCAGCAAATTGGCAGTTGTTTAGATAAATTGTATAGGTTTATGAGGCTGCTAGTTGGGTTTTTTGCTTCCCACGGTAAAACGTTTGGCTGTTTCTGGTGCCATGAATGCATATCTGGCTTTTCATTTGTTTTCCTCCTAGGAATTGTGGGTTGTTTCCAACAGACCATGAGCAGAGCTCCCACCTCCCTCTGGAATCCACAGCACTTCTTGACTCGTGGTTTAGGGGACCTCCAGGAACAAAGCTGGGCATGATGGGTGTGTGTGCATGGGGTGGGGGTGGGGTTGCAGTGTGAAGAATCAGCAAAAGAATACCCCCAAACATACTGTTAGAAATGTCTTTTTGCAGGAACACATTTGTGTAGATTGGGGCTAGTCACAGTTCTCTCGGGACTCTTGGGAGTCCATCTTCCTCACAAGGTGCTTGTTGTGGGGGAGGTGGGGGAAGGTAATTGTCAGCCGCTTTGAGACTCCTTACAGTGCAGAAAAGCAGGTATAAAAACCAACTCTTTGTTCTTTTTCCAAATTGTGTTTCTTTTATTTTAGATATTGCATTTAAAACAACAGTTTTTTGTTCTTCAAATAATGTGGTACCTTCTCTCAGTTTATTAATTGTTGTGGTGATGGTTGTGTGGAATGTGCTTTTGCACATTGTGTGGAATGTGCTTTTGCACAGCCTTTACTGTACACTGCTTATAACTCAATTGACAACTTCTCTCTTCTCCAATGCTAGTATCATTTTGTAAAAGAGCTTTTATATATTTTAAATGTCTTAAGGACAAATATCCTAAACATACGGAGCTATAAGCATGTAAATCTGTTTGGGATTGCACTGCAGATTACTTAAAACTGACTGGGTTTTGTCCATACTTAGAAATAATTACCATTAAAATCAATGCATCTTAATTTTGTGTAAATACGTTCAGGACGGGGTGGAACTATGCAGTTTGAAAGAGGTTTGCATGGGAGCAAGTTGTACTACAGTTTGTTGGGCTTCATAAAATAAGCTTATTTATATACTGTGTGAGAATGCTAAAATCTTGATTCCTGTGGCTAGTTGCAATCCTTGGACAATTTACACTTAAAACAGACTTAGAGTAAATGAATGGCGAACTGCAGCGGCAGTCTATGTGTCTTCACTATACAGGAGTTCCTAGATTTTGAAAAAATAATTTTAATTCCTTATATGCTTGCACTAAGATGTAAATTTGTGTTTGCTGTAAACAGTTCATAGTGCTTCAGTTCTGTTCTGTTTTTCCAAATGGGACCTGACATAAAGTGCAGGAAGAAAGCAGCAACAAGGGCTTACGTTAAAAGCGACTCTGGGTTTCCAGTTGAGTTTCTGCTTTGCTTTAGTGCAATCGCCTTGAAGAAAATCCTAGGGGAAATAATAGATGAGAAATTGCAGGGGTCTTCACTTGTTTGTTTTTACTACTGAACTACTTGTTCACTCTTTCACATACATACCAATAACAGTCTTGTCTTTAAAAGAATAAAAATTACAAGTCTTCGCTAAACAAATTCCATTTTCAGATTGCAGCGGAGATGGAAAGGCAAAGTGATGGTTAGAACAATGTTGATAGATGTTGCTCGCCCCAGTTTCCTTACAGACTAATGTGTCCACACAGTTTCTGGCAAGAGCTGGTGATTCTTAGAAATTCAATCTACCCCTTCCCAAGTTTTGCAATTCCAGTTGAAGTGCTGTGGCTTATGTATAATCAGGAGGCAGCATTTAAGAACTGCTGTATGGGCCATTCACAATGCATTCTGCATATCAAATCATATTGACTCTTTAACGAAGAAAGCCTTCTTTTAAGTTGTCATACAGATCCAGTGTTGTGACTAGCAGAGCTGTTTCACATTAATGTGTCTTATCCCATACTCCCCCCCACTTGGTTGAATTATAGAAGTAAATCTCAAAGCAAACATGACAACTAGAATGCCTTGTATCTGATAAATACATGCGATAACTGTGAAGTTCATTAGCAAAATTTTAGGTGAAGAGAAACGACAAATCATTTTTTAAATTGGAATCACTAGGTTTTTCAAGTTTTTGAATTACAGTCTTCATTTATGCTATAAAGTGACTATTTGCAAGTGGTCCTAAAAACACCATTAAGTCTCGGAAGTTGGTTTCAGGTAGCCGGCTCAAGGTTGACTCAGCCTTCCATCCTTCTGGGGTCGGTAAAATGAGTACCCATCTTGCTGGGGTAAAGGGAAGATGACTGGGAAAGGCACTGGCAAACCACCCCATAAAACTAAAGTCTGCCTAGTAAACGTTGGGATGTGATGTTGCCCCATGGGTCAGGAATGACCCGGTGCTTGCACAGGGGACCTTTACCTTTTACCTTAACAGATTTTTTTAAAGGTCAATGCAGTTCTTTCATTCCATTTACAGACATGAGTAATTAAAACATACTTTTAATATTGAGAAAACTGCTGATGCATTCTGGAAAAAAAGACACATAAAATGATTTTACATCAGTTCAGAAGACGCATTCAGAATTCTGGCCCACTAGCAGAACACGGAGGGTTTGTGCTTTCACCTGAAGAAAATTGATTTTTTTTTTTGTAAAATGTAGTACAATATTGCTTTAAAAATGTTTTATCACACAGATCCAAAACAAACACAAAAATATGCAATATTAACTGAAGCTATGGTGACACACACACACACACACACACGTTTCCAGGTAACGCACTGACAATATGAACACTGGGTTGTGCTATATCTAAAGGCCTCTAACCTCGACAGCTCAGGTTACCCCAATCTCTTCAGATCTCAGAAGCTAAGCAGGGTCAGCTGTGATTAGTACTTGCAGAGGAGACCACTAAGGAATATCAGGGTTGCTATGCAGAGTCAGACAAAGGCAAACTTTGAGCATCCCTTGCCTTGAAAACCCTATGGGTCACCCTAAGTTGGCTGTGACTTGATGGCAAAAAAAGGTCTAAAGCAGCATCCCCCTCATGAAGAAAACAGTGTTGCACTTACCTGTAACTGTTGTTCATTGAATGGTCTTCTGTGCAGGCACACATGGGACTGTGCAGGCACAGGCCAGCCACGGAGAAGATTTAAAAGCTGTCCGTGACTGAGCCTTAATGGCTTTTCCCGCCCAGGGATCATGTGATGGGGGTGGGGAGCACCCTTCCCTCAGTTCTCCATTCGCTGCGGTGGGGAATGTACGCTTTTACAGTGACAGCCCACTGTGGGGAAGGAGGGAGGGATGTGTGCCTGCACAGAAGACCATTCAATGAGCAACAGTTACAGATATGTGCAACACTGTTTTTCATTTTCATGGCTTCTGTGCAGCCCCACATGGGAGAATGGCAAGCTTACCTATTGAGGAGGTGGGAGTGTGCTGATCAGCAAAATAATGTATTCAACACTGCTCTTCCCGCAGATGCCTCGAACCTGAAATCAACGTCAACTGCGTAGTGATGGATGAAGGTGACTGGAGTGGACCGTGTCGCTGCTTTGCAGATCTCCTGTATATTGAGAATAGAGGAGAATGCTGCTGACCCGGCCATTGCTCTGGTGGAGACGTAATGGACACTATCCCTGCAGTGTCATACGCCAACTTGATCGCCGAGACAACCCACCTGGAGAGAGACTGGGTGAAAACTGTTTTCCCCTTGTTGGAGCCTCTGAACAAAAAGGTTATTATCCAATCTATTCGTTCTTTCCAAATAGAAGAGCAAAGCTGTACGAACATCCAGAGAGTATAACTGCCTATCAGCTGGTGACTCTGGGTTAGGGGGAAAAACCGGCAGTGTGATGTCCTGAGATAGGTGGAATTTAGAAACCACCTTGGGCAGATATGATAAGCTGGGTCTCAGGACCACTCTATTAGAAAAAACCTAGTGAAAGGTGGGTCATATCTGAGCTCTCTAAGGTGCAGATGTAATAGTGATGAAAACACTGTTTTCTAAGAAAGGGGGGCAAGATCACATGAAGCCATTGGCTCAAAGGGTTTTGAAATTAAGTGAGCTAGGACCAAGAAAAGGCTCCACTGTTGCAGTGGGACTTTCACTGGTGGGTAGAGGTTATTTAATCCTTTTAGAAGTTTCTTACAGAGTTTGTTGGAGAAGAGGGACGAGGAGTTTATCCCATCGTGGAAGGCAGAAATGGCTGCCAAGTGGACTTTAATTGATGAGTTAGAAAAGCTATCGTCCTTTAACGATAACAGATATTCAAAAATTAAAGGTAAGGGGCATTGTTGGGGCACTATACCCTTATCTGCAGCCCACCTAGCAAACCTATCCCATTTGAGAGTGTAAGAACACCGAGTAGATGGCTTACACGAAGCCAACAACACCTGGGCCACCCTGTCCAGCCAATCAGTTACCAGCTGACTCTCCAAACTGCCAGGTGGAGCACCTGCGGATTGTGATGCAGGACATGCCCCCTGTGTAGGAGGGGTGGCGAGTCCAGGAGTTTGATGTACCTGCCTCTCAACATGTTCCACAGTGTGGGGAATCATAGCCTTTTTGGCCAGAAGGGTGCCATGATTATCATGTTTGCTTTGTCTGCTAGAACTTTTCCCATCACCCTTGGGAGGAGGGGGATAGAGGGAAAACGTATATTAAGGGTCCCAACCAGTGTAGCTGGAAAGCATCCCCCAGGGATGCCGGGTCTGCCCCTGCCCTGGAGCAGAACAGGAAGCATTTCGTGTTTTGAGATGTGGCAAATAAATCTATCTTTGGCCAATCCCATTGGCTGAAAATAGGCTGGATGAAGGAGTGGTGGAGAGACCATTCATGGTCCACTGAGGTGCCCCTGCTTAAGGCATCTGCAGTGCAATTTGAAAGGCCAGCTGCGTAAATAGCGGTGATGGAAACACTGTGTTCGATTGCCCAATTCCAAGTGTGGACAGCTTCGTAGCAAAGTGCGAGGGAGTTTGTGCCCCCGTTTGTTGACGTAGAATTTTGCCGTCATGTTGTTCATGGCAACCAGGACAGACTTGTTCTCGAGAATGTCTGCAACAGAAATAAGGGTGCTTCTAATCGCCTTCATCTCCAAGATGTTGATGTGAAGGGAGGCTTGGGTATGGGACCAGCGTCCCTTCGCTACCAAGGGACCGTAGTGGGCCCCCCAACACCCCAATGAGACATCCGTAAACACTTGCAAATCATGGGATTGTACTCCAAAGGGTACCCCTGTGAAAAGATTGGACTCTTAGGACCACCAAGTAAAGGATTTGATATCAGGCCGTGGTATAGAGTTTTTTCCATTGGGGGTCGACATTCGTACGGAAGGCCCCGATAAACCAATTTGGCAAAGGCCTCATACGTAATCTGGCAAAGGGAACCACAGCTGCGGTGGAGGCCATGAGGCCCAGCAATTTTTGAATAGCGACCGCCTTTTGAAAGCGTTGGGTAGTGAAAAAACGTGTCATTTTTTGAATGGCGCTGACCCTCATAACGGGCAAGGAGGCGGCTTTATCTCCCGTCCCCTCCAGGCGAAGAGATTTCTCATAGAGCGCAGCCTTAAGCTTAATCTTGACGTGATTTTTGGGTTAAAAGGGCGCAAGCTTTACATGAAGAGACTAGGTGTCCCTCACCAAGGCAAATCAGACAGTCAAGGTGTTCATTGGCAGTCGCCATTTTCATGCCACAGCCGCGACACTTTTTAAACAGGGCCATTAACCCGCTTTAACTTTACTTCTTCTTCTTCTTTTTTAAGGAAAAAGACACACAGACCGTAAGGCAAACAAGATCAACACTACCACAGCAAGTTGCAGGAACAGAAGCTAGGTGTTCTACCCACGGCAGCAGAAAGAGAACTGAGGGAAGGGTGCTCCCCACCCCCCTGCCACATGATCCCTGGGTGGGAAAAGCCGTTAAGGCTCAGTCACGGACACGGGGGAGGGGAGCGCTCCTAGGGAGCGAACTCTTCTAGAAGCTTTTAAATCTCCTCCATGGATGGCCTGCACAGTCCCATGTGGGACTGCACAGAAGCCATGAACGAATGGACAGCTCAGATGCTGCCCACTGCAGCATGTAAATTGCATCTGAAAAGAATAGAATAGTCTCTACAAAATCTGACACTTCCCTTTAAAATAAAAGTGCTTGTGGCATGCAAAGATGGGACGCTGGGTAGGATTAGGCTACAAGCGGTCACAGTTTTTGCAGTGTGGGAGCCACTTCTAAACGAACTGTACTTATTGGAGCTTGCTTGCAAAATAACTCCATGCTATGCTCCCCCTCCCCTTCCCCAAGGTAAAACTCAGGAATCTCACATCTGTTTTTACTGAACATGTTTCTGTTTCATTTTTTCATGTTTAATATTGATAAATATATAACATTACTGAACAACAGGCTGTATTTCATGGCTATTTTACACAACATACAGAGACAAACCAGAATTTGCCATCCAACCAATCTCACCCTGTTTCTACAGCTTTCTCCCAGTCTTCTTACCCATCGGTTTGTCTGAGGCTGGCAAAGTCCTCCCTGCAATTACCTGTAGCTCTGTGGGCTGGCTGAGAAGCCGTAGTGATGTCGGGGTAGGAGGAACCCCCCCCCACCATTAGCGCCAGGCCAGGCGGCTGCAGCATCAGCAGGGCAGGAAAAGCCCTTCCCACACCCACGGGGCACAGCAGAGCAGCATTGGAGGGCCAGGGCCGCAGTGGAAGCAGCCTGGGAAGGCAGGCAGCGTGAGCCCAGGAAGACTCACCTGCCAGGAGCACCTGGGTTGGGGGAGAGAGAGCAGGGAGGAAGCCTTGCCAGCACACCCAGGGACCGCTGGCCAGGCTGACGCAGCCGTCACCGGCCAGGGAGGTTGGAGCAGGTCAGGGGCAGGAGCCACAGGAGGGGACTGGAGTCAGGCAGGGGACAGTGACTTCCTGGGAGCAGGACTGCATATTTTATGTACCTTCTGTAACAATTGTAATATTACTTATGGCATTAAAGGTTTTTCATTCATTCATTCACCAACTGCAGGAGGTTGTTTTGAAGCCTCAGGTTGGGCGGGGCTGATGATGGAGGAGAGCACAGAGGGAGGGCCATTGGCTCAGAAATTGGGAAGAAGTCATGCCCCACCCCTAACTGGAGGGGCACTGGCAGAGACTGGGGTGGCCCCACCTCCAGGCAGGCCTTAACTGGGCATAACCCCAAGGCAGCGGGGGGGACAGGCCCAGTCTCAGCTAAGCAATCATCCACATCTGAGCAGCAAGGGGAGAGAGGGTTAAGGCTGTGGTAAACCCCCTTTCTCCCCTTTGCTGAGGCACGTGTGGGCTCTGCAAAAGAAGAAAGGATGCATCCACCCTAGACTCTGACACCCAGGAGGCACTGCAAGACACTGCAAGAGAGTCAGGACCACTTTTGAGTCCTGACTGACGGTCAGAGAATCACTGAGCTACAGGATTGTTTCCAAATAATCAGATCTGCAGTGTAAAGTTGAGTTGGTTGCTAACTAACAGACACTTTTTAACAGGTAGTCCATATTTCAGGCACTGAGACTATTACAGTAGAAAAAGGGGGAACTGTTTCAGGCTCAGCAGTTCCAAACTGCAGGTGGGTCCCAAATAAAGACCTGTGCTTTTTGCAAGTGATGTCAAGTGATGTTTAGGTAGGTTAGGCCGAGTATGACTGGCCCAAGGTCACCCAATGAGCTTCCATGGCATGAGTGGGGATTTGAACCCAGGTCTCCCAGATACTAGCCCAACACTCTTAACCATTACACCACACTGGCTCTTATGAGAGTTAATTCAAGCCAGAAATTAAAAAAGAAAAACCCTGCTATGATATCAATATTTGAACCAGTTAGACTTTTCCTTTTATTTATTGATACAGGAAATGCTAAACCAATTTAAGCGTCACAAAAATGGCAACAACAGCATGAATGGCTTCTTGTTTGATACCACAGCAGTAAACCTTTCTTAGCCATCTAGTGCTTAAAGTCATTACACGAAGACAAACTATAATGGGCATAATTCCACGATACCTTGAGAAAGGGCAGGAAAATGTAGAGCCACAATGGCGACCAAGTTTATGAGTGGGGTGTCTATTTCTGTGAGTTGCTCATGCTATGAAAACGAGAGTAATTACAATTACCTAAAGGGGGGTGGGAATGAAAGCAATCTTGGAGTAAAATCAGTGCTCTGCTGTGTTATTAAAATAGTTCAATGAAATGAGATATGCACCTACTTAGGTTCCACATGTTGTCTGAACTGGAGCCCAGAAGCAGACTCAAATTCTGTGCTAGGACTTTGTGTTCTTAGAACAACAAGAAGAAGAGTTGGTTTTTTATACCCTGATTTTCTCTACCTTTAAGGTAACTCAAACCCGCTTACAATCACCTTCCCTTCCCTTCCCCACAACAGACACCTTGTGAGGTGGGTGGGGCTGAGAGAGTTCAGAGAGAACTGAGATTAGCCCAAAGTCACCCGGCAGGCTTCATGTGTAAAAGTGGGGTATGAGTTTATCTAGTAAAATTTTTTAACCCTGTTCTCCAGATTAGAGTCTGCCGCTCATGTGAAGGAGCAGGGAATCAAACCTGGTTCTCCAGATTAGAGTCCACCGCTCTTAACCACTACACCACGCTGGCACAATAGGATCAGAAAGTTGAGGATAAGGTCCCAGAAAGCAAAACTGGACATCAAAAGTCAGGCAACAACCCCTTCCTTTCCTCTGGTTCTGTTAGAATATTAGATGAAAATGTATTTGAGTGCAAAGTAGAGTTTCGTTACTTTCTATTTTTGATGCAAGTCTTTTTTTTATATCACTGGGTACTTAAATATAGAAGATGGGGGGGGGGAGAGATGAAAAAACCCCCAAATACTTTCTGAAGAATTCATGACAGTACAAAGAGAGGCACTATGTTTAACAAAACGATCAAAGCAGCATTCTTGCTTTCATTTATTTGTTGGTACTATAATTTTCTAGTGAAATGTTTGGGTTTAAATATGCATTTTTTTTAAACAAAACACACCAGATTTTTATGTTTTGTGCAAAAGGAAAATAAAGCTTTAAAATGGCAAATCTAAGATGTAACAACCTGTTCTTGGCTATGGAAAACCAAATACTTGGCAAAGCAGCCCAGAACCAACAGCCAAATGGTTGCTGTTTAACACTACTGTACAAATCTCCCACAGATTTAAATTCAGTTAGCTGTGATATAATCTCTCTAAGACAGGAAAAGAATGAGTTTATCTAGTAAGATTTTTTAACCCTTCTCCCTGTTGTAATTTCAGGTTTAAGTGTCAAATTTTACACAATTACATTGATTAAACTTGATCTTGGCAGTTCTATTTTATACTCTAAGAAAGGCCTACATTTTTTGCATTGAAGTTCTTGCTGTAGAGTGTAGTCTGGAATTTTTAAAAATAAAGCAGTGAAAGCCAGAGGAAAAAATGCAAACCATTTCTATGTAAATATCCAATTTCCTGAGTTCTGGGTGTCATCATAGCTTTTATTTTAGCTCATTAGGTGAATGATCTAGTTTCACTATGCAATTTATTACTGTCTAATTCAATTTACTTCAGCAAAGCATTTGAAAGCCTCACAACACATTGCCAGCGGCTTTACTAGAGCAATTCCAAAAGTTAAAAAAGAAAATAAATCTATGTCTTGAACCTGAGATTTGCAACAGTGCATGGACACTGCTAAGAAAGACACATCAAGCAGTTTCATAACTATAGTACAAGTGTTAGAATGGTGCCATGTGAATGCTTCACTTCCCATAGGATCAGGGTGCCAAAGTTACAACTGGCGTGATTCATTAATTGGGTTATTTAAGTCATCACCAAATCAGTACCAGGCTCTGTGCAAGAAGGATCTTTCTTTCTTTCTTTCTTTCTTTCTTTCTTTCTTTCTTTCTTTCTTTCTTTCTTTCTTTCTTTCTTTCTTTCTTTCTTTCTCTCTCTCTCTCTCTCTCTCTCTCTCCCTCCCTCCCTCCCTCCCTCCCTCCCTCTCCCCCCTTCCTTCCTTCCTTCCTTCCTTCCTTCCTTCCTTCCTTCCTTCCTTCCTTCCTTCCTTCCTTCCTTCCTTCCTTCCTTCCTTCCCATTCCTCCCTCCCTCCATCCATCCATCCGGGATGGAGAGTATATTTATTTTGAATTACATCCCACTATACAGAGATTGTTTAAGATAGCTAACTACAATTCTTAATGAAATGTGTGTATATGCTATGTAACTCACAAAAGAAGGCAAAATTGATGGACAGAGTAGTGTTTTAGCAATTTGCAAGATATTATGCATCAGATGGCAACCTTAAATTAGAACTCTGTGGGCTCAGTACTTCAAATAGGAAAAACTACCTCATAAGACTGAATTATCTTGAATATGTTATATCTGGTATGATGCAAACTCTGTAAAGTAGAGTTTTTGCAGTTTTTGCAGTTTGAAATTAGAGACAGAGAGAGACAGAGGTAGAAAGAGAGTTTCTAGTTGCACTTAGCTGAAACTGAGGTGTGGCCGGGGCCAGAGGTGTGAGTGACAGCTTGCTCTCTGGGAATCTAGTGCAGTGCCGGCAGCTTTACTACTTGTTATAGGAGTGCTTTTTTGTTTCCTATTGATTTTGTAAATAAAGTAAACATTATGAGGACACTGCAAGTCTTCACTGTTCCCTCAATACCACTCAGGGATGTAGAGTGTCTATGAACTATGAACATTTGCAGTATCTGTGCACCTATCACTATGAACTCTGTAAAGCAATGCTAAGTGAAAGCAAAATGCAGATCAAAAACAAGGTTTAAGATCCAGCAGGTAATAGAAAAGAAACATATTTAGGAATCTAAGCAGGGCATCAATGAATGGCATTCATCGATTTTCATTCCCCCCCGCCGACTGTTTTTAGAAAAATCATATTGTTGTACAAGACTGACACCAAGGGAATAATGCCCTTCCTCTGTTCGCATGAGCTGGCTAATTGAGGCAGAAACATTTTTAGGGAGACAGACCCCCTGACCCAATCTTTACCAAACTCAGAGGGTTACTAGCAGCTCTGCTGAAAATTTGGTGCCTCTACCTTAAAAAATAGTCCCCGCCAGAACCCCACAAAGATTCCCCATAGAGTATAATAAACCAGGAAAGTTTTGGATATCCCCCCCAAAAAGTCATGAAAAAAACCCACCATACCGGTATGGGGCGTTGTTTTTTTCCAGAAATGCTGAAAGTTTTTGGGTCTAACTAAAAATCTAAAAAATACCAAAAAATGGTTTGGGTGCACACCCTTAGTAGCTCTCTTGCAATTAATAGTTAGGCTACTTCCTAAAGAGGCTGTTGGGATCTCTGTCACCTTGTGAGACAAGACTAGCCTTTGTCTTGCCGTCCCTTTTACTATTCCTGCCACCACCTTGGCCAGCCCCCTTTCTCTCTTGTGGGTTGCCCGAGGCTGACTCCACAGGGGTGTATCACTGTAGTATGCCAAGTAGGGCTGTCAATTCGGTTCGGTCCGAACTGAAAATCAACCGAATTTCCCCTGATTCGGTGATTTTCTGTTCGGACGGATCCGAACTCAAAACTGGCGGGCAACCCGGGGGGCCGAATTCAGCGAGTTCGGGAGTTCGCGAATAAATCCGGCAAATTCGGCCCCCCCTTCAGGGGAGCCCGCTGAAAGGTGCGGGCTGTCCTTTAAACTGACCTGCGCCTCCCGGCCGGGAGGCACAGATCAGTTTAAAGGACAGCCCGCCCCCCTTCAGGGGAGCCCGCTGAAAGGTGCGGGCTGCCCTTTAAACTGACCTGCGCCTCCCGGCCGGGAAGCACAGATCAGTTTAAAGGACAGCCCGCCCCCCTTCACGGGAGCCCACTGAAGAGGCGCGGGCTGCCCTTTAAACTGACCTGCGCCTCCCAGCTAGGAGGCTCAGATCAGTTTAAAGGGCCCCCGCGCGCCTTCAGGGAATCCCTCTGAAGGCGCGCGGGGGCCGAATTTTCCCCCGAACTCCGGATCCCCCCGAATTACTGGGGATCCGAAGCGGGGGAGTTCGGACTTCGGCACGTACCGAACCCACAAGGGTCAAATTCGGCCAAATCCGAACTGTACCAAATTTTTTTTTTGACAGCCCTAATGCCAAGGGTCCGAGGTAGGACTTGTGCAGACCCTCTCCAACCGAACAACTTCTACAGGGCACAAACTCAGGATACTACAACAAAGGATCTAGGTGCACTCGGAAAGTCAACAAAAGCACAGTTACTAACTAGGTACTTACAATCCACGGTATATCTGGTTACATGATTACCCCCCCCCGGTATATATGCAACCCTCTTTAGCATCATTCCCCTCTGTCATCCTTCATGGCAAAACACACTGGAGACACAGCTCCCCTAACACACTCCAAAATGAACTCCAAACACACTCTCAGACAAAGGAACAGCTCCTCTTTTCAGACCCTACTCCATGTGTGCTCCAGGACCCATAGCCGATCTGGGTGCTAAGTCCTGGGACTCAAGCCCACCAGACCTGGACCCTCCAATCATGAGGTATTAACACAGCAAAGGGCTAGCTTGTTTCCCTCTCAGTTGGGAAAGGATGATCTCTATCTGGCGAAGAGCACCTTCTGCACGTCTTCCCAGCCACAGAGTCACCAGGGTCCCTTTCCATCAGTGTAGCTGTCACAGCATCTCTTGCCCCCTTGTCTCTCACCCATCATAAAGGCATTTTCCTTATTAAATACATACAGAGAAACTTGCTTTTCTTTTTTATGGCTGATCCTGAAATGTGCTGAGTCCCTACGTTCTCCATTGTTTGGAGGGGATGGTCTGTTGGCACTCAGTGCATTTTACAAAAAGGTCCCATGAAAAAGTTTCCACGATCCTGCTAAATTAATAACTCAGGAAATCTCAGCCTATCCTCTTCCATCACTTGCCAAGAACCTGCCTGCTAATCTTCAGTCTAACGTCTCTGCAAAAGTCCAGGCACATGGATCCTGAGAAGTAATAAACATAAGGCTGATGATAATAGTAACGAATGGTCTTTGCTCATTTCCCACTGTACTGCAGTGTATCAGCCTAAATTGGAGCTGAATGCAGACCTCTCCTTTAGTGACAGGGAGTGATAAGAGACAAGAAGAAAACAGCAAGCTGTCTGGTCTATTCAGGAAGTTTGGAACTGGTGGCATTGTCCATCAGTGGGGCCAAGAGAATGCCGTCAGAACTAAAACAATGCTCCAGCTCAACCTCAGGGAAAGAGAGTCCGTCAGCATTGGCTTTGACAAGCATACTGACAGTGGAGATAAAATGGCCAATGGAGCAAAACAGAAGGAGTTGGCTCTGTGAGTTGTGCTATAGGGTACTTAATCGCTTTGATGGAAACAGTGCACAACTTAACACAAGAATGTAACGTGTATCTGTCTTTTAAGAGAGAGTATGCAGACCTCAGCTTACCATTTGTTATCACTGTGCTTATGTCAACCAAATCATATGGTTGGCAATGTAGGAAAGAGGAAAATGATCAAACTGTTTCCCTTTCCAAAATTATTTTTTAGCCAGATAAATGCCTCCCCTGAGAAGGCTAATCCAAAGACCACTAAAATCAATAATAATGTCAAAGGCTTCAGATCAGTTCATTAGACCCCCATCTATATTAGGGAAAACGATTGCTGACTTCAGTTATGTTAAAATCATATTATATGCCCAAGACAGATAAAATTAATGTTTGTTTCACTGTTGTCCTGTTATCTCACTGTGGAAGCCTTCACATGACATTCTGATGTGGCAGTCACCAAGAAGTGTTTTTTACCAGTCAGCCTTCTGAGCTGAATGTTTTGCTTGAATGTAATCTGATGGCACTTCTTATGATGCAATTAACCATTGAAGACTGGAGTTTGTTCATCACAAAAATATCACCCATCCCCTGTATATTCAAACAACACATTCATTAAGTTGAAGTGACGAGATAAAGTCACCATCTGGTGATTATACCACATGAAAATGTAACATGAGAATGGGACGTAACTGTCATCAATGCTAATGTGGCTGAGCTGCTTCTAAAGTTCAAAATTATTAATTGTACATCCCAATTTTTCACAAGACAGTAAATGTGTGTTTTATGCTTAAGATTTAGGGGAAATTGCAGACAACTACCAGTCCTACCAGCTATTCCACTGGTACAGGAAGGAGAAGAAGTGGTCTCACCTGATTCCCCTCCTCGCTGCAACCTTGACCCTGCATGGTCTTTTATCTATGCAGGTCCCACAATCTCCAGCATAGCATTTTTGGGGATCACAAAGGGGGCACTCCTTCCTCTTGAACTAGTAGAAAACTGGCGGGATACAATTCAAACTACCCAACATGAAAGGGACTGCGTGGAAATACCTTTACCGTTGTTTGTACCTGCAAAGCAGATAAACAAAGGTGTATCTTGCCTAAATTATTGTGTACAATTGAGATAAAAAAGCAAAGCCCTCCTGACATCTAATGAGTGCAGGGACCTATCCGACTGTGATTGAGGGTCAGGATAGAAAACTGGCAAAACAACATCTTGGGAAAGGTGAAATTTTGAAACAATCATGGGCAAGTGTTGTAGACTGGGTCGCAAAACCACCCTATCTCTGTGGAGCTTAGTGAAGGATGAGTCATGATGGAGTGCCCTCAAGACACTTACTTGGCGAGCAGAAGTAATAGCCACTAAGACGGCCATGTTATAAGACAATAAGTCTATGGGGCAAGTGGCCATGAGCTCAAAGGGTTTTTGAGTAAGTTGGGCCAAAACCAGAGATAAGCTCCATTTGGCTACAGATAATCTCACTGGCTGGGAAATGTTATTCAACCCTTAAAGAAACCTCTTACAGTGGGGATGTGAAAAAAGAGAGCCAGAATCAATACCCACGTGGAAGGCTGAAATGGCTGCAAGGTGTACTTTAATTGGACAAGCCAGAATCCTTCAAGGACAGTAAATAATCGAACAGCATGGCAAGGGGGCAACTCTCCGCGTGGATGCCCTTGTTGGCTGCCCAATGAGAAAAACGAACCCATTTAGAACCGTATGACCATCTTGTAGCAGGTTTATGAGAAGCCAAAAGCACAGTAGCTACCCTATATGATCATTTATTTACTGAAGAATCAGCCAGGCAGTCAGGTGCAAAGAAGGAACACCATGGTGATAAACGCTGCCCAGTATTAGGAGGTCCTCCTCTGGGGGGAGGTGCTGGAATATACCTTGACCCAGTTTCCATAGCAGGGGAAACCACAGCTACGGGGCAATCAGGATGACTGAGACCCTGTCCTTTAGGATTTTTGCCAGGACCCTTCCTAGAAGAGGGAACAGAGGAAGGTGTACGGGAGACAGTTTCCCCAATGAACCTAAAATGCATTCCCAAGTGACTAGGCATCTACTGCGGCCCTGGAGCAGAAGGCTGGGCACTTTGTGTTCAGAGATGTGGCAAAAAAGTCTATGAGTATCCCATTGGGAGAAAATGGGTAGGACATATGTGTCCTGTAGAGACCACTTGTGTTGTAGGGAGCTATCCCTGCTGAGGGTATCTGCAGAAGTGTTGGACACACCAGTGACGTGCATAGCTGAGAGGGTCACTCCGTGGGCAATTGCCCACTCCCAAACCTCCATGGTCTCTTGACATAGGGCAAGGGACGCAGTGCCTCCTTTTTTGCATAGATAGTATTTTGTGGCAGTGTTGTCGGTGGCCACCAGGACGCTGGAGCCGGTGAGAAGCTCTGAAAAGGAAGAGAGAGCATATTTAACTGCTCTAAGCTCCAAAATGTTGATATGGAAGCGTGGTTCAACAGAGACCACCTCCCTTTTACTGACAATTCCTGACAGTGAGCCCCCCCCCAACCTCCAAGGGAGGTGTCTGTGAAAAGTTGGTATTCGTGCAAAGAGTTTCCAAACTTAATTCCCAACAACAGGTTGCATTCATCCAGCCACAAAAGTAGAGACTTAAGTATTGTGCATGGAACGGACAACAAATGCCACTGGGGATCCATATGGATTTTAAACTTGCATATAAATCAATTCTGTAAGGGCCTGGGGCAGAGCCATGGCCTTGGTGGAGGCCATCAAGCTCCACAGTTTTTGAACCTTGATTGTTGGCAGATACCTGCATGCAATAAAACATGTAACAAGATGAGCAACAGATTTCACCCTAGATTGAGGCAGGAAGGCTTTCCCTGGTGTTGAGTCTATTACAGAGCCAATAAATTCAATGGATTGAATGGGTGTTAGCCTGGACTTGGCATGATTAACAATCAGACCCAACTGTTGAAGAGTTCTGAGAACCTTAGCCACCTTGTCAGATAAAACCTCAAAAGAGTCCCCCACCAACAGCCAGTTGTCCAGGTAAGGGAAGACTGTGCACCCTTGCACAGTTAGATGAGTGACAACCTCAGATACACACTTAGAAGGAAAAAAAAAAAAAGTCTGGGTGCGAGGCTTCCGGTGGTGCCGTTGGAGAGAGCACTCCATTTCCCCAGGTTGTCCTGGGAGAAATCCAAGTTTGCGTTATTTTTGGGGTACATAGATACCCCAATCCGACCCTTGCAAGTGGGTTGGAAAGCAGGAACTCCCTGCAGCCCGCAAACGCGGTTTGACCTCCTAGGTACTCTGAGGGGGCTTTTTTAAGCCCCTCGGAGTCCTAGACGCCGGTCCTGCGAGGGCACTAGGGAAGGACATCGCCAAAACGCAACTTTGGCAGCAAGCTCTACCCTCCACCGCCTTAATACCAACATAAGGACTACATAAAGAAAAGAACCTCACCTCTTGACACCCAAGTGAGTACAAAAGAACTCTTCGTCTACTTACTAGAAATTTGAACAGACGGGAGGCTGATAAGAATATTTCTGGGACCCCCACCCCTCCATAATCCGAACTGAAAAAGTTTGATCTGAGTTAGTCATCGGGATTAGCGACAGGAGCCTTATCGGATCGATCAGCCTAAACCATAACAAAGAGTCGGAAGGATACCTTTTAGACTGACAAGAATTATCACCAATGAGAGGTCCGAAGGAAGGGGAGGGTGATTTCTCTTCCTGATTTTCCGGCGAATTCCTGCCACGTTTGCAGTAAGGGAGTGCCTGGAACGGAAGACTTTCTATAACACCCTCTCTATCATTGGAACTAAAACAACAGGAAGTAGCCGCGGGACTGAATATCCGTCGCACTCGAGTTACTTTCAAATCATTCCTGAAGGAATAACCATCGAGAAGAGGCGATAGAAGGTCTGCAGCACTAGTAACTTCCTGTTTACTTCCTGATTAATCCGATCTAGAGCGACCGAAAAAATTCACTGGTATTTTAAAACTTTAAAATGCAATTTTAAAGCCAATTTCGACTCTTTTCAACCCGAAAAAATTACTAGGCTGATCTTTGAACTATCATCTTTTAACCAGCACCTTAAAGGCCCTGTCGGTGGACATGTATTTTACCAGCTTTTTTTGAATGTAAATGTCTCGACCCCGCTCTGGCTCACTACATAGCCCTGCCTATACTAAACTAAGGGACTCTTTACAAACCTCGACCATGGAAAAAAAGTTACAGGATATGCTAACTAAACAAACTGAGGCAACAAATAAACAGTTTGAACAGATGTCTGCACAGATGGCACAGTTGACTTCTATGATGACAAATCTTGGTCAAGCATCCCAAGCTATTAATCAGAAGTTGGATGTGGTCACTGGAGACTTGAAAGAAGTAAAAACTCAAATGATTGTCATGAAGACAGATATGCAAGCGATGGATGTATCAATTAAGAAAGTGATGGATGAGCACAAGGACACAAAGAAAAAATTAACAAGCCAAGAAAAACAGATTGAAACAATACAAGCGGATCAGATGGCGGCAAAAAATCAAATGGCAATGATGGAGATGAGAGTGAAAGAGACCAACCTTCGTATACGCAATTTTCCAGATATGATGGGAGATAATAAAGAATCTGCAATACCAAATTTGGCCTACTTATTTCAGATAGATGAACAAGAATTAAAACAAGCCATTAATAGAATATACAGGATACCACTACCTGCTAGAATGAGAAGATCTAAGCCAAGAGATTTGATGATAGTGTTCTATGACACCAGAGTTAAAGACAAGATTATGAAGATTCATTATGAAAATCCAGTGTCAGCAGGAGACTCCTCTCTTATACTACTGAAGGATATTCCAAGGCATCTACTTTCACAGAGGAATAACTACAAAGACTTTGTGTCTATACTGAAAGCTAATGGCATCAAATATCGTTGGATTATGCCACAAGGTTTGGCTTTCACCTATAAGGAAGTGAAAACGACAATTCTATCCCAAGCAGATGTGGGGAAATTTTTGAGAAAATATAAAATGGACCTTAAAGAATTACCTGGAGAGAAGGAGGAAGAAGAAGAGGAAGAAGAAGAGGTACAGGGTGCAGAAGGTGGTACTAAATTATAGACTTTTTATTTTGCTAAAAAATACTACATTATGGCAAAAGCAATTTCTTGGAATGTAAATGGACTGAATGAGAAAACTAAAAGGGCCAGAATCTTCAAATATCTACAGAAATATAAATACTCCCTAATCTGCCTA
This sequence comes from Euleptes europaea, assembly GCF_029931775.1. NCBI lineage: Eukaryota > Metazoa > Chordata > Lepidosauria > Squamata > Sphaerodactylidae > Euleptes > Euleptes europaea. The sequence goes on from NC_079319.1 coordinate 81,105,622, forward strand.
CAAGAAACCCATATAGCTTCAAAGCATAAAAAATACTTGGAGAAACAGATGCTTGGACAAGCATTTATTGCTTCTGCTAAAACTAAAACAAAGGGAGTGGTAATCTATGCCCACCCCAGTCTCTGTCCAGAACTAGTATATAAAGACAATGAAGGAAGAATTGTAATTATCAGAACTAAAATATTGGGACAAAGGACAATAGTGGTTGGAATCTATGCACCCAATGAAGGGAAAAAATCCTTCTATGAAAAATTACATGACCTGATAACCCAGTACGCACAAGACCAAATTTTATTGATGGGCGACTTCAATGGAATTATTCTCCCATCTCTGGACAAAAAATCAAAAGCAAAAGATATCAATGATGGATGCTTGCCTAAAACTTTCTTTGCCATGGCTTCAGAATTAGAATTACAAGACATTTGGAGAACAATGAATACAACAGCTAAAGAATACACCTTTTATTCAGCAAGACACGATTCACACTCCAGAATCGATATGATATGGGCCAGTAAATCAATTTTCATGCAACTACGTAAAATTCATATTTTACCTAGAACTTTTTCTGATCACAATCCTGTTACCTTTGATTGGAACAATAAACAAGCATTTAGATGGCGAATGAACGATAAACTTTTAAAAGACAACAAGATACAAAAGGAATTACAGGTTTTAATGAAAGACTTTTTTGAAATTAACCTTAATGGGGAAACTTCTTTAAATACAGTTTGGGACGCATTCAAAGCTGTTCTGAGAGGTTCTATGATACAGAAACACTCGGCCTGGAAGAAGACTCAATTGCAATTTACAAACAACATACTTTGGAATTTACAAAATTTGGAGCAGAAATTGGTAATGGTAACACAGGAAGAGGAGAGAAGAGAAATTCAAATACAGATTTCTGCATCTAAACACCAATTAAATTTGGTAATAATGGAGGAAATGAATAAAAATCTGAAACTTGCTAAACAAAAGTATTTTGAATATGCAAATAAACCAGGAAAATTTTTAGCAACACAACTGAAGGACTCATTTCAAAAGAAGATTATAACAAAAATCCAAACTGCTAAAGGACCAGTTTATTCAACTTCAGAAATTCAGAAAGAATTTGTTTCATTTTACTCTAAGTTATATCAGAAAGAAAATACTCCAAAACAGAAAATAGACAAATTTCTAAACTCAATACAGATGAAAGCTTTGTCAATGACCCAGAGAGAATGTATTGAAGCTCCAGTAACAAGGGAAGAAATACAAGAAGCAATACTGAGACAAAAAACGGATAAAACACCTGGACCAGATGGAATTACTGCACTATTTTATAGAACTTTTAGTGACAATTTAGTTGGATTTTTTGGTTCACTTTACAATGCAATTTTGGACGAGGGAACATCCCCGGAGACTTGGTCACACGCATTTATATCACTGATACCCAAAGAAGGAAGAGATCCAGAAAAAACATCTAATTACAGACCTATATCGCTCTTAAATGTGGATTACAAAATTTTTGCTTCGGTTTTGGCATGTAGGATAAAGCAATTTATTAAGGATCTTATACATGAGGACCAAGCAGGTTTTATACCAGGAAGGCAAATAAAAGACAATGTAAGAATTTTACTAGATTCACTGGAATATTATGACCATAATATTCAACAAACTGCGGCTTTTGTATTTTTGGATGCAGAAAAAGCCTTTGATATGGTCTCTTGGAACTTTTTGAAACGGATTTTGGATAAATTGAATTTTGGAGATCGTTTTCAGAAAGGTATATCGGCTATTTATACCTCCCAACAAGCTAAAATTTTGGTTAATGAATCAATGTCAGATAACTGCCAAATCACGAAAGGGACTAGACAGGGATGTCCCTTGTCTCCACTTTTATTTTTGTTGGTGTTGGAACCGCTATGTGTGAAACTAAGAAGTATGGAGGACATCCGTGGGCTAAGAATTAAAAAACATGAATTTAAGTTGAGAGCATTCGCGGATGACCTACTGCTAATTTTGGAAAACCCAACACAGTCAATGAATATACTTCAGGAGACTTTGGATGATTTTGGAAAAGTATCAGGCTTTAAAGTGAATCAAGAAAAAACAAAGATAATATTTAAAAATTTATCGGAAATACAACAACAGGAATTTATATCATATACTGGCTGGGAGAAAGCTAACAAAGTTAAATACCTGGGAATTTGGATCACTGCAAAGAATAAAGATCTGTTAACCAACAATTACCTCAAGTTATGGGGTAAGATTAAAACTGATATGATTATATGGTCAAACAAAAAATTGTCATTAATGGGACGTATCTCAACGATCCAAATGAATGTCTTACCGAGGATGCTCTTCTTATTCCAAAATTTACCAATAATATCACAAACAAAATATTTTGAAACTTGGAGGAAAGACATTTCAAACTTCATCTGGCAAGGAAAAAAACCAAGGACTGCTTATAAATACTTGGTGGATCTAAAAACTAGAGGAGGTTTAGCACTGCCTAACTTTCAACTCTATGCTGAAGCGGTAGCTTTAGTATGGCTAAAAGACTGGATGAATTTGTCAAATGTACGTTTGCTAGACTTGGAAGGTTATAATAACTTAAGTGGATGGCATGGTTATTTGTGGTATGATAAAATTAAACTACAAGCAACATTCCGTAATCATATAATCAGGTCCTCTCTACTTCGTATTTGGATGAGATATAAACACATTTTGGAACCAGAAACACCGATGTGGATATCGCCCCAAGAAATGCTAACTTTGCGCCCACTTAGACCAGACAAATTTATTACTTATCAAGATCTAACTAATTGGGAAGGAAAGAAATGCTCACTAAAAGACTTTCAACTGCTTAAGGATGATTTACAATGGCTTCAATATTACCAAATCAAATCAGTTTTTGTACAAGATGCAAAAAAAGGTTTCTCTAAAGAAAAATCTCCTTTTCAAAGGATTCTACTAGACAATAATACAAAGCTGATTTCTAAAATGTATAATCTCCTTTTAACAATATACTGTGAGCAGGACACGATTAAACCAACTATGATCGATTGGGCTCAAAATGTGGGACATGATATTGTTTTAAATAAATGGGAAAGATTATGGTCTAAAGATTTAAAAGGAATAAAAGCACAGTCAGTGCGAGAAAACATCTATAAAATGATGTATAGATGGTATCTAACACCCAAGAAAATTGCAAAGATTTATAAAACGATGTCCCCTATTTGTTGGAAATGTAACAAAGAAATTGGTTCCTTTTATCACATGTGGTGGACCTGTGACAAAGCCAAAGACTTCTGGGACATGATTTATAACGAACTGAGACTAATACTACAAAAGAATATATCCAAAACACCAGAAATGATGTTATTGAGTATGATTCCAGACGACTTAGCAACACAAAGAACCTTTTTGATATATGCCACAACAGCTGCGAGACTGCTTTATGCAGCGAAATGGAAAGGGCTAGAAACTCCAGAGAAAAAAGACTGGATTGTTAAAATGTTTGAAGTGGCAGAAATGGCAAAACTCACAGCTATTCTAAATGAAGAAAATGACGTTCGGTTTTTGGGGGAATGGGGGGCGTGGATGCATTATTGTGAATATGAGTTAAAATTGGGAAGAATGGAAGAATATTTTCTAATCTGATCCAGAGGATTATTTTTGATTTTTTTTTTTATATTGAATAAGCATAATTATATTTACTAACAGATTATGGTTTTTTATATATGGTATTGATATTTTATCAAGATTAGATTACCTATGACGGGAGGAACTTTTTATTAAGAGGCAGATAGAGGTGATGGGGAAGTCAAAAAATTTTCCATTTCTTTTTTTCTTTTTTCTTTTCTCTTTTTTATTATATGATATGGAATTATAACAACTTTAGGTTAGAATTGAAATTCGATATTGTTATAGATGTTGTTTAATGCAATGGAAAATTTCTATTATAAAACCCAATAAAATTTATATAAAAAAAAAGAAAAGAAAAAAAGTCTGGGTGCCGTAGAAAGACCAAAGGGCAACACAACATATTGGTAGTGTACACCATTACATGAAAACCTTAAGTACTTTCTGCAGTGTGGATGTATGGATATATGGAAGTATGCAAGAAGCTTTCCAATGGGAGCCTGCAGCTGGCCTGCGCAAGCGCAGTTCCCATGCTTGCCTGCACAGAGGCCACAAAGGTGAAGTATTGGTTTCCAGGTGATCAAAACAAGGAATTGTAACTGGATCACTGGAGTGAAGCAGCTTTTATGTAGTGCTCATTCCTATTCATAGTATACAAGAGTCCTAAATATCTTCACAAAACATATATTTGTACAAGGCACCTGCTCCCTGCTTGAAGCACACCATAGTCCATATTGCATAAAGTAGTCTACAAGAGTCTGGTAGATGGATTGTCCTATATCACAGTAGAGTGGCCTTTCACTACCTTCCAGCTCTATGATCCTGTGAACACAGAGCCCTTTTCCTGGCACTGCACTTAATCACTGATAAATGTCAGATTTTGGAGCTCTTTTCAATCGATGATAAATGATGTCACTGAACTGTTCCCATGGTACTCATGAAACTCTGTTTCTTCAAGGACTCAAACACATAAAATAGCTGGTGAAGGAAGGACACAAGTACTTTAAAACATGGAGAGAGAAGGCTGTGATTTATATGGCTTTTTATCAGTGTAGTTCTAGGGTGAGTGATATCTCCCTCCAGACTTTTTTAGCGAACAGTCATGAGCCCAACTGCCCCTACTAAAAACACGAATGGATTATATGATGGCAATCATCACAGTTTATGGCTCTGCAGATTTGGGAAATGAGAAAGGAAGCAAGAAGTTTGGGCCTTATTTTGTAGGTCCATCAGGGCCAGACTTTGGAGTGGAAGTTCTGGGCTTACAGGCTGTGCATCTGCCCCCCCCTCCCAAAAAAAGCAGGCAGTAGTTCCACATTTGAAGTGTACGTTACCATCTAAAGGGCTCCTTGTAAAATCCTTAAGTCTGGAGTCTAAAATTACTGAACAGCATGACTGCTTACTTCCCACCAGCACATATGCTTTCGTAGCAATACTAGCATCATGATCCAACAATGTAATAATAATAAGTAACAGGTTTTTAATAGCAGATTTTGTATGATTTTCTGTATAATTAAGCATACAAATATATCAATGATACAACCACCAACAGTTTTTAAATATTGTTTGAATTACTTTTATTTTCTTATTGCAAAGCAAATGATTAATGAAAGGGTTAAGGTAAAATCAGGTGGCAGAGTTTTGTATTTGAAACAGGTCTCCAAGTGTATCCCTCAGCATGCTCAACAGAAGAGGAAATCCAAGCAATGGCCTTTCACATGACATCATAAAAGCCTAATTTATCGCCAGCCACCAAACATCTAGAAAATCATAACATCCTTTCAGGAAAGTCATGTGCAAAATAATCAGATCTACTTTGATGACAGCTTTAGTATGTGAGTTCAAGTAGGACACGATAAAGAGTAACCCTTTACAGGTGCTTGTTTACAACAAAGCAGGACCTCACAGACCTTATTTTACACTTTAATTGCAGTCTTGGCCCAACAGGAGCATTTCTTGCTGTTTCTTCTATATACATGTCTACCCAAATTAGTAATAATAAGGTGAGATTCTGGACTTTTTATTCCATATTTAGCTCCCCTCTATTAATGGACAAACAGGAAGCTGAACCCCAAGGGCCCTTTAACAAATTTTGGTCTGAGACAACATAGGAGGGAATGAAGGACATAGTGTGGTACCAACAGTTTAGACCAGAGGTGTCATACTCAATTGTTACAAAGGCTGGATATGTCATAAATGTCACTTGGTCGGGCCAGGCCATGCCTCGCCAGCCTAGATCCAGTGTGTGTGTCTCTCTCTCTCTCTGTGTGTGTAGGGGGATGACTGCCTCAGCTGGCTCGCAGGCCAGATAAGAGCTCTCAAGGGGCCAAATCTGGCCCACGGGTCTTATGTTTGACACCCCTGGTTTAGACATTGGATGTGAACCTGTGGATGGAATCTCCTCAAATGCAATTCTGAAGTGGTCTTAGGTATAATCTGATGAAAGGAACCACAGTGATGGTTGATGCCATTAAGCCAACAATTTTTGAGTTGTAAACACTGATTGAAATCTGTTGCACTAAAATCTGGAGACCAGGCACTTCAAAGCCCCTATACTATCAGGAGGGGGGAAAGCCTTACCCACAGAGGAGTCCAATACAGCATCACCTGGGGAAGGGAGGGAGGTGTCCTCTGACTCCTCATCAGATTCCTTGCCCCTTCTTCCTCATGATCCTAAGGAGCATCATGATGGGCAGGCAAGGACCTCTTTGCAGTTGATGCTGCTGAAGGCAGGGCAGTCATTCTCCTTGCAGGAAGAGAGGAATGAGATGGAGCATCAGTGCAGTGATAATTACAGCATGCACATAGTGGGGGAAACATTGGGGGGACAGCAAGGCCCTTGATGGTGGTGTCCCCAATGGAGATGCCCATGCCCCCTCTCTTGGTGGTAAAAATAAGGATTGTGGGTTGGTTGACTCTCAGTGTCAGATGGGACTGCAGGAATTTCAATGATGTCATCATTTGATGACGAAAAACATACATCAGGTTCCATAGGAGATGGCATACGACAGGGGTGGTGAACTCATTTGTTACAAGGGCCGGGTATGACATAGATGTCACTTGGTTGGGCCAGGCCATGCCTCTCCAGGCCAGATTGGGAGCGGTGTGTGTTTGGCTGCCTCAGCTAGCGAGCCCACAGAGGGCTCACCAGCCCACATAGGCACTGGGGAGATGGGTGCCTCAGCTGGCTCGTGGGCCTCTCAAGGGACTGGATCTGGCCCATGGGCCATATGTTTGACACCCCTGACATACGAGGTCTCTGATGGCATCAGTCCATGGAAGCATCTTAACGTCGAGGTGGAAAACAATGCTCAGGAGAAGGTGATAAAGAGATATGCCTCGACCCCGACCTGCCTCAGTGCCGAGACGAACTTGATAGGTGTCGAGATGTCAACCGAAGTCGAGAAGAAGATCACTGTCCAGAAGATCTAGATCAATGAGATGACCTCTCCAGAGAGTGTGACTGGCATCAAGATGGTGAAGACCATTGATGTTGTGATGGCGGCTCCGACAAGACATGAGGTGAATGGAGCGCTGACTGTAACGGAGAAGCCTTCCGCGATGTAAGGTGATGTGAAAGACCTCTGTCTGAGACCATGGAGAGCCGCTGCCTGTCTTAGTAGACAATACTGACTTTGATGGACCAAGGGTTTGATTCAGTAGAAGGCAGCTTCATGTGCCTCTTTCACACTCTGGGAAGGGGTAGTTGGTCAGGCCTCCTTGGAGTCCTTCAGCTTTGAGGCTGTCTCTTGGCACTTTGTGGGGGACTTAGACCCTAGTGCACTAATATGTTTGGTTTTCTTTTTAACCTTCTTAGCGGGCGGCTCTGATGAGGCATGATGAGGCTGTAGTATCTTGGACAGGACCCATCGGAGGTGGTGGAACCGACAAGACCAAAGGAGAGGTTCCATGACTTGTTTGCCTCCTTGTTCAGGGGCTTTAAGGAATTTCTCCCATAAAGGGCCTTTCAGCCTTGAGGCCCTTTCTTGCCTGGGCTTGTTTGTGAAAAGGCCACAGGCACAGCACAAGGACATAACATGCCCTTCACCCTAACACACTGGTTCCCAACCAGGGGTCCGTGGACCCCCAGGGGTCCGCGAGAACTAAATTAAGGTCCGCGAAACAAAGTTATAAACCCATAATAAATTAATATTTTCAATTAAAAGTTCTCTATTATAAAAATATATATATTCAAATATTATTCTAAGTTTAATGTTTAACTAACAGTTATGATTAAAGTTTATTTTCAAATTGTTGGAATTTTTATTTTGAACCTTGGGGTCCCTGCACCGAACAAAAAAGTCCTAGTGGTCCCTGGTCAAAAAAAGGTTGGGAACCACTGCCCTAACACAAAAGGCATTCTTCATGTTAGTCGTGCTGCACCATCTTAGTACCACAGTGCTGGCATTTCTTATACAATGCCATGGGAAACGATGAAGAAGACCTGTTGAAGTCTCAACAAAAGATTTATCTCAGAAAAGGAGAGAAGCTGAAATATGTTCTTTCCCCATGGCAGCAGAAAGAGAATTGAGAGAAGAGTGCTCCCCCACTCCATGACGTGCCCATTTGGACAGGAAGCGCCGTTGGCTCCAGTGTGAGACGGAGGGTAGGGGGAGCACTCCTTCAGAGCTGGTCTTTCTAGAAGCTTGGAAAGTTTTTTTCTCTGTGGCTGGCCTGCACATGCACAGTTCCCATGAGAGACTGCACAGATGTCACGAAGATGAACCAGAAAGTATTTAGAATAAAATCCCTTAGAAAAGTTTGAGTCAGGAACACACTCACACCTTAAAAACAATCACTGCCAAGGCTAATTGTTCTGGACAATGCTGATTGCTGCCATGAGGAGGACCTGGGGAGGTTTATGCAGAAACTCCAGCCAAAAACCTCTTTGTATAATGGAGAGAACCCATGAAGTAATTTCTGAGGTAATTTCCTCCCAACAGGACAGAATAGGTAACAATCTCTCCAAGAATACTAGAGGAGGAGGCTGGTGCTGTTTAGTAGTCAGAAGAGAGACATCTGGCTTTGGTGGGCCTGTTTCAGAGACTTAGGATGTGGTTGTTTGGCCTGAGGCCAGGAGATTCTCCTATTCTCTGAGGTTGGGATGGTGGATAATAATGATAAGCATAATACTGTGGAATACTCTTCTGGTACCTGCTGTGCAATTGCTGATACTGATGATATAGTTGGGAACGCTGCTTGTAAGGCTGAAAAATTGGAGAAGTAACACCCAAGGATTTAGCAGTCCGCTTGTTCCTTTTTATTTGCGTTGGAGTGTCATCAGTCTTAGAGGAGAAAAGGTGGTCTCCTTCAAAAGGTAAATCCTTTTGCCCATGTTTCAGGGGCAAGGCCATAGATTTAAGCCAAGTAAAACAACACAGAGTGACAGCAGAAGCCAAAGAGCTGGCAAAGCAATCAGCCGTGTGTTGCCCAGCATTCATTTGCTGTTTGGACAGCTTAATTGTCTCCAACTGATGCATCCTTGCTAAAGAGCATTTATCTTCAGGGATCAGATCGATGTAAGATAACATTCACTCCCACAAGAATAACTGGTAAGCAGCCATAATGGCTTGATAATTGGCAATGCAGAAATTCAAGGCCACTACAGAGTATACTTTGCAACCTATGGCAGCCATATTCGGTCCATCTCTATTCACCAGCGAGGAATGAGATCCTTCCCTATGCCTCGCTTGGACGTCTTCAGTGACCGGTGACTTAGGTGGGGGATGGGTAAAGAGGAACATGCAATTGTCTTGCTTGGCTTTATACATGTTCTCTATCTTGAGCAAAGTAGATGGAATAGAGGCCAGTTTCTCCCAAATGGCTGTAGTGATGTCAAGAAAGTCCTCAAGCATGGGGAAAGCCACTGTCACTGGAACATCAGAAAAGAGTGCACTGATAATCTTTTGGGTTAGATGAAAAGAAAGTCCATTTCCAAAGATTTGGCCATGCACATCTGTTGAGTATAAATGAATATTTTCATTAGGAGAAATGGGGGGCCCTTCCCCAACCGCCTCATCAGGAGATGGATCCAACAAGAGCTTGGAACCAACATCCTAATTGGAGGCCTCTTCTTCACCATTGGAGTACTGACATATGGTACTCTGGAAACTATGATGGGCTGAAGGGCTGACATATGGGTCCCCCCAGTAGGTGCATATGGAGGGTAGGGGTAAGGTGCCCACAGACCTGGTAGAAAGGGTTCAAAAGGGAAGAAGGACCCTCACAAATTTTTCTTCTGTTATCAATAACTGTGAGGGTTTTTTTTAATATTTCTTAAACCCCACACCTTGTCATCTTTGTTTGTGTGAGGAGAAAGCTTCCCTTTCCTCCCCCCGATGAAATTGACAGGCTTAGAGGCTGTAGCTGATTTTATAATTATGAATATAAATGGAAGTTTATTATTTACAGAGAGGTAGATAGATTGTTTGCTTTTCTTCAATAGAGGCACAAAGCTTAGTTGGTTAGGAACAGTTCAAATCTTAAATAGTTACAGGCACGGTACTTAGTTCTCAGAACAGTCTCTTCAGGCTATTCAGTAAATATATTCAGACTTGGTTCAATATATTCAGTACAGTTAATATACTCAGTGTGGACACAGTTTACCCTAGCACAAAGAAAACCAGAGAGTGGAGGTTTATCTACAACCTTTCCTACTGCTTAGATTTGCCCTCCTCCTGTGGAAAATAAATGTTTCTCCCCCAAAACACTGAATCAGGAGTCTCCCTATTTCAGGAGCCACCTCTCACTTAGTGACTGAAGAAAGGGTTTTTCTCTCTCTACCCCAATCTTCCACTCAGGTTTGGTTTATACAAGCTAGGTAATATTTGAACACACAGGTTCTAAGAGTCCCTACACACAACTGCACAGTTCAGGAGCTCTGAGCTAAAAGATCAAGAACTTCTCCCTCCCTCCAAGAAGACTCCTGTCAGCTCACCAGATTCCGCCCACTGCCTGCAGGCATTGACTGACTGAGTTCCTCAGTCTCAGAGTTTACATTGAACCCTGTATTGGTCACATGTCCCACCCTTTTAGCTCATTGCTAACGTGAGGTTTTCAAACCTCGTCAATGCAATGGATGAAACATGCGGTCACATTTTTATGCACTTTACTTATTTTTACCTGAACAAGTTACATTATCATTACTTCCATCATCGTGCAGACACAACATACACATTTTTTTTCTGTTTAAATACATGACATTACATACACAGTGCAATATACCTAAATCATAGGTAAATCTTCTGGAGTGTGCGCCTGCCATGACATTCTCTTTCCCTCTGATGTGTACTATGTCAAAATTATAATCTTGTAGTTGAAGGCTCCACCTGATCAGTTTGCTATTAGAGCTCTTCACCTGATTTAACCATTTCAGAGGAGAATGATCCGTGCACAGTGTGAATTTTCTTCCCCAGATGTATGCTTTCAGTTTCCCCACTGCCCACACTATTGCAAGACATTCTCTTTCGATGACTGAGAGGTGCTCCTCTCTCTCTGCCAGTTTTCTACTCAGGTATAGAATTGGATGCTGAATCCCATTTTCGCCCAAAACGAAAATCTCCCAAATCTAAAAATAAATAAACACACTGGGGGGTTTAAAAATCCAAACATGATAAAAGGAACACTTGTAGCTTTAAGCAACAGATTCCCTCAGCGGCTGTTGCTAGGCAACCACAGCTTTCCAAGGCTTGGGTCTGTCCAAAAATGCAAGGAGGGGCACAACTCTTTCAAGGCCTATTTTGGCCTTTTAGGGAGGGCAGCTTGGGGCCAGGCCTGACTAGGGTTGTCAGCTCCAGGCTGGGGGAGAGAGAAAGCTGAAGACTGAGAGGCAGATAAAGGTAGTTTGGCTGTTGGGTGGGAAAGGAAGGAGATAGGGTTGCCAACTCCAGGTGAGGAAATACCTGGAGGTTTGATAGCTAGAGCCTGGGGAGGGGGGTTTGAGGAGGGGAAGAAGAATAGTTGGTTTTTATACACTGATTTTCTTTACCTTTAAGGAGTCTCAAACTAGCTTACAGTTGCCTTCCCTTCCGCTCCCCACAACAGACACCATGTGAGGTAGGTGGGGCTTAGAGTTCTGAGAGAACTGTGACTAGTCCAAGGTCACCCAGCTGGCTTCATGTGGAGGAGTGGGGGGGGGGAAACCAAGTTCACCAGATTAGTCTACCGCTCTTAACCACTACAACATGCTGGCTCTCTGATGGACCTCAGAGAGGTATAATGCTACAGACTCCACCCTCCAAAGCAGCCATTTCCTCCAGGGAAATCCAGTTGGGTGCTGGAAATCACCCAGAATTACAACTGCTCTCCAGAACAGACAGAGATCATTTCCCCTGGAGAAAATGGCTGCTTTGGAGAGTGGACTCTATGGCATTATGCCATGCTGAGGTTGCTTCCCTCCCCAAATTTCGCCCTCCCAAAGCTCCACCTCCAAATCTGCAGGAATTTCCAAAAGGATCTCCATAGTTGGGAGATCTGATGTGATTCCAGAAGATCTCCAGGTCCTCCCTGGAGGTTAGCAACCCTAGAAAGAGATAGGGAAGCAGGAAAAGGGAGAGGCTATGGGAGCTTTCAGGGAAAAGAAAGCGGAAATACTAGGGGAGTGAAAAATGAGATGCCTTCCCCGTCCTTACAGGTTCCCACTTATACTTGTTATATCCTTCATTCTTTTTCAGGGCACCATCACCAAATCCAAATAGTGTTGATCAGAGTGTCCTTTCCATGAACCTTTTAGTTGAAATACCTTCATCTGAAAAAAGGAATTTTTGATCCCAAACGGGGGGGGGGGGGGGAGGAATCTTGATTATTTCACCCTGCAGCAAATGTGAAAGAATGTTTCAGAAAAGGAAAAGCTGTCATTTTCATATGATCCTGTCCCAATTAATAAGCTTCCTTTAGATCCAGGAGAAGTAGCACTGCCAAAGCATTTTCTGTTTACCTTTTCAAAAAGCATTGGCACTGGATTGGGTGGGTGGGTGGAGGGGTTCCCCATCTTCTCATACATTGCCTCATCAGAGATACTTCCCACCACATCATTTTCTAAAGTTCCCTTCAGATATTTAAACAATTCTACCATATGGATTTTGAAAGACATAATCCAGGACCCATTAGGTGAAGTACAGTTGCTCATACCCCAAGATAATGTCATAACTATGCAGACCACTGCTAATTTCTCGAATAAGCAAACATTCACCACCCTAGTGAAAAGACTTCACATTTTAGTGATCACTTTTTCATAGTAACACTCCATAAACAGTTGTGTTGCAACTGCAACAGTGAAGATGTGACCACATAAAACAAATCAAATAATTGCTCACCTCACACAGCCAGAAAACCCCAAACCGATGTTTAATATGGATCGCAGATTACAAGAGTATTCTACACAAGGCAGGAAACCATCATTGCATTCTGTGGTTTTGCTGCCAATTTTTAAGGTATGTCATGAATTATAGTCTGAGAAATAAGTTCTGTGATGGGATGCATTCAGTAAAAGATGTCCTATAATAGTTAACTTATCCTCAGTAAGCAATAATCATAGAACAGCAAAAAGTAGTAGTACCTGCCTTTTTGGAGTTGTTTATTTTGGTAATCCAAGTCATATGTTTTCAGCAACAGGAAAAAAAGTTCAGATCTTTATTAGGAGCATGGACCACCTTGTGGCAGTGTAATCCTGCCGGCTATTGCATGTATGCAATGGTAAATTTGTCGAACAGTTGCTCATTTTTACTCCTTTTCAGTGATTATCTATTACACAGGCTAGGAAAATGTGAGTAATAAAGGGAGAGAGAATTTAGGACGCCTCCCTTAATCACACACTTTTGGCTCCTCTGTCTTAATTCTCCTACATGCTCTTTTAATTATTTCCTTTGCAAGTCCTTTTAAGGAAAAAAAAGCTGATGAGAGAAATGATAGGAGAAGAGAAGCGTCAATTGAGTTGTTCTCAGAACGACTGCAATTTTTTAATTAACTGCTTAGGGCAGTTAATTACACCTTTTGACTGATGCTACCGATGTATGTAAGTGAAGAGCTTGATGTCCTCTTTGTCTGTGAGCAAATCAATGCAGATTATGCCTCATTTTTCTCTTCCAATTGATACCAAGGCTGTACTGACAGATCAGGATGTGGAATACATTCCACACACACATGACCAACTAATACAGGCAGCCTTTCCTGCTAACACAGAAATTTCTAGTTCCCCATTCTTAGATGTACTGATGCATCTTGTTCTGACTTAAGATCAAAAATTAGTTTTCTATTCAGCTTTGTAATATGAGCAGCAAAACATTAAAATAACATTTATCTGTCTTACCAGGGAACTAGAAAGAAAAATAAAGGACCCCCACCTTTAAGGGTAAACTTCAATAATCTAAGTCTATATTGTGTGTGAAGTGTTGGCAAGTTGCAGCTGAATTATGGCGACCCCTTTTTGGGGTTTTCATGACAAGAGACTAACAGGTGGTTTGCCAGTGCCTTCCTCTGCATAGCAACCCTGGTATTCCTTGGTGGTCTCCCATCCAAATACTAACCAGGGCTGACCCTGCTTAGCTTCTGAGATCTGACGAGATCAGGCTAGCCTGAGCCATCGAGGTCAGGGAAAGTCTACATTAGTTATCAGTTATTTCACCTTGACAATACTATATAATCACATGATTCTGGGCTACAAAATATCTTGATGTACAGATAAATCAAACAATGAGAGTGACAGAAATTAATATTAAGCCAACCAATTTTCAGTGACACCAAGAAACATACTATAAAAAAGGAATTCATTAAGAATTCTCATGTTACCTATTGAAAGTACAAAAAGTAAAGCTTTCCAAATGGTATCTGCCCTTTTCATTTATTATTAAAGTATTTATACTCTGCCTTTCTCCTCTAAGACTAAGTTAGCTAATAACATGTTAATATGCTAAAGCAAAAAGCAGTATGAAGTACAACCTGTATAAACATAGGAAATAATATTCAAACAGGGCTGTCAAGAACACTGGTAAAAAAGACTCAGTGCACATCAGAACAGAAAGAACAGCCCAAACTATACCTGCCAGTTATTTTAAAACATGTCCTATGAGAGAACTCTGACTTTTATACCCTTCTAAAACTTCTTTGCATGGGCTAGTCCATAATGTTGGGCTAGTAATGGAAAATATTCATGCTCAAGCAGTGGAAGAGCAAACTGTTCCATGGACAGAGATACAAAGAATGTCTGGGTCAGATGAATGGACAGGTACATATTGGGAAAAACAGTCTTTCAGATATGTGGCTCCCAAGTCATTAAGGCTTTGCTAGGTAAGCACCAGCACCCTGAATTGAGGCCAGAAGCTAACAGCCAACCAAAGGTTTTCAACACTTAAATGCTAATGAGTGGCCACATCCTGCACCTACTGAAGCTTGTTGATTGTCTTCAAGAGCAAACAGTAGTAATCAAAGCTCTCTCTGTGTACCAAAACCAAACCTGAAATCAGATCAAGAGTAGATGTGCTATCCAGGAATGCCTGGAGTTGCTCTGCCACTACCTCTTTGCTTGAAAAACCTAAATTGCAGACCGGTCCGTAATTGGGCACCTTATCTACTGTCAAAGAAATCTTCTTAAAGTAAAGTGTCATGGGATGCAAGAGCACGTCTCAAGACTCAGCCCGTCCCACACCTTGCAGCCCTCCACAGATGCTCCCCACCCTGTCCCTAAGGGACTTCCGAGCTGGGTCGACTCATTCAGACAGGAGGATCATCTCACTGCAAAGACAAGCGGCAAAAGGGCTGAGTTGCCACAGCGACACCACAGGAATAGAAAAAGCCCCACAAATCAGATGTGCTGTTTAAAGGGAAGCTCCGCATGACCCAGTCCAACATCAGCCACCTGGCAAGCAAAGGACAAGCCGGACCACGTGGCTCGCCCCCTGGCTGCCGACTAGCTGGAGCCCAGAGGGAAGGGTGGTGCAGATATGGAGCAATTGAAGTCAGCCGGCCGGGCCGGAGGACTCCTGAGAACCAATTGCCCGACAAGGGCCTTTTAGGGCCTTCAAGGGGATGGGGTCAGGAGGGGAACTTGGGAAGGAGGGAGGAGCCAAGGGTGTATAAAGGGATGCCAGGCTGAGGCCAAGGAAGAGTGCTGCAGGGCAGTCTGTCTGAAGACTAGCCCTGGGAGCTAACAAAGAAGGCAGGGGGTTGTGATGCCTAACAACCCCCCTCTTTGAACTGCTGCCAGGGATGCCAACCTCTAAGGAGGTTTAGTGGGTGATGCGGTCAAGAGCCACAATGGGGCACCCTGGAAGGTCATGACATAAAGATTTAATCATTGCTTTTTCAAAGGCTGTGTGACCCTGGTGCTGGTGTAAATGCCACTCATGCTGGCATAAGGGGTACTTATGCCGGCGCTGGGGAGTGGTGCAATAGTGCCACAGATGGGCGCCAGTGCAGCCACAGCAGCAGCACACACCAGCACACCTCCAGTGCAGGGGCTCACTCCAGCACCAAAGGAGGCATGTCCAGGGGTGGGGCTGGCATTAGTCAGCTTCCTGAGCCCTTTCGGCACAGGAATGCCTACATTAAACGGCATGAACTTACGCCAGCAAAAATTTAGGCGCAGCCCATGGAGCTACAGTACATGAAGGGTTCCACAGTGGTTGGGGGAGCGTCCCTGTCAGGTTGGTTGGTGGCCAAGGTGTGGCAAGCCGTTTAGGAGGCACCATCCCCGGCCACGGTGCAGCTACCCCTCCTCTGGATTGCGCTGCCCATCTTACTAGCCTTTTGCTGCTTGGGACAGTCTCTTTTCTCCTTTCTCTTAGTCAGATGGACTGGCGTAAGTGCCCTGGCGCCATCGCATATGCCTCTCACTCCAGCGCGAGTGGCATTTACGCCAGTACTGGGGTCACGCCACCTCCTTGGCACTTGTGCTCCCCCCCCCCTTGTGGATTGTGCTGTTAAGAGAGTAAATTCCTCAAGACTTTGATGGAAACAACGACAACAGTATTCAGCACTCTTGACTTTGCCTTACTACTCTTAGATGGTGTGCTGAAAACCTGTCTACCTTGTCAACCATAGTTCAGATTTATCTAATTTATGGTACTGCTGCATAGAAACTTCTAGCATACCTGCTCTGGTACTTTCAAATTTGCCCAGTCCCTTTTTATTTTCCCCATCTCTACAGCAAGCAAGAAACAGAGTTTTGTAGGCTGATCACAGGTGATATATAATATTAATGCAAGTATTTGATGTGCTACATGAGCACAATGATCCCTGAAAATCACCCTGTTCAGACATGCCCTGAAAATAGGATTAGAGATGCAAACAGGAAACATGCAAAGGGTTCCTCAAATGGATGAATAACTTGAATGTTGAGCATTTTGGGAAAGTTTGGTTGAAGCTATGATGGATTCTGATATCGACAGTGGGAACTAGTTCACACAGATATTTTTCTCTTACCCATAACCACAAAACCATCCTTAGCTTTGTTTGTGCTGTTAATATCATGGAAAAACATTAGAATTAATTTGAACATGCACAGTAGTATAGTCAAACATTCCAGTGGGGTACCCATGTTAGTCTGTCATACTATAAAAAAAAAACCCTCCCAAACAAAAAGGAGTCCTCTGGCACCTAAGATAACAGATTTAATATTGTTTAACAAACCTGTTAACCTATAAATTGTCAAATATCCTTGTTGGTTTTGATACATACACAGTGATTCTAATAACTGCAGAAAGTGCTGTTGAATACCACAGGTTCACGGCAGCACTTCTCCATGTGATCACAGTGCTGTTGGGTGATTAATACACCATGAACGACCACTTCAGACTATGAGATTTTCCTGCCTTGTTTTTAAAATTTGGACATTATATTATTAAGGTCCTATATTAGTATGATTAATTAACTCATTATATTCTTTCATCCACATTTTATATATGAGTGCATGCTGCTACACAGATATACTATATTTACTAGTTCTTGAAGCAGAGATAATTTCATTTCATTAATGAATTTGTACCCCAGCTGAAACACGTCTATAGGGACATCAAATTAAGATTGTGTGTGTGAGTATGCTTTAAAATGTTTGACTCAGTAAACATGCTCAGCACATGCCTGGCTGTGTTACTCATCTTTTTCCACTTCCATATACACAGCCAGATCCTAAAGTACTAACATCAATGTCAATCAAATCAACACACAAGTGACCAAATTATGACTAGGTACAACATTTTGGTCTCAGACATTGTACATTAAAATTTATTTTTAAAGCCTTGGAAGTTACATTTAAGGGGAAAAAATTTCTCATGGTTTTTGTTTACAAGTTATCAACTTAATTTTCTGTTCCAAACAGTACTCCTAAACCATAGAAAGCTTTCAAACTTGAATTATCAGACCCAATCTCTATTGTAACTGTAGATTATTTATTTATATGTGATGCAGTTATAGGTCCTTTGGAATTCCTATAATGTTAGTAGCAGCAAGAAAAAAAAATAACTTCCATTTAATAGATTGCTATTTTTGAAAGAAAAGAAACCCTGTATAAAGCAATATGACCCATTCACTGATTTTTATGAACTTGAAGTCCTTCTGGGAGTGTCAGAAATTTACATAATGTTTCAAGAGTATTGGATTCTGAGCCTGGGTTCCTGATTTATCTGGAAGATGTGTAAAAACACACACAGTGAGACAGTTCTTTGGCTGCACATCTGAAAACTCTCAAGCATGTAAGTTATTGCTTATAAGCCCAGTTGTAACTCATGGCTACATAACTCTTTTTTATGGAAAGTTAGAAATATTTTATTTTTGTTGTTGTTGAAAGTACCATTTTACAGCTAAATAACACAGCTTTAGAGAATAAATACCAATGATAAAGGACACATAATCCAAACTTTTGGATAATAGCAGAACGATGATGAAACAAAAACTTTATCAAGAGGAGTCTGCCAAGCTCTTAAAATATTTTTTTCAAATCTATCAGACCTGAAGTGTAAACTCAAGAGCAGGAACTAAAATATGAATCATGTTATAAATCTACTGTCTTTTATTTACACCAAGTTAGGTTAGGTTTCTGCAGTTAGGACAGAATAATTATGTTTTATCTTGCAAATTTTATCTCTACAGACTTTCCTGACCAGTAGTCCTAATATATGGGACTCCTCTCTCCAGCCAGTAGGAGTCAGATTTGTCAAAAAGTCTATGGACTGTGTCTCCCAGTTATCTCTTGGTGATAATTTAGTGAGATGATTTTTTAAATTAACTCACAGCAACTAAGCCTGACCATTGTTAATATAGTTGAACTCCTGAGCGCAGCTCCATCTTACACCCTTACATTCTTTGCTGACTAATTGCAATAAATGCACAAAGAAAGGATAGGGTGGACTACTACTGGCCAAGGAATATCTTTGGAAGGATTTTTTCCTTAGGAGGAAAAATTACAAGGTCAAACCAATGACATCCTGGTATAGCCACCTAATGGAAAGAGAAATAATATGAACCAGACATACTCTCCTCAACATCACCCTTCTATGTGTGCAACAAAGAACAATGAGAAGGTGTACTTCAGAACCGACTTAAATACTGAACTGCTATCAGTTGGCCATTGGCAAGTTTGAACTGGTCCTCAGACACTGGAGCCAAAAAATACAAGCTTAGCACAAAGCCATACCTTCTCATTCATTTCACAGTAGGGCTGATGAGGCATTCCACAAAAACCACCATGGAAATGCACAGCAGCACTTGGTGGATTGCTCCTGGTGTTTACCAGCTGCTGAAGTGGCATTCAGTGAGAAACCGACATCAGGAGGGTAGGTTTTATGATGGGAAATCAGTTCTATACACGAAAGCTACATCTCTCACCCTGAAACATGGAAAACAGATGATCCAGCAGATGGCTCAATTTGAACATGCCATATATTATTATTTTTTTAAAGCTGCTTTCTTTGTTTTGTAACACTGGCAAATTCTGGAATGTTTTCAAGCCTATTATTAATATTCATTTATGATGCAGTTGTATTTAGAAATAGCTACTTCCAGTCCAAATTAACTGACTGAAATTTTTACCATTGTTGCCAAGTGTACTTCTTACTGCTGGAGGGGTTACAAAAACTAACGTACTGTGGAAGAATGAAAACCTGAATCTGAAATTACTGATGAGTTTTTAAAAAGCACAAAAATATAAAGCATCCAGAATGTCAATATTAGAACTATTAGAATATTCGTAATAGTCAAACATAATTTTGTATATTTATTGTAGTTTTCTTGCTGTATTACATTTGCATTGCATCCTAGACATTATGTAACAGCACACTGCGCACCCAGGACTTTATAAGAACTGGGCTTTATAAGAATCTTTAGAATCAAAATTCAAATTTAAAGTACTTGGGTCCAAAGCTCTGTGCTTCACAAAGTTTTCAAAGGTCATACTTGTTATGATCTATAATACAATCTGTTTTTATGTATACAAAATACTGCAGCTACAACCTTCATCATACCTAGAGACTTATATGTTACCTTTACCTAATGATCATGTCACAGTTTATCTGCCTGAACAAGCTGACCAACCCTTCACTCCAAAGCTCACCCTTTTCCTTAATGGCATCAAAAAGGAGTTGTGCAGCTGAGGCTTCCGTATCCCTTTTCAGGGATTACAGGGGAATCCAAACTCTTCTCACACAAAGTACTTCCCTCTCTTTAGTCAACTGGTCTACTTTATGGCCCATTGCCAGCCCTTCCACATAATGTTGACAGCTAACAGAAAGCATTTACAAATATGGCATCCACCCAGAATTTTAATGTTTCAGCTACCATCTGATGATAGCTACTTCTTCCAATCCTAATACACCTCTGTGAACATAAACGACAACATTTAGCTAATGATAATTACATTTTATTTTTCACAGGATATACAGGTAAAACAAGAGGGCTCCCTTATACGTTTGTTTGTATACCCTTGATTTTGGTTTACTCCCACAACTTCTTATAGCAACACCATCACTGTCCATTGTTATTTGTCTCACAAATAGTAGTTGGAAGAAAATAAATCGGTATTCTAACTTTCATGTGGTGGGCAGGGAGAACCAAATGAAAAACCAGGGGGTTCCGTGTAAAATATCTCTAAATCAAAGGATGAAAACTGATATCATTTTCTTTTCCATCAGTGTAGAGTGTGGCAGGCACTGTTCTTCACAAGGGATGATGTAAAGAATGTCCCCAAGAATGGCTTATGAATAGAATGATCAAAATGGAATGGGTAGGAGACTCCCATTAGAATAATTCTGGCTGCGTATCTTTCTGCTAGGAATGGGAAACGAGAAAGCAGCCACAATGGAATCTGCAATATCCAGTTGCAAGAAGATTAGAAAGCTAAGGCTATAGGGTTAGGAGGATAAGGATCCTGGGTTTTTTATATGTTAAGTAACCTGTTGGCCTAAGGTATTTGTGGCAGGGGACAAAGAAAACAGTGTTGCACTTACCTGTAACAGTTGTTCATCGAGTGGTCCTCTGTGCAGGTACACATGGAAACTGCGTTTGCGCTGGCCAGCCACGGGCTCCAATTGGAAAGTTTCTTGATAGTTAGCCCAACAACAAGGATTGCTCCCCCCTCCACTCCATCGCGTGCCAAGAGCCAACAGCTCTTCCCGCCCTTTTGGACACGTGACGAAGGGGCAAGGGAGCATCCTTCCCTCAGTTCTTCTTCTGCCACAGCGGAAAAAACCCACAAGGCAATGAGTCAGTCCACAGCAGGGAAGGAGGGAGGGATGTGTGCCTGCACAGAGGACCACTCGATGAACAACAGTTACAGGTAAGTGCAACACTGTTTTCATCTTTGTGACCTCTGTGCAGTCCCACGTGAGAGAATAGCATGGTCACTTACTGTGGATGTGGGTGTGAGGGTGATCACTGAAGAATGGATCGTAACACCGCTTGTCCCACAGCTGCATCTACTCCCGCATCGACATCCATCGAGTAGTGCTGGATTAACGTTGAAGGAGTAGACCAAGTTGCTGCACAGCACACATCCTGTAAGTCCACCTGAGAGGCAAAGGCTGCTGAAGACGAATGGGCCCTAGTTGAATAAGCATGGACTAGGAGTGGACAAGGCTTCCCAGCTTCTGCATAGGCTTGTTTAATAGCTGAAACCACTCAACGGGAAAGGAACAGATTGGAAATACCCTTATCCTTGTTTGTACCAGCGAAGCAGATAAATACAGATGTATCTTGCCTAAACTGTTGTGTGTGGTTAAGATAAAAAAGCAAAGCCCTCCTAACATCCAGCGTATGCAGGGACCTATCTGACTGCAATTGAGGGTCAGGATAGAAAACAGGCAAAACAATATCCTGGGATAAATGAAATTTTGAAACAAGCTTGGGCAAATAATGTTGTAGACTGGGTCTTAAGACCACCTGTGGTATTTGGTGAAGGGTGCGTTGTGACAGTGCCCTCAGGTGACTTACCCAGGGTGCCAAGGCAATGGCCACCAAAAAGACCATCTTATAAGATGGGAAGTCTAGAGGACACGTGGCCATGGGCTCAAAATGTTCCCAGGTAACTTGGGTCAGGACTAGAGATAAACTCCATTGGGCCACAGGCAATTTCACAGGAGGGAAAACGTTATTTAAATCCTTAAGGAACCTCCTACAGTGAGGATGGGAAAACAAAGTGCCAGAATCAATACCCACATGGAAGGCTGAAATAGCTGCAAGGTGTACTTTAATGTGACAAACCAGAAAACCTTTAAGGACAATAAATAATCAAGCAAGATAGAAAGGGAACAACTTTCCAGAGGAATGCCCTTGTTGGTTGCCCAGTGAGAAAACCGAGACCACATAGAACTGTAGGACTTCCTCGTCACAGGCTTACAGGAGGCTAGGAGCACAGCTGCGATCCTATCAGACCATTTGTCTGTTGTAGAATCAGCCAGGCAGTCAGGTGTAGGGAGTGGACCTTGTGGTGGCAAACAGTGCCCACCTCTAAGAGGTTTTCCTCTGAAGGGAGGTGCTGGAACACCCCTTGGGCCAGCTTCCACAGAAGGGGAGACCATGGCCACTTCGGCCAGCAGGGGGCGATCAGGGTAATCGAGGCCCTGTCCTGTTGAATTTTTGCCAAGGTCCTTCTTAGAAGGGGACATGGGGGGAAAGCATTCGTGAGAGTTTCTTCCAATGAATTTGAAATGTGTCCCCTATTGATTGGCCATCTGCTGCTACCCTGGAGCAGAACATGGGGCATTTCATGTTCAGGGATGTGGCAAAGAGGTCTATGTGTGCGTGTGTGTGTGTGTGGGGGTCCCCCATAGGGCAAAGATGGGTTCATAGAATCATAAGAGTTGGAAGGGACCACCAGGGTCATCTAGTCCAACCCCCTGCACAATGCAGGAATTTCACAACTACCTCCCCCACACACACCCAGTGAGCCCTACTCCATGCCCAGAAGATGGCCAAGAAGCCCTCCCTTTCATAAACTGCCTAAGGTCATAGAATCAGCAATGCTGACAGATGGCCATCTAGCCTCTGCTTAAAAACCTCCAGGGAAGGAGCATTTACCACCTCCTGAGGAAGCCTGTCCCACTGAGGAACTGCTCTAACTGTTAGAAAATTCTTCCTAATGTCTTGACGGAAACTCTTTTGATTTAATTTCAAACCCTGAAGGTTTTTAAGAGGAGGTTAGATGGCATCTGTCAGCAATGCCCGTGGGCAACTGACCACTCCCAGACCTCCATGGCCTCTCGACATAGGGCAAGGGACCCAGTGCCTCCTTGCTTGCAAAGGTAGAATTTTGTGGCCATGTTGTCCTTGGTCACCTGGATGCTGGAGCTGGTGAGAAGTCTGAAAAAAAAACGAGAGCATTTTTAACTGCTCTAAGCTCCAAAATGCTGATGTCAAGTAGTGATTCAGCAGGAGACCATCTCCCTTTTAATGATAACTCCTGACAGTGTGCCCCCCATCCCCCAAGGGAGGCATCCCTGAATAACTAGTCATCATGGGAGGAAATTCCAAACCTACCCCCCAATAAGAGGTTGTTTTCACACATCCACCACCGTAGGGATTTCAGTACAGAATGTAGAATGGACAGCAACCGCCATTGGAGATCCACTTTGATTTTAAATTTGAGGATAAACCAATTCTGCAGAGGCCAAAGGTGGCGCCTGGCACACAGAACCACAGCCGTGGTAGATGCCATCAGGCCCAAAAGTTTCTGGACCTGGACTGCCAGCTGGTATCCGCATGCAATAAAAAGGGCAGCAAGGCAACCAATTGATTTCACCCTAGACTGAGGCAGCAGGGCAAGTTCTGACCTGGAGTCCAGCACAGAACCAATGCATTCAATGCATTGAGTGGGTACTAACTTGGACTTGGTGTGGTTCACAATCAACCCCAACTCCCCCAAAATCTTGAGGACTGTAGTCCATTTCAACAGAGATAAATGTCAAGTTCTGCATTTAGTTAGGAAAATCAAATACATAATTATAGGATGGGGGAGACTTGTCTGAGCAGTAGTGTGTGCGAAAAGGATCTTGGGGTCTTAGTAGACCAAACACTGAACATGAGTCAGCAGTGTGATGTGGTAGCTAAAAAGGCAAATGCGGTCTTGGGCTGCATCAACAGAAGTATTGTGTCCAGATCACGTGAAGTGATGGTATCGCTTTACTCTGCTCTGGTTAGACCTCACCTAGAGTACTGTGTTCAGTTTTGAGCACTGCAATTTAAGAAAGATGTAGACAAGCTGGAACGTGTCCAGAGGAGGGCAACAAAGATGGTGAGGGGTCTGGAGACCAAGTCCTACGAGGAAAGGCTGAAGGAGCTGGGTATGTTTAGCCTGAAGAGGAGAAGACTGAGAGGGGATATGATAATCATCTTCAAGTACTTGAAGGGCTGTCATATAGAGGATGGTGCCAAGTTGTTTTCTGTTGCCCCAAAGGGTCGGACCAGAACCAACGGGCTGAAATTAAATCAAAAGAGTTTCTCTCTAGACATTAGGAAGAATTTTCTAACAGTTACAGAAGTTCCTCAGTGGAACAGGCTTCCTTGGGAGGTGGTGAGCTCTCTTTCTCTGGAGGTTTTTAAGAGGAGGTTAGATGGCCATCTGTCAGCAATGCTAATTCTGTGACCTTAGGCAGATGATGAGAGGGAAGGCATCTTGGCCATCTTCTGGTCACTGGGGGTGGGGGGTTGGTCGTTGTGAGTTTTCTGCATTATGCAGGGGGGTGGACTAGATGACTCTGGTGGTCCCTTCCAACTCTATGATTCTATGATGACACGGTCGTCTTGGCACATAGCAGGCATCGGTGTATGACGTCGACGACACTGTTGTCTCAGCACTGAGTAGGCAGCAGTGTATGACATTGAAGACACGATCGTCTCAGCACTGAGTAGGCATCAGTGTATGATGTCGAAGACATGGTCGTCTCAGCACCAAGCACACTTCGGTGTATGATGCAGAAGGCACTGTCATCTTGGCACCGAGGAGGCATCGGTGTATGACGTCGATGAGAGCCAGGTGGCTGTTGTGTTGGTGCATTGGAGGCGAACCAATGTCAAGGGATTTTTCACCCGGAGAAGGAATAGACGTTCCCACCTCCTTGGAATTGTTCGAGCTCGAGACCTCCTCTCTGTACATCATGCGATGAGGATAGACTTCAAGGAGATGATGCCTCGGATCAGCGCTGAGCATGATCCGTTGGGCCCGATGAGGATAGATGTTGAGGAGATGGTGCCTCAGATTGGTGCTGAGCATGATCCGTTGGGCCTGATGGAGTCAACCCTCCTTGGAATTGTCCAACCTCGCGACCTCCTCTCCGCATGTCATGGGGGACTCATCCCCTAGTGCTGTAGACTAGCAGGCTTTCCAGGGAGCCTGTCAACTTCGAGATGTCATCCATGCACATCACTGGTGACAGAGCCCCTAGTGCAACTGTAAAAAAGGGTTGCATTAGTAAAGCTGGGTTTCCTCACAGACATTCAAACTGAAGTCTGCAAGTCACAGCGCTGAGGTGACATCAGAGTAGACTACACAACTGTTCGTCTTTTTGACGGGGATCTCTGAAGTGAACACTAAGTCTTTATGAAGAAACACCGACCGCTGTTAGCGATTTCTCTCACAACACATCCTAAATGACTTGTAAAAAATGAGAGGGTGACAAGATGAAACAAGTATCCAAATAGACGATTAGTTTGTGGCATACTCATTCTGCCTTTGGCAGAATTGTTAAATAAAGACATACTGGCCAAAACAGAAATCAAATGCTGAGAGAAAACATTTCTGAGGTAGAAGAAAAGACACAAATCTCTCAAACAGAACAACCATCATTATTTTGAGCCATACTCAATGTACATTTGTCACATTTGTTAAATAAAGCCATATTGGCAAAAGAAAGAAAGAAAGAAAGAAAGAAAAGAAATCAAATCCTGAAGAGAAGACTTTTTTAAAGTAAAAGAAAAGGCATGAATCTCTTAAATAGAACAACATTCATTATTTTGTGTCATTTTCATTCTGTATTTGGCACATTTATTAAATAAAGCCATACTGGCAAAAGGAAATCAAATCCTGAAGAGAAAAACCTTTCTGAAGTAAAAGAAAAGACACTAATCTCTCAAACAGAACAACCATTATTATTTTGTACCATACTCCCTGTACACTTGGCACATTTGTTTAAATAAAACCATATTGGCAAAAAAGAAATCAAATCCCGAAGAGAAAAAACCTTTCTAAAGAAAAGGCACAAATCTCTCAAACAGAACAACAGTCATTATTTTGTGCCACAGTATTTCTAAAGTTGGAACATTAGTTAAAATAAAACCATATTGGCAAAAAAGAAATAAAATCCTAAAGAGAAATTTTTTTCTGAGGTAACGGAAAAGACGCTCTGAAACAATAGCTAGTCCTCTCTCCACGGCGGCTCCTCCCCCCTCCATCACGTGACCATTGGGCGGGAAGCTCACTCTTGGCCTGGAACGGAGGGGAGGGGGAGCGCTCCAGGTGCTCTGAAGCTCCTATAAGTTTTCTAATTAGTTCTCTGTGGCTGACCTGCGCAAGTGCAGATCCCATGCGGGACTGCACAGAAGCCACGAAGATGAACATAAGAAAGGCCCTGCTGGATCAGACCAAGGCCCATCACGTCCAGCAGTCTGTTCACACAGTGGCCAACTAGGTGCCTCTAGGAAGCCCCCAAACAAGACAACTGCAGCAGAACCATCCTGCCTGTGTTCCACAGCACCTAATATATTCGGCATGCTCCTCTGATCCTGTAGAGAATAGGTATGCATCATGACTAGTATCCATTATCACTAGTAGCCATGAATACCTCCTCATTGTCCCAGGACCCATTTCTGGGTATAAATATTACTCCTGGTGGCCTTCATACTATATGTGTGTCTTGGATCCAACACTCACCCCCTACTTGCATGTAGGGTTACTCTCTTGTACACCCAAAAACTATGGTTCATTTCTCTTTCACAGCTCTTTTCATCGGACGTCGCTCTTCAAGTTCGGAAATTATCACTTAAACCTTTAACTCTAAAATCCTACCCCTCCTCCCTTTTACTTCTGAGCTGTCGTATGGGTTGTGTGCATTTGTGCTATTTTTGTGTGCTTGAAATAATTTTGTAATAAAGTCCATTTCATTTGGAACAAATCTGTTTCTTTATTGGGAGTTTTCCATAAGGGCTTTCCATAAGGGCTGGGGTGTCATCAGTATGCTGATGACACCCAGTTTTTCTGCTGATGGATGGCCATCCAGACTACGCCCCGGACACACTGGCCAGGTGCTTGGATGCCATGACTGGATGGTTGAAGAAAACTCAACTGAAATTAAATCCATCGAAGGCGAAGGTCCTTTGGCTCGGCCGGGGCTGCCTTGGGGCGGGGTGCCGGCTCCCAACTCTTGACGGCATGCAATTAACATCTGCACCTGCCATCAAGAGTCTGGGTGTGATCCTTGATGCCTCCTTGTCTATGGAGGCTCAGGTCACAGCCGTGGTCAAGGAGTCCTTTTCCATATCCGCCGGGCCCGACAGCTGGCGCCTTACCTCTCCCGCCCCGACCTAGCCACGGTGATCCATGCGACGGTCACCTCTAGAATGGATTACTGTAACTCGCTCTAAGTAGGGCTGCCTTTGAGACTGACCCATAGGCTCCAGCTGGTGCAAAACGCCTTATGGGGTCCTCGCCGTGAGATCATATAACACCACTGTTAAAACAGCTGCACTGGCTCCAGCTGGAGTATCAGATCAGGTTCAAGGTGCTGGTTTTGACGTTTAAAGCCTTACACGGTTTGGGACCATCGTACCTGCGGGACCGCCTCTCCTGGTATGCCCCCCAGAGAGCCTTACGATAGGTGAATAGTAATTTACTGGTGGTCCCTGGCCCAAAGAATGTGCAGCTGTCCTCAACAAGGCCAGGGCTTTTTCGGCCCCTGCCCCGGCCTGGTGGAATAGTCTTCCTGGTGACATCAGGGCCCTGCAGGACCTTAGGGAATTCCACAGGGCCTGTAAAACGGAGCTATTCCGCAAGGCCTATAATTGAGGACAGCTGCAAGAAGAAGATCCATCTTTACTGGCCTCCCCATCCCACCCCTTTTTGAAATCTGGGGGCTGATCAGCTAATATTTGTCATTGTGGCACCTAGGGTAGTTACGGCCATCTGAGTAGGGTTTTTAATGGTTTTAATAATTATGGTTTTAAGGATGTTTTAGATGTAATCTGTTTTTAATTATTGTTATCCACCCTGAGCCTGGCTCACTGGGGATGAGGGCGGGCTATAAATTTGAATAAAATAAATAAATAAATAAGTTGCCCAGCTGCCAGCGCAGGAGCCCCAGACACCAGTGCAGTGCCTTCCTGACTTCCTAATGGCTTTCACACTTAGATCTCAGGAATGCGCTGTTAAACAGTCATACTTATTTTCATAAAATTATCCCTCCACACTAATGACCAATGGTTTAAAAGGGATTAAAATCTCTTGTGTGGCTTCATAAGTAAAGGAATTATTTAACTGTATTTGCATGATACATTGATTACATATAGTTTTAACATGTAATATTCTACTATCATTATTTTATTGAAGATGGTAAAGTGGTGATTGACAGGTGTAAACACTACTGTGTTCACTCATAAAAGCCAATTTTGGAAAACATTAAACCACTCCAATGTTACTGTGTGTATGTGTGTCAGAGTGGATTTGTATGCTAACTCTGGAAGGCTTTATTGGCTTTAGGAGCAAGATCTCAACAGGAGAGGCCAAATGCTATTCACATCCCTAAGTATTTAAGCAATGGCAAACAATGCCTGGTTAGGATGCTGTAAGATAGTATTGCACGCCGGATGTACAGCTGGCCCAAGAGTGACCTTTTTGGAGAATGATTGTACCCTACGGTGTGAGTCTAAGCACCATTGCATCACAGTAGAATGCAGTTAAAATCAAAAGGCACAAAAGAAAGGAGTTCAGTTTCATTGAGGAGAGAAGTGGGCCAGGATGAGTGAAACTGCAACAGAAAGGGTTATTCTGTTGAGCTTCCTTCTTCCAGCAAGGCCACATGGAGGATCCCATGCAAGTTAGGGCAAAGTGTTATTTCTTTTGTCTCACCTCAGTGTTCGTGACAGGTGTGGGTGAAAAACATCTTTTAATTTCCAACTGAGCTGCAATGGGAGGAGCACATGAAGGGGAAGATCCTGGTTAAACCAACACATTCTCCAGTCTCACAGGTTATACCTCCTCCTCAGTCACCATTCTTTCCCCTAAAACAGGGTGAACTGTACACAGCCCTTGTTATAAAGGTAACAACAAACACCAAACTTTTTGGTACAGTAGCTGTTCACTAGCACCCACCATTCCTTCCACAAACCGAGTGTATCATTTAGTAAGTATTTGATATGGTCAAATACTTTAGCAAAGTGTATCTGAAATGCATTATATTCTGATGAAATATGAGGGTCGCTATCAATGCTACCTTTCAATGGTAATGTTGTCTTAATGTGCTTACAACTTTGTGTGTGTGTGTAAAGTGCCATCAAGTCGCAGCCGACTTATGGTGACCCGTTATGGGGTTTTCAAGGCAAGAGACTAACAGAGGTGGTTTGCCAGCGCCTTCCTCTGCACAGCAACCCTGGTCTTCCTTGGTGGTCTCCCATCCAAGTAGTAACCAGGGCTGACCCTGCTTAGCTTCTGAGATCTGATGAGATCAGGCTAGCCTGGGCTATCCAGGTCTGGGCGCTTACAACTTTACTAGACTGAAAATAAATGAATTTTCTTGCTTTATTTTATTATGCTTACAAACGTATGTGTGGACCTACAGTTGATTCAGATATTGTGGCTGTTGTCCTTGCACAATGGATTGAACTTTTCCCCTTGTGATTTATAAGGCATCATGATGAGAAATAGCTAGGATTGAAGGCTTTAATTAGTTTAGTTGTTAGACTAATCAATTTAATTCGTGAGAATGTTAATCGGTGGTGATGTAATTTAAAAGCACAGACTTGCCATTTTGACATTTACAACTAAAAGCTTTAGTATTATAATACTAGTATGCATGCCCTGTGATCAGAATCCATGATGCAACAATGTTAAATGATTTCAGTGATTGGTAAATGTTACTAACATGAGACAAACTCTTGAACTTTAAGAATGGGAATGTGTTATCACAAAATACATTCTGCTAGTGGTATACCACTAGTGGTATCATGCCTTATAAGAGCAAGCTGAGCTGTCCCACACCAATCAGAAAACAAGGCTAGCCACAAACATCTCTCCTCCTGTCCCCCTCCCCCTCTCCCGACGCTATGCAAGCTATTTGTGCTCTGACCATGGGCAGCCTTCATGGCACAAAGAGGTAGGCCAGGGTGAGAATACGGAAGGTCTGCATGGATCTCCTATTCCTTGTAACGCTCACTTGCATTTGCAGGTTTGTGTTGGTGGAAAGACTAAGAAAACCCAGGCTTCACCCTCTGGAATTCCACAACGTTCAGACATTTTTCCATACTTACCTGAATTGTGTTCAGAGTAACTTTTTTATTTATTTACTTGACCCTAAGTAGTATTAGTATGAATAGCTCATGAAACAGAATAACCTGTAGGAATCTACCTGCTACTATGGGAATCACTCACACCTTTCATTTTTGTTATCAAACATGGTATCTGAAAAGGCTCTAAAACAGTCTAATAGCCTGTCTGCCTTGGCAAGTCACTCATAAAACTGTCATGTACATCAATGTAGGCATGATTTCACATAATGAGAATGGAAAGGCTCTCTTTCTGAACCTGTGTGGGATTAAACTTCCTAGAATATAATTAATACAGCTAGCGTAATTAACTGCAACCTACACCAGGCATGGCTGAAATTAAGCCTGCAGGTAAAACATAGTTTGCAATATAAAATGCAGGCTGCAGTGATTATGTAGCTTCTCTCCTGGGTACTTAACCTCAATAAATCATGGCATGTTTAAACTAGCAATGGGGCACACCTTTGTATTATGGAAAAAGGTGGCTGCAATGCGCTCCATTAGATCTTAATTGGGCGCAGCCCTTAAGCTCCTGGCAAATTATTCCTTACTTGGAGTATTTTTGTACTGTTCTATGGCAAACAAGAAGAAAAAAGCCCTGACCTGGATAGCCCAGGCTAGCCTGATCTCGTCAGATTTCAGAAGTTAAGCAGGGTCAGCCCTGGCCAGTATTTGGATGAGAGACCACAAAGGAATACCAGGGTTATGACACAGAGGCTGGCAATGGCAAACCACCTCTGAATGTCTCTTGCCTTAAACTCTAAGGGGTCACCATAAGTTGGCTGTGACTTGACAGCAAAAAAGGAAACATTCAGAACCAAGTATTGCCTATATTATACAAGGAACCATTCCATAGTGACACTATAGAACACAGAACATTTTTATGTTTTAAAACATGGATTCAGTACAATTCTGACAAACATACTCATACTGAAAAAGTGAGCTGTCACTCACGAAAAATCATACCCTGCCAGAAATTGTGTTAGTCTTTAAGGTGCTACTGGACTCTTGCTCTTTTCTACTCATATACTCACTTAGGTATTTTCAGTAGTGCCAATAATATCCATATATATATATAGACTTTTTACTGGGCCAGGTGCCCTGCCAGAAGAGTACAGATAAGATACATAGTTTTTGAGTTGCACATTACTCTTAATATTAAAATAATTAGCTCTTCCCTAAAGAATAATTCTATATAAGTCCACAACAATTTTAAAAGCTTCCATTATCAATCTGGAAGCCACCTTTCCACCAAAAGAAATACTACAAATTGTTCTTCATTCTCCTATAATACATGGCTTGAAATAACATACTAAAGAGGATAATGTTCAATGTTTAAACCAAATATTTAATTTTGAACAGTGATCACAGAATTACATAGAAGTTAAAGTTATTCATCCAGTTGTCTTTACTTAGCTTATATTCAAACTATGATACTATAAAAAACGTTTAAAACCAATACTAAAATAGTCCAAACTAGAACATTAATTCTCTTATACAGCATTCACTGGTATCATTTATAATACATCTGGTGCATAAAAATATTCTCATGAAGCACATATATATATTTGGATTTTCCTAAGAGTATTCAAAAAGAAACACTCCTCTGCAAAGCATGATTCATTGACTTAACTGTTGGTACTTTAACTTTTGTTAATATCCTCAAAGGCAGCTTACGCTTTGAACAGTTTAATGTATATATAATCATTATTGTTCAAAAGGCCCCTATCCTATCTTTGAGGGAAGAGATGTAAATGGGCTAATATAAGCATTAAAGTCTGACCAACACACCCCAAGACAAATGGATAAACTGAGCCAAACTTTGACTGAAACTATTAATAAAAAACTAATAAAGAAGAATAAATAAATTTTATTTGCGGCTAGTATGCCAGATAAAACAGGTAAAACAGAAACTGACCATACAGAGTAGTAATAAAAAAAAACTATATAAATCATACAATGTAAATGGGAGAATGTGGCTAATGCTTCAGGAATATGATGAAAGGAAACCTTCAATTAATGACCGGAGAGAGAAATTATGGATGTATATGTGGATGGCCAAATTAACAGATTCTTTACATGGAAAAGATATGGAAGAATTTAAGAAAACCTGGTCAAAGGCCGACACAATTTGGGACAAACTGGCGAAAATGAATTTTACCAATTTAGTTAATGAGTTATAGATAAATGGTCAATATTTTTTATAATATTGTTAGTATACTAATTTTAAAACTGTTATAACACTTCTCTGGAAGTTCACTGTGGTGACGGGACACTGTATTAAGGTGGGTGGTGGGTTTTCAGGGTACTGTGAACTTTGTAATTTTTACTATATTATGTAGTTTCAACTGATTTGTAAGTGCTCTTTTGTATTTTTTTATGTTAGTTTTGTTTTGTGTTTTATTCTAAAAAATAATAAAAATTTATATATATAAAAAGGAATATGATGAAAGGAGAGGGCATTTCAGACACACGCTTTGATATGCAGTGGTGCAGTTAGGTAATTTTGGCCTCTGGCCTTAATGGCTTTCTGCGTGCTACCTTTCCCCCCTGGCCCGTGCAGGATCCAGACACTCAAGGACCAAAGTATTGCAGCCTGCAAGCCTATGCACACTTACCTGTCTGTAAATTCAATGAAATTGTGGGAAATTACTTATGAGTAAAAATGCACAAGTTAGTGTTGGTCGAGTCTGGAAATAGTAAACATTAGACATTTCAAGAGGGAAAACTGAGTGTTCATGTGACTCATTGGGAAATACAGGTATTTGCTGTTTGTAAATGTAAACATCAGGTGCTCTTCAGAAAATAGGCTAAGTACATATTTAAAGTGCATGCAATCCACAACTTCCAAGTGGAATTCCTCAAACTGTAGTTGTTTAGGCAGATCTGATGTAGGGCTGCATGTGAGTGCATACTCCCGGACGTAATGGGCTTTGCTCACTTCCTCTCTCTTCCCTTGTATCCATTATAGTAAAATCCTATGTGTCTACTCAGAAATAAAATTCATTTTGTTCAATGGGGCTTACTCCAAGCTACACAGTACACAGGAAAAAGCAGGACATCTTTTGAATTCTGATACAGGGTGATGGGTGCAACCACAAAATGGTCACATGGGAGGCGGAGCGACCGACACACACAGAGGAAGCCCAAAGGCAGGGGATGAGGAGTAAATTTTAAAACTACACTGGGAAAAAAGAGTCAGAGAGAGAATAAAACCAACTCTGTAGTGGCAGCTGTTACTGAAATGTTATTTTAATCTGCACAGCCAATCAGATCACAAATGGGCAATCAAAAGCTCTACTGGGCAAAAGCCCACCTGGCCCCACCCACTTTCGAAAAACAATTGGTGGGTGCCAGGAAAGATTTTGGCAGGCAACAATCAGTCGGCTTACTCCTGCTGCTGCCGCTGCCACATACCATTCTTTGCTCCTCTTCCTCTCTGCTCTTGCTTTCTGCTGCTGCTATGCTTCCGCTATATAGCCCAAGGCAGCATGTGCATGGCAGCATTTGGAATCCCCCAGTAAGTCACCAGTGCAGGGGTTCAGGCTTTAACCAGTGGCGTTCCATGTATACCCTTTATTTGAGTTGGAATCCTGCATCCTTACTTTTAAGACCTTTCCCCTTCAGAACAGTTTTTCTATATGCTAGTTTATGCATATTAATATCTAATTTATGCATATTTACTTAATCTAAACATATATATTTAATCAACTAAGATGTCTTTAACTGGTTGACACCCTTGTATCTGGATATTGTCACAGTCATGGTTTTCTTGACTGTGATATTGATATCATGATACTGTGATGAGCCCCAAAGCAGCTCAAATAAAAGGAGTATTAGGAATTAGATGGAAAATATACATCTACAACACATTATTTATCAATCACATGTAGATCTGGTGAAATTATCTGCAAGTGAAATAGCAGGACTGAAAAGAGATCAACAGAGGAGCAATAAAAACATATGGATTTATCATAGTATCCTAGGACTGGAAGGGCCATCTGGTTCAATCCCCTGTTCATTGCAGGAAATAGAAAGCTAGGAGACAACTGACCAAGCAGCCTATGCATGACAACCTCCAGTGATGAAGAGCCCTCTCATCAGGTAACTGGCTCTATTATCAAACCACTTGGACCATTTTGAAGTTTCTCGTAATGTTCAACTAAAATCTACCTTCCTCTAAATTAGACCTATTAGAAGTAGCCTTGCCATCTGAAGCAGCAGAGAACAAATCTTTGCCCTCTTCCATGTGACAGCCTTTCAGGTATTTGACGAGTACAACTTCTTTCTAGGCTACCCAGATCCTTCTACTTTTTCTCATAGAACTTGTTTTTGAGACCCCCCCCCCCCAACTTTCTTCACTGCCCTCCTTTGAACATATTTCAATTTGTCCACATCTTTCTTGAAGTGTAGTATATTACTCTGTGTGAGATCTGAATAGCATCGAGTAGAGTGACAGATATGCTATGCTTCTATTAAATAACAATGAGAGCCAGCATGGTGTAGTGATTAAGAGCGGTGGATTCTATTCTGGAGAACTGGGGTCGATTCCCCACTCCTCCACATGAAGCCTGCTGGGTGATCTTGGGCCAGTCACAGTTCTTCCAGAATTCTCTCAGCCCACGTTGAGGCAGGCAATGACAAACCAAAACATCTCTTGCCTTGAAAAACCTGCGGGGTTGCCATAAGTCAGCTATATGACTTGACAGAACTTTCCATCACAAAGGCCAGCAAAAAAAAAGAAGAATTTAAGAAGTTTTAAGAAGCTTGCTGGGTGACATTGGGCCAGTCACACACTCTCAGCCTCAACCCTGGCTAGTATTTGGATGGGAGACCACCGAGGAATACTAGGGGCGCGACACAGAGGAAGGCAATGGCAAATCACCTCCGAACATCTCTTGCCTTAAAAACCATAGAGGGTAGCTATAAGTTGGCTGCAACTTGACAGTGTGCGCGCATGTACACACACACAAAAGCACAGTGACTTCCATAACAGAATGATATCTTTGTTTTAGAATTCCGATAGGGAATTAAACAGAGATAAAAAATAGTTTAGAGAAAGGTATTGCCCTCAATCTGGATTAACTGTTGTTATTTGCCTTTTGTGTAATATGAGGTGGAAATTGTAAACTGCTTGCAAGTGCTAAGTTTGGGTGGTAATTCACCATGAAACTAATACAGATTTTCTATAAGACTCACGGTAGGTAACAAAAGTTTGAGGGTTGGTCTTCTGTACAGCAGATTGATGGAACTGGAGCAACATAATGAAGAAATCAACATTTTCCTGTTCTTGGCTCTTTGATTCACAGTGAATACAAAGCTTGACCCAGCGTCTTTATGAATTCAGCTTGGTAAATAAGTGCTAAATAGGGGACACTAAATGAGGACTTTTCCTCCCTTCAAAACACAAAGGCCAAGAAATCAACAGCATGCTTCCTACTTGGCATGAATGCTTTTTGCCTATGGGCGTGCTGGAAGAAAACTCTTCATTAAAAAGAAAAAGATACTGAGATCAACCAGTCTGGTATATCCATCTTATCTATTGGAGTTACACATTTCAAGAATTAAGCTGCCCTTAAGGTTTGCTCCTCCCCGCCATTAAATTACATTCAATCATTGCATACAAAAAAAGCAGCCCATGAGTTAGCAGCCAGATGTTATCATTACAGACCTTTGCTTATAAACTGATGCTGAAACCTGAGTGGTTGATGAGACTAGCTAAGCAGTTGTACCTTTGACCTGATTGCATTAAACTTGCCCTATCAATTTAAGCTTAGTATAAACACCATTTCCCAGAGTCCCTCATGACTTCAGTGGTGAGAAGAAGCTGACTAAGCCTAAACATTTTTTAACAGCAATCTTGTCTTACAACACCAAGGGGATTTGCCATGTATCTGGGGCTTTATAAAACCATATGAACATGCTGAAAGAATTAAAATCCTTTTAAAAAGAAAAAAAT
Source organism: Euleptes europaea (assembly GCF_029931775.1). Classification (NCBI taxonomy): domain Eukaryota; kingdom Metazoa; phylum Chordata; class Lepidosauria; order Squamata; family Sphaerodactylidae; genus Euleptes; species Euleptes europaea. The sequence continues at coordinate 81,142,154 of NC_079319.1, forward strand.
GATGCTGACAGTCCTTTCTGAAAACCAGTATGTAGGATGTCAGCATGACTTGGAAAGTGGCCTAATATACTTTTAAAAAACAAGATGAATTTGTGTACATTTCAAAGAGTTGCTCCTAAATATTGGTGTTTTTTTTTAAAGTCACATTATCAAATCTTATTTAAAACAAGACTAAGCTAGATTTTATTTTAGGACATGAGATAGTAGGTCATCTCTCATCCCGGTATCATACTAGAATTTTGCATTTCTTAAAGCAATGTCTTGTCTCTCTTCACATAAATATTAAACATAAACATAATTCAAGGTTCAGAAAAGCCTGTGTAATTAATAAACAATGAACTTTTGGATTGGATCCAGTCAGCGTTTGCACTCAGTCTCTCCTAATTTTGTCCCTACCCCAGCTCCCATTCCACACGGCTTTTATCCATGCATGTCTCATGAGCACAGCTTTTCCGGTAGCCAAAGGGGGTCTCCTTCCATTGCCAAATGAAAAGCTGGTTGACTCCATTCCCTTGTATTGTGCAAGGCTGACAGTGTTTCAGTACCTGATGCAGCTTATAATGGTACAGCTTATAATGGTTAATTCCCAAAAGTTGTAAACAGCGAGCCCCAAATATCAAAAGCCTCAGGGTTGATCAGCTAGCTAAATGTTCTCTCCCTCTGGGCCTGAACATGTATGAAATCACAAGGATATGTAAGGGCGACCTCTCAACCATGCTACTGAACTTTTTCTGGACCATTGTGTATTCTGATCGTACGTGACTCTCAGCGTTCCTGTTTGACATAGTTGTGATTTGAGGAAAAGCAAACCATCTTAAATCAAACCCATCTCTAAGCAATTTTTTTACCTCCTTACTAGATTACTAGAGTACTGGTTATACATTAACATTCTTGCTTCTAAAATGAACATGAGTATGAATATTATGTTGATTAATATACTAATGATCTACTTTCTATCATCGGTATGGTAGAGACAACGTGAATTAATTTCTGTATACCACATACACATACAAGAAATGTCTCAATCTTTGAAAAAGTTAAACATTACATCAGGAGGCAAAGCTATGAAAAAATAGTCTGCTGATAAAGAAATAAAGAAAAATCTACCTAAAATCCATGGAAGTCAGTTATTTCTTATAATTGACATAATCATTTCAGTTTTAAAAACACAAACAAGATGGTACTGCAAACATAGACACTTTGGGAAGAAAATGACACTGGCAAGCATCCAGTGCCTACTTACTGTATAGTAAAGCAGAATAAATACTAATTCTGTATCTGAGAGTAAGCATTCCTGAGCCTAAAGAGGCACAAGGATTTCATTCCAAAGTTTGTTTGGGGATTCTGTGACCCAAATTAACCCTTTGTGGTAGTTTGGAAAGCCCACCCTAAAACATGTTGCTTCAAGCAGCTTGCTGGGGTAATTGAATGAGTGACCAGGAACAGGGAATAGCAAACCAGACCATTGGGGAGAAAGAGGGGGAGAGATATTGGTGCTCTTTCTTGTGCAGTTTGCCTCTCATCTTATAAAATGCTGTGGTATAATCCTTCTCCTACCACTATAAGAGTTAACTACAGTATTTTATTTTTCCTTTCCCATTCTTATTTCATCCGTCCACTAAATCATCTGTTTTTCAAAAATAAGGACATTTTGTCACAGAGCACCATATTATTGTTCCTTTTGTCTTTTCCCTTACTGTTCCAGTCAAAAAGACATACAGATGAAATTACACACTTATTGAGTTACTTCTAGAACCACTCAGTATTCTGACTGCCATTTTTGTGAAAATATGATAAGTTTGTTAGCAAACTTGAAAGAAATGGGTTACAGGGTCACAAATGTCAGCTCCAGCCCCCAGTTTTCCCAATCATAGTTAGCTCATCTTCAAACACCATAGGTACAGTGACTAGGTTGAGTGGGTCATTCGTGAAAGTTACTGTTTCCTTCAGTGATTTTTATGAATTGGCAGGTGGTTCAAAGGTCTTTTGCCTTTGCTTCTCCTTTGAACCTTTGTTGTCAAATCGGCACATTCTGTCTACATAATGCTCATTTCTGAAAGTAGTACTCTGTAACTGATGCTCTTTAGAGCTTGGGATCCGCATTTCTAGAATATCCGTAATGCAGAAGACTGTTCTGCTACATGAAAATACAAATGTGACTACACCCCAGGCTTGAAACATGGGTTTTGAAACTGGTATTCCAAAGGAAGAATTAACAATAACAAAGCCCAGGCAAATGCCAGAAAATATTGTATTCTTTGTGATCAAGGCAGGATCTGTGACAGGTAATGGGGTAGGGACAGAGGTAGAAGAAAAGATAAACTGTTCCCTCCTAAATGAAGTAGGCTTTTGCCAAGAACTTTTACAACCAACCAACCAGATTTTTTTCCCAAACCTGAAACATCAAAATGCAATTTGCACAATTATATTTTATGTGTGTTATGTACACTTACTAATTTGGTCCAACAACCATCTGAAGTGCTTTGAACACTGAAAAAACTATAAAATAATGTTAGTATTATTATTGAATAAAAAGCAGTTTTCTGTTAGGTTAGTATGTGTAAATGGTCAATATCCGTCGTGCTAAGGGCCAAACAAATACTGCAGGAAATACTAACAGAGCCAAATCCATTAGAACAAGACATACATCCATAGGCACACATTGAAAAGCAAACAGCCAGCGTGGTGTAGTGATTAAGAGTGGTGGTTTGGAGCAGTGGACTCTAATCTGGAGAGCCAGGTTTGATTCCCCACTCCTCCATATGAGTGGAGGACACTAATCTGGTGAACCCGGTTGCTTTCCCCACTCCAACACATGAAGCCAGCTGGGTGACCTTGGGTTCTTCACATTCTCTTAAAACTCTCTCAACCCTACCTACCTCACAGGGTGTCTGCTGTGTGGAGGGGAAGGTGATTGTAAGCTGTTTTGATTCTTCCTTAAGTGGTAGAGAAAGTCGGCATATAAAAACCAACTCCTCCTCCTCCTCTTCTAAATGCAGATTCTCCCCCACTCCCTTCTTCTGTACGTTCCTTATTCTTTGAAATTAAACAGGAGGATCCATAATAGAGATATGACATTTCCCTTTATAAAAAAAAAAAATCTGGGTCTTTAAAGTGTTTATATTTGAAATTTGTCCATACTTTAGATGACTTCTACTTTTCAGCTAAGCTTTATTCCTGCACTGGATACTTAATTAAGTCAGTTCCACTGGGAGAAAAACATCATATTACTGATTTCAGTGGGCCCTGATCTCTTTTAAACTGATCACATAGATAACTCCCTATGCATTTATGGCTCCCTACAGACCAAAGAAAGCTTACCCAATCTCAAAATTGCCTTGCTGAATCAGGTCAAAGGTACATCTACTTCAGCATTCTGTTTCCAACAGCTGCCATCCAGATGCTTTTGAGCATCCCAGCAGAACAAGGAAGGTGATGCTCTTCCGATTTATTGTCTCTGGCATCTGGTATTCAGAGGTACACTGTCTCTGTACAGAGAAGTTCTATTTAGTTGTCATGGTTCTATTTCGTTGTCATGCCTTCAATATGGTTACCCTCCATGCATATTTGTCTTATTTGGAGGTTACCTGATTTTGACATTTCCAATTCAAAATTCACCTTCAAAAAAAAATGTATATGTAGATACATCTTTTATTTATGTGTACCAGAAATTCCTGTTATTAGACTGCAGTTAGAGAGAAGCAAACAGCAAACAGGCTTGAAGGTAAAAAGGAGGTAAATACCAGCTGTATGCATGACACAGAAAGATTTAAAAAATATTTCCATGAATTCTAGTTTACAATAGCGATGCATTATCTGGGGGGCGGGGGGTGGTGGAGATGCAGCTTTGTAAAAAACCCTCAGGATGTCCTTTTTCCCTTTAATAAGCCAAAGTAAAACATACCTACAGCAAAAAATGTCCCTAGTAGGTAAGTTAACAGGTAAGAAATTATTATCCACACTTTCAATTCTACAACTACATTTCTTTGTTTTTTTTCTACATTATGCATTTTAAAGGCAGATGGTCTTACTATGCCCTCAGGTGCTATTTAAACAGTTTCTTTTTTTTAAAAAAAAGTCTCTTCACAAAGTCTACACAGTGAGAATTCACTTAGTTTAATTTTCATAAACAATCACTGATTTAAGCTCCCTCACCTTTCATATCCGGCTCTAACTCTCCAAAGCTGTGTTCCTCAAGGTTTTTACATGTCTGTACAGCTGCAGGGCTTTTAGAAATTCTAGATAAAGTAGCTTATTTCTAAGTAGCTCCATTCACAATAAACACAGAGACCTTAACATGATTCCAGTCCAACAGCTCAGTGTGACGGATACAGCAGTGCAACCTAAGGTGTCAATCAGCTGACCCCGGCATCCTTTAAAGCAGCTAACTAGTTTCAGAGGCATCATTTCACAAGCCTTTAACTTTACAAGTTTTATGTATTTCATTTAATTTTATCAAAGATTTACGGCATATAACTATGATGTGCCACTTGGTATAACAGACAGTATTGCTAGACAATGCCTCGTTTTTTGCTTACAATGCTACGCTTAAGTATTAATTAGTTCAATTACAGACTTTCCGATCTAACAAAACAACAGGGGCTCAGATGTATACTACAAGTTAGAGAAGACACAAACAATGTAATGGGTGATTTTTTTCTTTTGTATTTTTCCCTTTTCTTTTTTCTTGTTAGCGATACAATTTTTTTTTAAAAATATAGAAAACCCCCAAACAACTTCAAAAGGGTATCCTTTCAGCAGCGTTAAGAAGGATATAAAAGGTAAGACAACTTCCCTTACAAGTAGAAGTTTTGCCCCAATTAAATTTAAAAAGCACAACCTCTGGCAAACCAAATGAAAATCTACAACCAGGCAAGTTAAGGAGGATTTTGAAGAACAAATGTCTATCTTGCTCTTTCTTCATTCTACTATTTTCCCTCCATTCTCTCTTCTCTACAGCGTGGTATAGTGGTTAAGAGTGGTGGTTTGGAGTGGTGGACTCTGATCTGGAGAACCGGGTTTGATTCTCCACTCCTCCACATAAGTGGCAGAGGCTAATCTGGTGAACTGAATTTATTTCCCCACTCCTACACATGAAGGTAGCTGGGTGACCTTGAGCTAGTCACACTCTCTAAGCCCCACCTACCTCACAGGATGTCTGTTGTGGGGAGGGGAAGGGAAGGTGATTGTAAACCGGTTTGATTCTTCCTTAGGTGGTAGAGAAAGTCGGCATATAAAAACCAACTTTTTTTCTTTTCTTGCTCAAAAAAAAAAGCAACAAGAAACTTGAACTAAAAAAAATGGTGATGGTGAAGTTGTGGGTGAAACCCAACTTAAACTGGTTCTTAAGGTATCAGCGGGAAACAATTATTCATGCTACTTTCCAGAACTGTACCAAGAAAAAGATTAAATAGAAACATATTAATCTTATTTATAAAATGCTTGTGGAGTCAACCGTGTTTGGAATGAATACAGAAATAACCAAGTTTGCAGATTTACACCAAAGCTGCCTTGAATAAGAACTTAGAAATAAGGGATATAAATATTGTCGAAGGCTTTCACGGTCAGAGTTCATTGGTTCTTGTAGGTTATCCGGGCTGTGTGACCGTGGTCTTGGTATTTTCTTTCCTGACGTTTCGCCAGCAGCTGTGGCAGGCATCTTCAGAGGAGTAACACTGAAGGACAGTGTCTCTCAGTGTCAAGTGTGTAAGAAGAGTAATATATAGTCAGAAAGGGGTTGGGTTTGAGCTGGAAGGTGCAGGACAATGATTCAGCTCAAACCCAACCCCTTTCTGACTATATATTACTCTTCCTACACACTTGACACTGAGAGACACTGTCCTTTAGTGTTACTCCTCTGAAGATGCCTGCCACAACTGCTGGCGAAACGTCAGGAAAGAAAATACCAAAACCACGGTCACACAGCCCGGATAACCTACAAGAACCAAGGGATATAAATGCTTAAAATAAATTGATGAGTAAATCCCCAGCAGATTGTGAACTGGCCTCTTAACTGGGTGACTGTCAGTCATGTTTATTGTGCATGGCATAGGCCTTTACAATCAAGACAATATTACAACTTAAAATATATATAAAACCATTAAAAGTCATAAGATTAAAATACACCAAATTGGCTCCTTTCCTCATTCGATGGCTTTCTTTGTCCTGATTTTCTTGGCTGCAAGGCCATGAAGTGCCATTTTCCGGGAAACAAAAGGGTCAACATTGGAAAGCAAGAAAATTAGTTTATCAGTATCAGATAATAAGTGTAAAGTGGAAAAAATATTTGCCAGGAACTTATTCCGAGGCTCGATATACAGAGTGCAGGCCAGGATGTAATGGCTTAGATCTTCCACTGAACTACCACATATACAGATATGTTGAGCCCAGGGGTTTTTCGAAAAACAACCGGCAAGAAGCTCAGCGGGCATAGTTTGAAATCGCAGTGATGTGAAAGCTGCTCTAAGACTATAAGTTGTTATAGCTACCAGATAAGAAGATCTGAGAATCTTTTTTATCATTTTATCACATGGGGCTGATTTCATCTGGGCAATTAGATGGCTATCAATTAGAGCATCTTCCATGTAAATCCATTTTCGTAGGTTTAAATTATTCCCTGTGGGCCAGAGCATGTCATCTGGGATGGTAAGGTGGGAAGTAATAATTTCAAGGAAATCTGAACACTCTGTAACCTTGTTTTACAATAACTGGAAACTACGTTTACTGAATGAATCGATGTTATTTAAGTTATACTTTTTCTAGTGTCTTTAAAATGATAAACTGAGCCTGGGGTTAATCGAAGGAAGACCAAGCTCTGCCCTCATCAAGGTCGTGGGTGTTCCTTTTGACAATGACAAAATGCGCCGCAGGAACATATTTTGAGTAGTTTCCAGGTTGGATAAGATTTGTTCTTTCCACCCTCAAACTTCGACACCATACATTAGGTGAGGGATGACATTGCTAGTGTAAAGTTTAAGTGCCGGATCTTTAAGAAATCCTCCCCAGGTATAATAAAATCTCATGATAGCTCCTATAGTATTTAAGGCTGAGGATTTAGTGATTGAGAGGTGGGCATTCCAATTCAAGGTTTCGCTAAAGGTTGTGCCCAATTATTTAAAGGTTTTACATTGCTCAATCAAGATGCCGTATATATACCAGGGAAACTTTTTTGGTCTTTTCCTGAAAACCATTATTTTAGTTTTTGCATAGTTAATTGAAAGTTTTTCATCTTTATAGTACCCACCCAGGCTGTTAAGAAGCCTTTTTAGGCCAACTCTAGTTAGAGATATTAAACCATATTGTCCGCGTACAGCAGTATTGATAATTTTTGTTGGCCAACAGACGGGGTGACAAAAGTTGGATCCGTTAGCTTTGGCACTATGACATTTATATACAGATTGAAGAGAAGGGGCACTAAAACACACCCCTGCAACTGGGTGACTGTACAAAAATTGGAAAAAACAAACAAACAAACCAGTATATCTGAATTGGATATGACCATCACATAAAAATAATCTTGAAACCATAATTAAAAATTAAGGAAAATATCAGTTTAATGCGCTGGAAAATTTTCCTTTTGGGTTTTTTCGTTTTAGTTCAGCAGAAGGAACAATCAGGAAAGGCAATGAAAATAGGCCAGCAAAGGTTAAAGCCAAGTACCAAATCAACAAACAAAAGCAAATTAATATATAGTAAACACATATTTGGTAACAGATCCAATAATTATTTACACTACTAATATACCATATGACTATGGCAAACCACATTTGAAATACTGCATGTCATTTGGGGCTACCCCACTTTAAGAAGGATATTTTAGACCTTGAGATAATAAAGGAAATAATATAGCACGAGGCTGCTGGACCACTCTCCTACAAATAAAATGTCAAGATTGAAGGTGCCACCATGGGGATTTATATAGTGCCATCGTGAGGATTTATATAATTATGAATGGTATTTCAAAAGGCAATTTTCAGAACTCCATCCTGCCCAGCCAATCTGTTTCAGAAATGCAGCATCTTTCATGCTATTATTCCTTGTTAAAACTTGTGTTTCAACAATAAACACACCAACATGAAGACTTACGCATATATTAGATTTCCTGGATCATAACTACTTTAGCATTTCTCTGGTTTATGCTAATGTTGCAAACAGCATATTAGTAACTGGAGTAACTCTACAATTAATTGGCTTTACTGCTGTAAAAGGAATGTTTTATAATAGTTGAACTGTGCCTTATAACAAAGGGCTAGCACTTCACAAGGATTCTTGGAATTGCTATTACTAAACAAGATTAAGACCTATTGTCAGCATGCATGTAATGAGTCAGGGAGGGCGTCAATATAAACATGCTCAGAATATACTTCACCTTTTACATCTGAACAATGAATTGGCTTATGCTTGAATGATATTAAAGATCGACATGCGTTAATGACTATATAGTTTAATAAAACTAGAAAACACATTATGTACATATATGAAAAACTGATAATTTAAATGTTTATGTGATTATATTAGGCGGAGTAAATGCAAAATATGTGCCATGAAGACTATAGACTTTCCTTCAATTACTGAATAGATGCTGTTATATTGCCTTGAACAAAAACGCTTAACTTATGAACTACTTCAGACCTCCATATGTAAAATTTATGCTATAAGAAGGCGTAGCTTAAGACATAAATAAGGGTTGTCAGCCCAGCTCCATTGTGGCAAGGGAATTGGGGCGGGGGAAGACTTCAAAAGGGGGTTGCACGCTGCCATGATGTCACTTTCAGCTAGGAACCCAGTAGCAATGTTACCACACTGCAGGAAACTCTAGGATTTTTTCCAATCCCTGAGGCAAAAGCTATAGAGCATAAAAATTCCCAGAGTGCACCAACATCATGGTGGTGTGAGATGCTGTTTCCCCTCCCAAATTTCCCCCTGCTGCTCCATTGAGCACTAGCAGGGGACAGGGAATGCCAACATGGGTTTGCCTGCTGTAACTGGGCAAATGGCAACCATTATAGTCTCATTTATCTTGTATGGTTAGTGCCGATTCTAGGAAAACAAATTCCACAATATTTTTTCCCCAAGGCTACAAACTTTAGTCAGACTATCAACTAATGTTGTAATAGCACATTAAAATGGGCTGTGATTTAAAAGAATATTGCTACTGAGACAATAAATCTGTGAGCTCTCCTTCCATTCAAGACACCTTTTGTTTAACTTTGCATCCAGAGCTAGCAATGGTTTTGTATTTGGTGACATTACTAGGGTTTTCCTTCAATCAATGAAAGCACAGCAGGCAAATAAAATCTGGCGGCTGACATCAGTGTCAGCGAAGCCTTAAAATCTGGATCGTCCACATTGCTGATAAGATATGTAATTCTCTCATTCTAAAGCCATTGTTGCTTGAATCAATTTTTTCTTTCCAGATTCCAGAATGAATAACAAAGGAAATACTAATGGCCAATCCTTCTAATAACAACTAGGAACCTATAAATAATAACAACGTTGAGGGCTTGTGAGGAATCAAGGGACAGCAGGGGAGGTGAGCATTTGGGAAATTCCCCTCCCATGTAATGCAAAGGCATGACATTGTTGAGCTCCGGCACCTGCTATTTGCCCTGTGGGGTGAAACATATCAGTACCAACTAAGACTTTTTCTCTATATGGTACAGAACTCCAAGGTGGCAACTTTCCTTACAAAAACAAAAGGAATTGTTGCCATGATTAATCAAAAAGATGTACTGGGGCAAATGCTCAATTCAGCATCACATAAAACTGGGAAATGTGATTGGTATATTGAACGCTTCAAAATTGGGAAGTGTTCACTTACTTAAATGATATTTCTTAAACAGCCAAAAGGCCACAAGCAGCATCACACTAATATACTCTCCAAAATTAACCCTTTTTACATTTAATTACCGCCCCCAAAAATTTAGCCACTAATAACGTGATTCTTTTATCGGTACCAAATAGCAACCATTGAATTAAACTTTGCGGGGAGAGATAACATTTATAAAGTAGGAGTTGTCCTAAATATTTTCACCTCAGATCATCCCAATGATAACAGTGCATATATTCCAGGGTCTCTATATGGCAATTCCCACATATGCAGCTTCTATCTGAATGGGGAATGCCTGCAAAGCGTCATTCGGTAATCCTAGACGGAAAAGCATTCAGCCGAGCCAACATAAACGCTCTTCTATATTGATATACCTTTAAATGAAAGACATATTGTGAAATGGACTTAGAAGGATTAAACCATAAGTAGCTCCAGAGCAAACTCACTGCACCCTCTCCTGCGCATACTAAAATCAAGAGATGTCACCCAAGATTTAATTTCATTCATCTTGAATGCTTCATTAGGGTTAAAACCCAGCTGCTGCAATCTTTTTGCAATAACTCCCCCCCCCCCCGCCCAAGCGAACACTGATTACCATTAAGGCTTATAAACCCCTCTTTACACACAAGCATCTTATGGTATAAATTGGAAAGTATTTATGTGCTTTACCATTAAGTCATCCAGATTGTATAGACTGACAGAGAGTGCATTCCTGAGGTAGAGGGCTGAATCGCCTTAGGAGGCGACGTGACCCCAATGCTGGTGTTGGCTCCTCTTGTGCAGTGCAAACTGGCATGGAAACTGGCGTAGTGCCACTTGCTCCGGCCGTCCTAGGCAGCTGTGGCAGCACGGCCCTTGGACACCAGCTTGGCCTCCTGCTGGTGTCCTGCTGGTGCAAGCTTCGTGCTGGCATCCTGGGAGGCATTCCCGGGGCATTTTCGGGGGGGGGGCAAGAGCTGCCAGTAGACAGTTTCCTAACCCCTTTCAGCCCAGGAATGCCCCCTTTTGTAATAGCGATGCTGTGCCAGCTCTTTGCTAGCACAGCATTGCTGTTCTCTATGGGGCTTCCAAAAAACTGGTCAGGACTCACCAATGTGGCAATGGTGTTTCAAAGCCCAACTCCAGTTGGGGACACATCAAAAGCAGTATTCTGTTCAGAACTGCAGAAATTAAACTAAGCTACTCACAGCGTTAGTAGGACTTGACTTGCATTCAGCTCTGGGCACCAGAGTTCAAGAACCCTGCTGACAGTTCTCCAGCAATGATACTTTAGGTACAGGCTACTGGATACAGAATGGGCTACTTCAGGGCAGCATGCTAGACTAGAGAGAAAAAACCAGCCCCTTTTAAAGCCACATGATTGGTGAAATTGCAGAATGGCTGCAACAGTTTCAACTGAATTACTCAGGAGCAAGTGGTTTTACCACTGCGTCTCAGATAGATGATCCACAAACCACCCATGGTTGAAATCTTACGCAATTTATACGAAAGTAAAGTCTAGTGAAATTTACAGTCAAGTAAATGTACCTAGAATCACAGTATTAGTTCCAGTTACTGTAGAAATGTTGTGCTAGTTCAGGTGAACAGTAGTTTAATTATTCTTCACAGTAAAGCATTAATTATTATATTTTAATTGATTTTACATTTTAATATATCATAAACGTCCCTGAAATCATATTAAATTCAGTTTACAGTATCATGTAATTCTGAATGCTTTAATTTGGCACCACCAATCCAGTCTATCACCTCCATCCAGGTTTTCCACGAACTATCACGTATTTCAGATTTTTTTAAACCCTTTACCACTTGTTATTTTAGGAGAATGCGATACATAAATTTAAACATGTCAGACACAGTGTTCAACACTTCTAATGATATATTACCTTTATCTTATTGAAGTCCCGGAGGAAGTTTGGCAGACATCACTCAATCATCAAGGTATTATTACCATGTTTTTAACTTTAATCTTAAGTGCCTAAGAGCTTCATGCTTCTTAATTTACACTCTTATCATTTTTATGAAGGAAAAAAAAACCCTCCTGGATCACCTTAACTGGCCTATGCTACATCACGCTTTGTGGTACAGTTTTGTTTTCAAAACAAGATTTCTAGTTTCATGTTAACAATTTGTTTATATAACCTACACACTTTTGTAATGTGGTGAAAGATCACAGTAAAAGTAACTTGCAAATCAGATTCCTTAAATATACAAAACATTTCAAAACGCAGCATGCTTGTATGAACACACAGTGTTCATTCTTAGATTTGGAATTAAAATCTGCTTGCACCCTAAATACTGAGATCTTAGCTTACTTTCATCGAAATGGATCCCACGGATCTGCTCCACTAATGGTCATACTTCCCTCCAGTGCACAAACCTTCCCTTGATATAGAGGCTCTTCTTTCAGTGGAAGGATAAAAACCCCCACTGTTAGCAGAATGGAGCTGCAGAGGATCCAACCCACAATGACTTAGTACTCCATGGCATAATATTTAACTTTGATTACATGCCTTACCAGGATGCCTCAAGCATCGTCACAGCGTTATCCCAAGTCAGTAAACAGTTTAAGGCTGAGACAAATTTGTAGCAGAGACAAAAGTGGCAAAGTCCAGCCCATGCAAAAGGCCAAACAGATGAGCATAAAATAGGGATGCCAGCCACAAGGTGGGACCTGGGGATCCCCCAGAATTATAGCTCATCTCCAGACAACAGAGATCAGTAATCCTGGAGATAATGGATGCTTTGGAGGGTTGACTCTATGGCATTGTACCCAACTGAGGTCTCTATCCTCCCCAGGCTCCATCCCCAAATTCCCAGGAGTTTCTCAACCTGGATCTGGCAACCCTACCACCGCAACCCTCGCTGGTGGCCAGGGGGGACCTGGCAACCCCAGCATAAAAGGGAAGGAACACAGCATGCTTTAAGAACTCCCAAGCCAAAATATGCTTCAGATGCCTCTCAGAAAGATCAATCCACACAGTATATGGGGAAGTGCTCAATTACCACTGCTACTGAGAAAAGTGAGAGGACCACACCCTGACTCCTGCCCAATCCAGGAATGATTTAAAAACTGGATGGCAGAGGTTGGTGTCAGAGAGAACCTCACACATCCACAGTGAGACTCACCTTATATGCTGAGAACATGACACCTCACACATCCACAGTGAGACTCACCTTATATGCTGAGAACATGACTCAATAGTTTTGGCAGGAAGGTGGATTATAAATAAATATCTACCATACACCATGTTTTGTAAGAATGAGGGCTTCAGAATAAAAATGAAGACCAAGTAGCTTTGGGGCAATATAACCCCCCCACCTGCTCTCTGAAGAGCTGATCCTGATTTTCAGTTTTGCACAAAAGGTGTAGCTAGCAATTGTACAGCTAGTGATGGTGTCTCTCTGTACAAAGAAGGAGGTTACAACTTGAAAAGGGAACTGCCATATCAGCACCCAATTTAGTTTAGAGATGCTGTTTTCTCCGCCTTTTCCAGTGTCTCTAGCTTCCAAGATGACACCAGGGAAAGTTAGGAAAAAGGGACCTGAAGTGAGAAGAAGAAAAAAAGGGGTCAGCAAGGGGAGGGCACGGGGTATGGAAAAGATCAGGGAAGAGCAGAAGAAGAAAAGGAAAGAAAAGAGAAAGAGAAATAGATAGTGCATTGCGCTCTTGAGCTAGTCATATAGAAGACCTGGGTTTATACCCTTTTTCAACCATAAAAGCTCACGGGGTAATCCTGGGCCAGTTACTTTCTTTCAACCTAACCTACAGTGAGGTAAAATAGGAAAACTATGCATGCCACTTATGTCCATTGGAGGAAGGGTAGAATAAAAATGTGACACAGAATGATAGATGCAAGTTTTTTTCCCGTTTTATTCTCCTATGTTGCATGAATGAACACAAAACTTCTACTTCTGTTGGATCAGGCTATCCCAATCTCATCAGACAGCAGAAGCTAAGCAGGGTCAGCCCTTGTTAGTATTCCGATACGGGACTACCAAGGAAGTCCAGGGATGCTACACAGAGGCAGGCAATGGCAAACCACCTGTGGTCATCTTTTGCCTTGAAAACCCTATGGGGTTGCTATAATAAGTTAGATGTGATGTGTGATGACACTTTCCAACACCACCACTATTGGCTGTCTCCTTTACTGAGTATATCCTGCTGACCTAGCTATCTTGCGGGAGCCCTGGGTCAATCCAATACAATCATGTTTGAACGGGTGTGTATATAAGTGTGGCTTTTTGTGGTTCAGGCCACATGCCCATAGCAGTTATCTATATTGGCCGCCTGCTTAATTTTGCTGTAGTTAGTGATTTTGATGGCTACAAGGCTTATATTTTCATGAAAAGTGCAACTCAAATTTATGGCACCACTTGAGCTTTGACAAGAGGCAGATTTTATGATAATTTCTGCTTCTATACCACTCCCAACACATGAAGCCTAGCCTAGACAGTGATGAGTCATGACTGGCTAGCCAGCCAAATTATGTGCTGACAGGAGGATTTTCAACTTGTCTGCATGATGCTGCTCATATAAAAGGAACAGGTAACAGTACAAAAGAAGAATTAGCAGTTTCCTGCTTATAGTCACACTATCACTGCAAATAAGATTGGACAGAGATACACGCAATCAAACTGGTGATTATGGAAGACAAACCTTATCACGTACTTTCAAACTTTAAAAGTGGCATTTGCAATGGAATTCCTGATTACAACTATGAGAAAACAATTGTCCAATGTACAATTAATCACCAATATAGATTTCACAGTTGTGGTCATATTATTTGGGTTCATTGTAGTAATATTTATTGGTAGTATTTAAATATTTAATTTGCCATCAATTAATTCAGTACTACGGAGGATGTATAAAATTCAATAAAGAAATGTGAAATCATAAAACCAAGTTGTAAAATATACAACTGTGTTGCATCCCCATAGAGATGTGCCTGTTGACATTATGAAGTGTGGATTTGTACGATGGAACTGAACACGTCTGGCCAGATTGTAGTTGTTTGCCTATCTCTAAAAGACAAGAGGGCCACTAGAGGGACAGTCCATTAAACTGATTTGTTTATTATTTAACTATTTACATCCTACTCTCTCCATTAAAAAAGCCTACGATGGCTCACAACAAGATCATTAGAACACATGTCAATAAAAACAGAAAAGGAGACCCAGCCTAAAACCAAATTAAACAATTTTAGTAGTAGCACACAATAAAACACATCATTGCCCATATCATAAAACATGACAGACAAAAACCTTAAAATCAAACCAGAGCACAAACAGGTAACAATAAAATCAGAAGAAAATATAGACACCATTCAACAAAATGCCTGGAAATATCTTGTTCTCTTCCTGTTTTCTTTTTACGAAACTTGCTTGCTAGTTCTATCATGAGCTGGTCTGCTTCTTCTCTGTTTCGTACTATCCTACTCCCGTCCGGCAAGGAGATGTCCAAGGCATATGGAGCGATCCAACGGAATCTGATGTTCCACTTATGTAAAGCCGCCTTCAATTCGTCAAATTGTTTTCTTTTTTGGATTACTGCAGGTGGCAGATCAGCAAGTATCAAAATCTCTTTTCCTTCGTGTTTGAGATGAGTCTCTCTCTGTTGTCGAAGAATCTCGTCTCTTGTTTTCTGATGAGTAAATTTGACAAGGATGTCTCTTGGTGTATGATATTTTTTGGAGTATGCAGAGTTGATCCTGAATATTTTCTCTATTTGTAGAAATTCTTCCTTCAATTCATAGGTTTCTTGTAGCAGCTGTTGCAGTTCTAGTTCAAGGTCCGTTAAGCCAAATTTCTCCCCCAAACCTCTAAATTCTCATGGTTGATGATGTCTTGGTGATCAAAACGTTCTTCTGCATAGTTGTGTTTATCTTCATGCAGGTTCAAAGTGAGGGCTTATTGGGCAGAAACAAATTTTGCACTGGCTCCAAGACACAAAGAAGTAGATAAAGTAGATAAAGTCTGCTGTTGGTTGTAGTACTGAGGCTGGGTTTGAAGTGGCTTTTAACAAGTATGGCCATGACTTCATTTTGGGAACAAATGCCTTTTCCCATAGTAGTGGACAAAGACAATATTATGATTCCTAGTAGTCTGCTCTGTAAATTGCTGGCAATGAAACAAAGATTAAAACTTCTGCTCTTTCACTAAGCAAAGGAGGCAGAAATTGTGGCCACTGGAGAATGAAACTGTGTACACAAAGAAGACCTCTTTTTCCCACTTCATTCTTACCTCCTTACTTTCAGAAATATCCTTTCACTGGAAAGTGACATTCTAAAATAGCAGCTCTGCCAAATATTAGCTACTTTAAAAAGGATCAGCTCAGAAGGATGGTGTTTGGTAGTTAGTTACTTATATTACATCATCCATGGCCACCTATATTATTTGTATATATCCTAAAAGAAGCAGAAGAGTGAAAAAGATACTCGTCATGCACTCTGCAAGGCAGAATCTAGTTTCCTATGCTCAGCTGGTGCTCAACACTGACTTCAATAATAACTGTCTCCCATTGAGATGAAAGTACTGACAAACCAATCTTATCTTGATTAATGTACATTTGAGATTTCTGTGTAGAATCTTTCTCTTTGTCACGAGAGATACATAAACGTTTGCTTTCTCTATGTGCATGCACACATGTATATATAAAATAGAGACACACTGTTCCTTATATTTATAAACATTACATAGAATAAATATTTCTGGAGAGATATTTATCTATAAGTGAGTCAGAACAGTGTAGTAAATCTCAATTTTTCCTTTATTATCCATTAGTGGTCTTCATTAGCAGACTATTCTATGGAAGAGGTCTTATGCATGAGAACAGAAGGGCAATTTTCAAATTCTCAGTAGGGAAATCCTGACTCCCATCAATTTTCTTTCTGTTACTCCAGTAAAAACCAACTTGACATTTACCCTTTGTTGACCCCTACCGTTCAGTTACTCCCGTTTCTCTTCTGATACCACACAGGTAAGGAAGTAGCACTGACAAGAATCATTATTATCTAAGAGTACAGCCAGGCGAAGAACACAGGCTGATTCCACACTGAGGGTTTTTTCCCCCCACTTCAGCATCCTTAGTCATGTGCTTTTTTTGTTTCTGTATGAGGTCATCCTCCATTGCTGTTCAAATTGTGAACAGCCTGCATTCCCCCTAAACATTCTTCTTTTTTTAAACCTGAAGAAACTATCATTCCCAGCATGACTCTGTTGGGACAATCTTCTGCTTCTGGTATGAAAGGGAAACCATGGCGAACAAGACTGAAAAAAAATGAATTACCCTATGCTGTTTGGATTGTCTGTAGCAAGTACAAGTTAAGCACCAATCGCACCGTCAACATGATCACCATGGAAAACCCCCTCATGTGGAATTATCTGTACTGTAGTTTTCCATAGACTTTACCCGACAAACTACAGGCTGGAGACTGAATGCAGTCAGGATTGCATTAAAGAAAGACATCTAGACTACAACTGTTATCACTGCTATTACTATATAGGTGCCATCAAGTATACACACATGACACGTCCATTCAATGCCAGAATTCAGAACACCAGAATATCACATGCATTTAATTCTTTTGCCTACGTAAATCCTCAATCCAGACCCTGGGTCTGCCTTCCCAGGCAAAAGTTGCCAAATAGCCCCAAAAGCCATTGTGCACAGTAAACACCCAGCCTTGGCTGTGGCAGCAGAAACTCCATCTCAAAGCTGCTCCAGCCCCCGCCAGCGAGCTCATCGCGCCCCCCCCCCATGTACCAAAAAGTTGCATTCTTCAGCCCAGCTCTCAGCCCCTGCCAAGATTTTTTTGTTGTTGACTTGGGAGGACGAGTTGCTCTTACTCTGAATATATCTGATTGCTGTGTGTGAGTGTGGAGGGGGGGACACGGGGACTCAGATGTCTGAGCCCTGGAACTCTGTGTACTTCTAGGCGACCATCACAAGTGGCCAGCCACAAGCATCATTGGTTATTATGCTTACCCGTATAATCAGATTTCAGTCCATCCTAGAGGTGATTACTAATCAATCCACAGCTGCTTTTGCTTTATTAGCTCATCAGCAAACACAAATGAGAGCTGCGATTTACCAAAACCGGCTGGCTTTGGATTATCTGCTTGCACGTGAAGGTGTGTGTGTGGGAAAAGTTCAAGTTTACAGATTGTTGTCTGACGATAGGTAACAATGGGGAGGCAGTACTAAATATGCTGCCTCTGAGATCAGAAAGATATCAAATGTCCCAGTTTAAACCTGGAAAAGTGTATTAAACCCGGAGTGGTAAAATAATATGTTTGGTGGGGGAAGTCCTTGGCAATCCCCCGACCCCAGCCTAAAAGTCTACAGTATTTGAAATGTAAGTGCTACCATAACATAAACATGTGCAAAACCCCGGAATGGTCAGACATAAACAGCTCAATAGCATATCATTAGAAACCTAGTGCAAAAATATCTGCTCTGTGCTCTATATAGATGCAGTCTATGGCTACTTATAAACTAAATACCTACATATGCATGGGTATAATTTAGATTATAAAAGGTAACCATCTATTCTGTGAAAGCTCTGACAAAATCTTCATAAATACTGCCAAGTGTGTAACAGAAAAAATGGTTAATTTTTAAGGGAACAGTCCATTCCTCCTAAAAGATGTTTTGCTCTGTCACCTTAAAAACATTTCCATCATGTACTTTTTAAACAAATACATAATCTTTCCTTCAAATAGGCTTATTCTTGTTCTTAGCTATGCTTTTCAGTTTTGAGTACTTGTAATACAATAGTAATACAATTGAGTACTAGTAATACAATAAGTGGAATTCTACTACCTATCAAGTCCATCATTTTTTTCCCAACTGCAGCCAACCAGATGCCTCCGGGGAAGCCTGAAAGTAGGGCTTGAAGGTAACAATCCTCTCCCTTTGCTGGTCTCTCAGCAACAATATTCAGAAATATATTGTCTTATTTGAGGTGGTTCCATTTTAGCCATCAAGGCTAACAGTTGTTGAGAGCCAGTGTGGTTCCATTTCCAAATTCCAGCTCTGCTGCGGAAGCTTGCTCAGTGATCTTGGGCCAGTCGCACCTGCTAAGCCTAACGTACTTCACAAGCATGAAATGGAAGAAGAGCAGAATGTTGGATCCCCATTGAGAAGAAAAGTGGGGGTATAAATGAAGTAAATAAAATGATATTGCCCTATCCCCTTCTGAAGCAATCAAAGCAAGTGGCCATGACTACACCTTTTGATCATGTGTCCCACACACTGAGCATTTATGAAAAAGTGACTTTTTTTTGGTCTTTCTGCAGTTTTCTGTTAATCTATGCCAGTACAAGAGAGAAAGAGAAAGAACATTTTTCTCTTTCCATTTGTTCCAAATCAGCCATAATTCTATGACCCTATACCAGGGGTGGAGAACCTTTTTTCCGCCTAGGGCCATTTGGATATTTATAAGACCATTCGCAGGCCATACAAAATTATCAGCTTAAAAATTAGCCAACCAATCCCCAAGCAGGCAGCTGCCCCAGATAACCCCCCCCCATACGGGCAAGCAGGCAGGCATCCAACCGGTGGCGCACTCGCCCACCTGGTGGCACAGGATGGTCTGTTGCACCAGCTGGGTGTAGCCGTCCAGCCACACGCCGGAGTTGCTCCTGCTCCGCATGGTCAGGGCCGGATTCTACAGCTGGCTCCTGCTACCCCCGCCTGCAGGGATGAAATGAGGACACACTGGCTAAGAACTCCCCCCTCCGTGCATTCTGGCCCTGCCCCCTTTAACCCCTCCATTGTCGCCACTTCCATCCCCGGCCCTTTTGTAGAACAGAGGGAATACGTTTCTCTATGGCCCAGGTGGGAAAGGGATAACACAGTTTCTTGGGCGGTCCTAGTAGCTCCATAGCTAACAACTCTTCTGCAAGGGGGTAAAAAGGTTCCTTTTCTCGGCAAAACAAACTCACATCCACCTTGAATAGAGGCTATTTCTGTCCATGGGAGGGGACGGATCACCAGTCTTAGATCCTTCTGAGCTAGAGATCTGCCAGGACCCATAAAGGGCCAGACCAAATGATTTTGCGGGCCTTAAACAGCCCCCGGGCCTCACGTTTCCCACCCCTGCCCTATACCATGATTTCCTTCCATTGTTTTTTAAATAAAAAAATCCAGATGCTTATGACTTTTTCTTTTAGGGAAAATGCTCCAATTCCTTGTCTCCCTTTTCTGTCTTCTTTTTAACTCCACAGCATTCATTTCTTAGATGAGGCAACCAGAACTATATTCAGTATGAAAACGGACTCCCCAGAGAACTATTTATAAGGCTATTACAATACAGGCCATATTTTCTAATGCCTTCCCTATAAACACCTAATATGGAATTTCCCTTTTTCACTGCCAACAAGCAAGGAGCTGACATGGAGCTACCCGCCACACAATCCCAAGATGTCTTGCCTGAAAACAAGCTCAAATTATATCACTGTATGAGTAGTTAGGAATTTTTGCTTCAAATGTGCATCACTTTACACTTAATTATATTGAATCTCATTTATCTTTTTAATATTCACCCATCCGGTTTGACAAAACCCATTTGGAGTTCTTCACAGTAGTTCTCACTCTGTTCCCACATAAGAAGGCACAACAGTGGAACATATATGTAAGAATGCGCCACTGTTCAATTTGCCTGATGAGGGCAAAGAACATGTTATGTTGCAAAGTCCTAGTGGCTCCTTCTCTACTAAAAACATTCTTAGGCGTTAACAGTTTGCATTTGAAAAGGGGCAGGCAGGATCACACTTTCCCTTCTAGTCACATTTTCTTGAAATTCCCTGTTCCAGCTTCTTTTACTCTCAGAGAAAAGCACTTCTGTCCTTTCTTCAATGTGAACTATGCCTCTCCGAAGGCTCTTGCAAGAGAATAGGAATGTGCAGACTTTGCTTATACATAGCTGCAGTGAATGGTGTAGTTTGCATTTAGGCTGTTAATGATGCAGAAGGAATGATGCACCTGTTTCTAAAGTACTCGGACCTAGGAAACTGTCTGTAAGGACTGTATCATGATTTAACAAAAATTATATCCCATGAAATCAAAGGAAAAACAAGGAAAGAGTCAAGGTAAACAGAGGTTAGTTCACATTCTATTTTTTCCCCTCGCTCAGCAGATGACTTTATAAAGTCACCTCACAGTAAAAGATTCATGCAGGCCAAGGTCTTCTGAATGCTCACCACATTTCACAAAGTGGGTAGGATTACTCAAGTGGGCTGCGACTGGATTATATATTCAGGTATTCACATGATCTGAATACATGTGAATCTTCATTATGAGATGACTGTTCCCTTTCACCGTACAGAGAAAAAAAGACAGACATATGAAGAAGCTTTCCTTTGTATTCTTGTAAACACCTTATCAGTTTCATACTAATCTATTGGCTGGTTTTACTTAAAATTTGTAACAAATATATTATGATGAAAATGAGGCAAATTTTTCCCCATGCATACAGTGCAGAAATTGGAAAGTCTTCAAGCAACTGTAATTTGTTATGATGTCCAAATCGGATGCCTTAACAAATAGCAGTTGATTGGTTCTTGTAGGTTATCCGGGCTGTGTAACCGTGGTCTTGGAATTTTCTTTCCTGACGTTTCGCCAGCAACTGTGGCAGGCATCTTCAGAGTAGTAACACTGAAGGACAGTGTCTCTCAGTGTCAAGGGTGTAGGAAGAGTAATATATAGTCAGAAAGGGGTTGGGTTTGAGCTGAGTATTGTCCTGCAAAAGTAATGTGCTAATCATTGTCCTGTAAGTATCAACATAATGTGCTAATGAGGGTATGGTATGTTAATATGGAACCATTGTATCCTGAAGTGATCTGTTTCTGACTATATATTACTCTTCCTACACACTTGACACTGAGAGACACTGTCCTTCAGTGTTACTCCTCTGAAGATGCCTGCCACAGCTGCTGGCGAAACGTCAGGAAAGAAAATTCCAAGACCACGGTTACACAGCCCGGATAACCTACAAGAACCAATGAACTCTGACCGTGAAAGCCTTCGACAAAATAGCAGTTGTTTCAGGATCTTGAGCTGAAAGTAAGAAACAGATCACAATTTGTTACCGGTCCCAGACATTATAAGAAATTGTGTTTTATTGAAGGACTTCCTTGTTTGCAATGTTAGTTCTGCATGCAGGGGCAAGAGAAAGGGAGTGTGCAAGGACTTTGGCTTATTCTCTTTACAGAGAATGGGTTTTTTTTTTTTTTTTTGGTGACATCTGAATGCAGCCATTCAGTTATGCACTTCACATGTGCTATTACTGCTCATTTCAATGGCTGGAAGAATGTCACTGCCTTTGACTTGGCAATCTTTGTAATAATCTTCAGGCAAATGTTCTCACAGAATGAGCAAATTGGACATTTTTAAGCCTCAAGTCATTCATTTGACATGCCAAGGTCAGAGGCTGTGTTAGGAGAGATACTGAATCATATTTAAAATTCCTATGAAAGACAGAAAGGAGATAAATTACAGACATTATTAACCCACTGAAATGCAGGAGGAATACTCAGAGAGCGACCTGGGGGCAAAAGTATTTCTGGTTGGTACATGGTGGCCTTGTACTTTACAACTGGTGGATATTTAATTCACCAAAAAATACACTGCCTAATTTTATGTAGTTTTGTGGTAAGGGTAAGGGCATATCTCTGTCTTCAGATATTAACTCATGTTCCAAGTGGCCCTTAAGGAGTTTTACAGAGGAGTCTGTTAAAACTGATACTCCTCAAAGTTGTACAGACTCCCATAAATGTCTCCAGCTGATTTTGTCTTGATGAGCCTCAGTGCTGGAAATTTGAGCCTACCAGGGGATTTAGGATATTAGCTGCACAAGAGGAGCAGGACTCCAAAGAGATGCAGGAAACTTATCTGTTGTGGGGAGAGCTGTCAAATTCCTTTAAAAGAAATTTTAAAAACTATGAAGAGAAGTGGCACTATAAAGTTTGCTATATACTCTGAGTTACAAAACAATTATTCTATTTTTATTATCTCTTTGCTTCTTTCATTGCTACTTAATACTTTAATTATTTGACCCTTGCACCTACATTCCTAAAGTGGAGAGATTTAGGATAATTATCATCTTCTAAGTTCCCTTTAGTTACATGGAAACTGTGCCTTCTGAATGGTTCACACATACTTTAGGCAAACTCCTGCTTTAGCATGAGTCATTGAGGTCACATGAAGATATTTTAGGATCTTCCTTTGTTCTGCCTTCTAGATAAGCATGAGACCATTTTACTATTGTGGATGAAGCAACCTGGGAAGGTGGAACAAACCCTATCAGTATATCTAATTTACAACATGGCCACATCTGCATATTTGGAAACTGTAGCCATGCATAGACAATACAGACTTTTCTACCCCAGGGTTGCAGAAAAATCTGAAATCTTAAAAAAAATATAGGGGGGTTAACCCCCCAGATAATAAAAGCAGTACCTGTAGTTCTAAGAAATGGATGCCCTCAGTGGCCATAGCTAGGCAACCACAGCATTATTCCCAGGCTTCAAGCCTTGGCTTCTGACAGTAAAGGGCAAGGAGAAGGGGCTCAAATACCCAGTGTAGAGTAATGGTTAGAGTTTCAGAGTAGGACTCAGGTTCAAATCCCCACTCTGCAGTTGAGGACATAAGTTGACCTCGGGCCAGTCACATACTTTCAGACTAACTTACTTCACAGGGTTGTTGTGAAGAAAAATGGAGGAGAGGAGAATGATATAAGCTGTTTTGGGTCCCCATTGTGGAGAAAGGCAGAGTATAAATGAAGTACATAAATAATAAATATGGCTGATGTGGTGGGGCAGAAAAAAGGTAGGTTGGTTAGTGGGTGGGAAGGACAGAAGTAAACAGGGAATGGTGATGCTATGGGCGTTGCCAGGAGGTAGGAGAGAAGAAAAGTGTGGGAAAGGGGATACAGGGGGAAATGAGGTGCCCCGAAGACCTTACAGGTAAGGTCTTGGGGGCACCTCATTACTTTGCAAGTGGGTCTGGCAGCCAGCACTATGCAAATGGGCCCAGCCTGGCAGCTGGCACTATGCACTTGGGTAATAGTTTTCCCAGGTAGAGGCTGCCAGGGGGAGGGAAGGAGGGAAAGCTGAAGATAGGGGGGGCAGATAAAGGAAAGTTGGCTGGTGGGTGTGAAGGAGAAGAAGAAGCAGGTAAAGGGAAGAAGATCTGGGGGCTTTCAGGGAAGAGAAAGAGAAAATACTAGGGGTTGGGAAAATGAGATGCCCCCCCACAGGTCCTTGTAGGTACTCTACTTATCAATATATCTCATAGTCAACATGGCTCCATCTGCTGATATAGACTACATACATTTTCCTGCAAACATGGAGGACTCCCCAGGTTTTCAGAAAAAATGTAAACCTGGAAGAAAACAGAGAGGTGGTGGTGAAATCACCCACAACAGAAGAGTGTCTGTTCATGCACACACCATGCACTTCTGTTGCAGCAGCAGCAGCAGCAGCTGCTACTGCTGCTGCTGCCTTTCCTTTCTTGCCCTTTCTCTGAAGAATAGAAAAGCCACTCACAGCAATGGTGGCATTGGAGGCTAAGAGCCAAGTTATCATATCCCCTCTCAGTCTTCTCCTCTTCAGGCTAAAAATACCCAGCTCCTTCAAGCTTTCCCCTCACCATCTTTGTTGCCCTCCTCTGGACATGTTCCAACTTGTCTACATCTTTCTTAAATTGCGGTGACCAAAACTGAACACTATACTCTAGGTGAGGTCTAACCAGATCAGAGTAAAGCGATACCATCACTTTGTGTGATCTGGACACTATACTTCTGTTGATGCAGCCCAGGATCCCATTTGCCTTTTTAGCTACCACATCACACTGCTGACTCATGTTCAGTGTTTGGTCTACTAAGACCCCAAGATCCTTTTCGCACACACTACTGCTCAGACAAATCTCCCACATTTTATAATTATGCATTTGATTTCTCCTATCTAAATGCAGAACTTTACATTTATTTTTGTTGAAGTGCATTTTGTTAGTTTTTGCCCAATTCTCCAGCCTGTCAAGATAATCCTGTATCCTGGCTCTGACTTCTACCGTATTTGCTACCCCTCCCAATTTAGTATCATCTGCAAATTTAATAAGCATCCCCTCTATTCCTTCCTCCAAATAATTTATAAAGATATTGAACAACACAGGGTCCGGGACTGATCCCTGAGGGGCTCCACTATTCACTTTTCTCCAAGTGGATGAGGAACCATTAACAAGCACTCAGGGACGAAACTGTGTACTAATGGAGGCATGAATACAGAAAAGAAGTCTCCCAAGTTCAAATCAAGTCCCACCCCTTTAAATGCTGCTCGGTAATTGGCTGACTTGCAGTACTCACCCTGAGAGAAGATTTCCTCCCCCCCGACCCAACTGCCACATAAAAAAGCATTTTAAGAACAAAAAAAGGAGCAATCTGAAAGAAGGGGGGGGGGAGAGAAATCTAAGCCTCGCATAACTCAGCACCTGCAAAAGGGGGCATTCCCGGGCCAAAAGGGCTTTGGGTGACTAAAGTCAGCTCTGCCCCTGGGAATGCCCTGGGAGCACCCCCTTTGACACCATTGCGAGCCTTTGCCCTGGAATAATGCTTTTGGCGAGGCTGCGCCAGTGCCCACAGCTCATGCTGCTGTGCCACCCCCCTGGGAGCCGTTGTTACTGGCCCTGCGCCAGTTTAGCTGGCACAAATGGCACCAATGCTTGCGTAGGGGTCACGCCAGCTCCTGTCCCCTCCCCCCGTTAGGATTACACAGTTAAAGTCCTTCAGCAATCACTTGGGGGGGTGGTGGAAAGGAGCAGAAGAGGCTGCAATGGAAGACGTCCACTTAGAAGCCTTGGAGGACATGTTAAGGCACCTGTGACTTTTTGGATCCCATCCTCAGAATGAAAAAACCCTATAAATCTGACCCACTTTATAAGGAATGTACAACTGAAAACTGTGGATAATGCCAATAATGTTACTGTCTCGGTGAATTAAAAAATGACAATAAAACAAATAGAAATGAAGCGATGTTAATTTGCACTCCTTGAGGATCCAAATCTCCTGGGAACATTATCGTCTATCACCTTTCAGCGACATCTATTTACACACTGCTAATTACATATTGCTAATTCAATTTCACACTGATGACTGACATGTAACATCAGCCAACCAGTATTTTAAGTCAAACCAGCGCCTCTAAAAAGTTCTAAAACACGTGTATTAAAAAACCCTCATCACCTCTGTAAGTTGATCCTGAGAACAATATTTGCCACTTAATGGCAGACATGATGTTATAGATGTTAAGATTTCCAAGATTTATAGGGTGTGAGGGGGATTCCTAAAAACTGACGCATCCTTTCCCTTGGGCACTGTCAAATCCTGAATTGGACTGGAATGCTGATATGACTCCTTCCTGTACTGGAGGCAGTCAAAAGGCAGAAGATTCTGCTGAAAAGAGTATTACGATGCCTTGCCAAGAAAACCTGTTTTCTCACTGAGAAGTGACACTTTAAAATTTGCTTGTGTGTCAGGCAATTTTTAGTTTGCACATTTTTATGTTTAGGTGGATACCAATTGGTAGAATTTTTGCAATGAGGAGGCAGCTGTGAGAAAGGTAACACACAGTCCCCCAGAAAAAGTACAAGCAAGCCACACAAGAAAAACCCTCAGTTGGGCAGGAAATGGATGCTGGCATACCAAAATAAGGTTGATTTCCTCAGGATATAATTATCTTAAGTAAAAGGTTTATACCTGTACTACATATTCTCTCCAAAATTACTAACTATTTCATCTCATGCTGCTCAATGTAGCCAACATGCTTGACAGGGCAAATATAGATGAAGAAAAAAATAATAAAAGGATTGTTAAATGTATCTTGGCAAATTCTGATGAACGGGTAGACTTCACTGTTTTTGTCTATACAGTTCTTAGGAATTTTCAGGATCACCAGGCTATATTCCCATATGGAAGTAAAGCAAAAGGCAAGTGCTTTATTCCACCTTACTGTTCCTTTGAAGAAAAGTGCTAGGAGAAAGTTAATTAGTCTCCATGATAATTTGATTCAAAGACTGTACAAAACAGGCATGAACTCTTCTGTTGAATTACGGCTGCTGCCTTTCACATTTCAGGTTATTATCCAACAATGATTTATTTCTTAATGCTACTGGAATCTAGCCTGCATACACACAAAAAATTTGATGTGTGAGATAAAATGCTTGTACTAAATCACAGCTCTTTTTGTGCCATGTTGCATGTGTACAAAAATTCCTTCTAAAGCTAGAAAGTTTTCTCCACGGCAGGTCTGTACATGCACAGACCCAATGTGTGCCTGAAGATGAACAATAAATGCACAACCAATTTGTTTTGTTTTTCGTGATAGCCATCACAGGCTGAGATGGCTGCAAGAACAGGCCTCCAACAAATATAAGCTGAGTTGTGAGATAGGCACGTGACATTGACCCCTCTTCAGGTGTCCCCCAATCCTGTTGAGCCTGTGGGTACTTTTGGTATTTTGAGGAAGTGTAGTGAGAGCCACCACATAGCTCCCATCCAGGGTAATTACAAAATAATTGGAGGTATCAAACCAAGCATCCTCCTATTTTATATATATATATATCCCACTCTTCCCCTCTTAGGGATCCAAATAAGCTTATCACATCATTATTCTTCTTCCCCTATCTTCGCAACAAAAATCCTGTAAGGCAAGTTAGGCTCAGAGACTGTACTGGACTAAAGGTCACCCAGCGAGCTTCCATGGCTGAACAGGGATTCGAATCTGGATGTCCCAAGGCCTAGTCTGACACACTAACAATTACAGCAGGCCAGCTCTCATTCCCCATCCTATCATGCGGGGCAGCTACTTCTGAGTGGGCCCTTTCCGCTGAACTGGAAGTGATGTCTCCTGGGTTCTTCTGAAACATTTCCTGTTCCAATGAGGTGGAGAAAAAACAAGATGGGCTGAATACTTTGGGGAAGAATTAAGTGGACACCAAAAACACACAGGTGGGCACCAAAAATATACTAAGTGCTGGAGGGGGGTTCCTCCAATATACTATTTCAGTGCTGCCACTGGCTGAATGCATGTCCTGGGCCAACAGTTTGAACGTGTGAAAAGAACTTTGATAGATAAGTTAAAATAGCTCAAAGTATCTGTAAGTAGGTGCGTGTTAATCCAGAAAAGAGAAGCATAAGTCATATCAGCATAGGAAGAGAAACTGGGACAAGTTTTGAATACATCAACTACGATAGTTTACATATTCACGTAGCAACTGTAAGGCCAAATGACGGATCCCCTTACCGCAGATCCCTGGGTTGCGGGGCCGCGCCGGGAGTCCGGGGCTCGACCAGCTTACTCCTCAGCGGCGGAGAGGGGAGTGGCGGCTCCTCGGGCCACAGCGGCGGTTCCTTGGGCCACACTTGGGCAGCAGGCGGTTCCTTGCCGCCCTGCTCACCAGCTGGGCTTTGGGGGCGGCGGCGGCTGTTTCCGCGGCCGGCTTTGTGGGGCGACGGCCCCGCCCACCCTGTTCAAATGGGCCAATTTGGACCCAGGTTCACCCCTGCTTCTCCCCGCCGGCTGAAAACGGACCTGAGGTTTTCACTCAGGTCCGCTGGCCGGGTATTTAAGGAGGCATCCCTCTCCAGTTTGTCAGTCCTCCACCGAGCTTGTCCCGCCCTCCCTCCCTTTGTTCATGATGTTGTATTGTTTGTCACAATTTTAAGATTTGGCAGTTTTTGCATGGGGCCAGAGCCTGTTTGGGGAAAAGCCGGCCTGCAAGCCCCCTTTTCCCAGGCTGGGGACCCCAATAAGGGGTTTTGGGAAGGCCTGTGTGTGGACAGGCCCAGAGGTGGGCTGTAAGGTCGGCCTCTTCCCAAGTGGCAGGGGACCACACAGTGGCTGCTGTCCATGTGGGTCCTGGATACTGCCATGTCAGGCTGCGCTCAGCAGGGGCTGGGCGCAGGATACATCAGCTGGCAATGGGTCACCTGATGTCAGGATTCTGCCTCCATGCTCGCCAATGCCTATTGCTGTAAATAATAAAGTTGTGGCCTGTTTCTATCCATATATGTGGTCTTGTCTTCAATGTGGGCTCTAGGTACCAGGCCCCCTGCGGTGCAGGGGGCGGGGGCATCTTGGGGGAGCTGTGCCGGGCCTCGGGGTCCCTCTTGGGCCTGGACCCGCAAAATATATTAAGCAGGGAATAAGCTCAGCAGAACTCAGTGGTGCTACATTTCACAAAACTGCTTAAGCGGTATTAATGTTTGGTCACTTTAATGTCAGTTGGTCAGCCCACAGGCTTAATGAAATTTCATATGAGAACAGACTGGCCATTTAGCTTACTGGGAAAGTTCCTGGTAGGCTTCTGCTTGGAGAGCCGCTGGTGACCAGGAATGAGCCAAGCCCCTGTGATCCTGGTTGTGGTACGGGGTCCACCTGGCTCAGAGGGTAGGACCCAGCATCACTAGGGCCAAGCTCACTTCTGGAACATTCTAACTCCTTCTCTGCTGCATATGCTTTATAAATGTCACTGTAAAAACATTTACCTGGTCTCAAGGGATATACTTAAAAATACATTAGAATAACATAAAATACTTTGGTGCTAAAAGTGTTGGTATAAAGAAGAGTTGGTTTTTACACCCTACTTTTCTCTACCGAAAGGAGTCTCAAAGCGGCTTACAATCACCTTCCTTACCTTGTGAGGTAAGTGGGGCAGAGAGAGTTCTGAGAGAACTGTGACTAGCCCAAGGTGACCCAGCAGGCTTCATGTGGAAGAGCGGGGAAACCAACCTGGTTCTCCAGATTAGTCTTCCCCTCATGTGGAGGAGCGGGGAATCAAACTCGGTTGTCCCGATTAGAGTCTGCCGCTCTTAGCCATTACACCACTACATAACTCTTGTTTCTCACTGGAAGACTGAGCTCTCACTCTCTCATAACAGTTTTAAACAGGTCTGTGGAATGAAAGTAACATCCCGACTGTGGCATGGATGATTAGTTTCTATGTTTTTATCAGTGTACACTCTATACATCTTCTGGCCTCTTTGATCATCTGAACCCTATCCTTTTATTTTGAAATAAAAAATTATTTCCTTCTTTGATTGCCTGACTGAAAGCATGACCATCTGACAGCTATAAGGGGTGATACAGCATATGCATTCACCATGTAACACCTTCAGATTTTGATATACAAGTTGCTCCTCACCATTCATATGCAAAGTGCTTGTCTTTGAAAGCAATGTTAAAATAGCACACCACTGAAAAAGTAGACCTGCTGTGAAAAAGTAGACACTCTAAGTATGTAACTGAAAATCAGCCCATAATTTGCACACTTGTAGTATGGCGGGAAGCAGTATATAAGCCATTCTGCATATGCAAGCCTACCTTCAACACATGTGTGTACTTGACACTGTTTTAACTATACATATACACATAGCCTTATATATTAAACACCTGTCACTCACTGATGATCTAAGTTTACAGTTTTGGACCATTAACTAGGAGTATAAACATGCTACTAATGCACAGAATGAAAGGTTTGGCTTTCAGACCACATTTCCTATGACCAAAAGCTATGTTAAAGAATCACAGTCCTTTAATATGACATCCAGGGAGTTTCCAGTAAAGTGGATGAGTTCCCGGAGACAGAAGGTGCTGAAAGGATTACTTGTGCTTCTGCCAGTGAACTGCAGCTCCTCTTACACTGATATACTGATCACAAATGTTTTATAGCCAGGGATCCCCGCAAAAGAGGTATGGAAATTCACCTTCATTGCAATTCCTGACACCCCCCCCCCCCGCCCCAATAAATACCATGTTATGGATGTTCAGAAGAGTTTTTGCTACTCAGATGTAGAGGGGTGATTGTGGGTTTGCCACTCTTTCTGCCTTCACATTACAACAGCAAACATCGAAAAGCAGAACCACCAGTTGTGCCTTTACCCGTGGACACTGATGGCTCTGTTCTTCCTGTTCTTCAGATGAATAATTTACCAAGAATCCCTTGGAACATTTCCCCTAACACAAGAGCACTTGAGCAAGCAAAACACAAGGAAGTTATCCGAAGTATCCCTTGTACTAAGTCAATTTGACCGTATCTTATCTTGTATCACTCCTGGTGCAAGATATAGAGAAAGTCATATTTCAGCAAAAAGACTATTCCCCTCCCCCCACACATTAAAACTCTCCTTGATCAAATCACACATTCAAATTGGACTGTAATGCCTGCACCAAATAGGTTTTTGCCTTTTGATTTTTGTACACAGCAGTACTGATCTGAAATGAAAAACCAGTGCTTGTATCATGTTGTGTGCAAATGGAAGTATGTTAAGCAACACCTTTTCTGCTATTGCATGGTGAGATCCAAACCTTTTGGATTTAACTTGTGGTGATTCCCATTTTGGTACACAGAAAGAAGTGGAGTGGGATTTACAAATGCTCACCTAAGGGTCTCATTCCTCTTTCTTTCTTATATGTGATATTAAGCCTTACATCTGAAAAAGTGAGCTGTGACTCACGAAAGCTCATATCCTGCCAGAAATTTTGTCTTTAAGCCATATAAAGAATTTATTTCCTGTACATGGTACCAACAATTAAACTTTGCCTTCCAAGATTTAAATGCTTATATTGTTCTGAATTGTTCTGTTTCATTGTAGTAGGTTACTCTGGACCCAGAGTATCTTCCACACTTATGGACTTTTATTTTTAATTAACTAATTTGTTTGTTTGCTTATTTTCATGTATTTTAGTTTCCAGATCTGAAGTTTGAACTTGTTTAGATAGATGGACATAAAATAGATAATATAGGAAATGATTATTATCCCTTTCTATTACACAAGATTAATATTTGTTAATGTTCTTTGTAATGTTACAGGAAATAAAAGTATATTTTAAAAACCATCTAGGCGTAGCTGCTATGGATATCTTATTTTAGTAAATTATTTTTCTATTATCTAAATCCTTCGTTTCAGCTCTCTACTTTTGCCATAGACACAAAGCTGTTTGCCCTTCCTAGTGTGATGTCAATCTTCTTCTGTTTGTACTCTAGCTTAAAACGATGCCATTACAAAAATGGTGTTTTTCTGCCTCCCCCCCCCCATATCCATTAGCAGTGGCAAAGATACCAAATTGGTTGACATTACAGATGATTTCAAGTGCCATCCTAAGCAGAGTTACTCCGGACTTCTAAACCCATTGACATCAGTGGACAGGACCATCCTATGCAGAGTTAGTCCAGTCTCAACCCATTGAAATCAATAAGCCGAGGATTACTCTGAAATAATGCTCAAAAATACCTTTCTAGATCACACTAGGGCTGTTGATTCGGTTCGGCCCGAACTGAAAAACAGCCGAATTTCCCCTGATTCGGTGGTTTTTAGTTCGGGACGAACCAAACTCAAAAATGACAGGAAACCGGGGAGCCGAATTCAGCAAGTTCGGGAGTTCACGAATAAATCCGGCCAATTCGGGGCCGTCAGTAAGCAGAATAACCGTCAGTAAGCAGCATTCTCCTCCCCAGGCCAATTGGTGGCCAAGCTGGGTCTGGCCAATCAGTCAGGATTGAGTACTGGAGGAATCAGCTGATGTGCGGCCCGGTGGGGGGGGAGAGAAAGGGAAATCCTTGTGTGTGTGTGTGGGGTGGTGGTGGTTGTGCACATTCACTCCTTTCTGTGGCTGCAGGGGGCGTATTTTTTGGGTTAGAGAGACAAAACTTTCAGCAGAGATTCAGACAAGCCTTCTTAAGAGACCACCCAAGTTTTGAAAACATTGGGTCAGGGGGTCCCGAGATATGGGCTCCCCCTTTTTTCTTTCCATGGCTGCAGGGGGCACATTTTTGGGGGTACAGACCCCAAACTTTCAGTGGAGCTTCAGATGAACCTTCTTAAGATACCCCCCAAGTTTTGTAAACATTGGGTCAGGGGGTCTCGAGATATGGGCTCCACCCCTTTTCCCTCCCCTCCTTTTTCCATTTACGTGGCTGCACGGGGCGCTTTTTTGGGGATACAGCCCCCAAACTTTCAGCATAGCTTCAGACAATCATTCTTAAGATACCACCCAAGGTTTGTAAAGATGGGTTCAGTGGGGGCAGAAATATCGGCTCCCCCCTTTTCTCTTTCTGTGGCTGCAGGGGGCACATTTTTGGGGGTGCAGATCCCAAACTTTGAGCGGAGCTTCAGACAAGCCTTCTTAAGAGACCACCCAAGTTTTGTAAACATTGGGTCAGGGGGTCCCAAGATATGGGCTTTCCCCTTTCCCCTATTGGGATGAATGGATCAGCTGATCTTGTATGCATGTCAGGAGCAAAACGTCCCGTGCTTAAATAGAATCTTCTTGGATTACCCAGTCCTCCTCCCACCCCTCCTGATGGAACAGAAGACAGCCACAGTAAGACCCCTTTGGGGGCTTTAATCTATAATCTCCTGTGTGTGTGTGTGTGGGGGAAAGCAGAGTCTGTGTGTGTGTGGGGAGGGAGCAGTTTCTGCGGGTGGGGGGGAAGCCAAAGGGGGCTTTTGCCGGTTCTGCCTGGGGGGGTGTTCCCCCTCGAGTCTCTCTCTCCCTGGTTTGAGGGGGGGCTTCAGTTGTGTGTCTTCAGGTTTTCCCTCATTCATAAGAGCGGTTAGGTCTATTTGGATGCTTGCTCAAAACTGGTTTTCAAATGGTGACTTAAAGAATGCATTTGCCTGGTCCCGGGTCCGATGCAAAGGGGGAAATTCCACCCCTCCTGCTCATTATGCATAGCTAGCTGCCTCTGTCCTTTTCCATGGTTTGCAAACTCCCAGGTGTCAGGTGTTGCTTTGCACAGTTGCAAAGGTGTTGCTTACAAGGTTGTGTTGCTGTGCAGTTGAGTTGCTTTGCATTACTGTTGCAATGCTTTGCAAACCTCTCAGCTGTTTGTCGGGGCTGGGAGCTTTGCGCATGGGTGGCAAGCTCTGCTCAGACATGCTCATTAAGGGTGGGGGGACCCCTTTCAGGGCCCATATCTCAGCCCCCCCTGACCCAATCTTTACAAAACTTGGGGGGTCTTTCAAGAAACGTCCTTTGAAGCTCTGCTGAAAGTTTGGGACCTCTACCCCCCAAAATGCCCCCCCAGAGCCACGGAAAGGCGCGGTTGTGTTTTTAAAGGCTTTATTCCCGCCGAATTGCACGGACCCGAAGTGGGGGAGTTCGGACTTTGGCATATCCCGAATCTAAACAGGCCAAATTCAGCCGAATCCGAACTATACCGAATTTTTTTTAATTCAACAGCCCTAGATCACACCACAGGTCTATTTAATTTAGTACTGTTCATCCCATAGTGGCTAGCAAGATTTCTGGAAACTCACAAGTAGGGCATGATGGAAATAGTCATTTGAGTTGTCTCCATCATTTAAGAATCAGAGTTACACGGGCACTAAATAAGAAGGTTCCATATCTAGCTGTCATAGTTTATATTTACAATTTATCCTCATTCGTCTAGTCCTTAAAAATACTTTTTAGTATCTGGATTATGAATGCTATACTACAATTATGTGTTGCATAATTGAATACTTCTTTTTGTTCTTCCTGAAACTACTGCTAATCAGTTCAGATGACCTGAGTGTAGTGCTGAGAGGCGCAAAGAGAATAGTTTTCCTTATTCACTCTCCCAAAGCTGTTCATCAGTACATGTAAAAAGCTGTTTTCCCCACTTCTGTCACCATGCAGCATTTTTGGCTTTGTGATGCTGGCACAAGACACAAGTCAAGCAGTGACAGGGAGACAGGTGTCTGATCCTTCCTCTCCCCGTGGTTTCCATCCCTGTCATAACTAGCAATGGTGAAAGAGAATGACCAGGAAAGACACGACAACCGCATGTGATTTGCCTTTTCCCTCCTTTGACCCAACTGCAGTATAAACATCCTGTATGACAGGAAAGCTAGTGCTCTCTTGGAATCCAGCTGAGTATTTGGGAATGGATTATTCTTCCTAAGCTTTTAGAATGCAACAAGTGGGGGACCCAGAAGGACTTGTGGGGGGGGACATCTCATTTACTCCTCTGTCACTATGTTCTCTTTCCCTTTCCTGAAAGCCCCCATAATCTCTTCCCTTTTTCCTGCTTCCTTCTCTCCTTTCCGCCCACCATTTAACCAACCTTTGTCTGCCTCCAGCTTTCTTTCCTTCCCTCCCCCAGTAGCCTATCCCCAGGAAAAACATGGCCCAGTTGTGCAGTTCTAGCTAAGCTGGACCCATTTGTACTGGGGAGGGGGGAACCTGCAAGGACCTGAGGAGGGCACTCACTTTCTCCAGTATACCCTCTCCACTATTTCCTCTTTCCCTCATTCTAGCAACTCCTATAGCTTCACATTTCCCTGATTCCTTCTCTTCTTCACACCCACCTACCAACCTACCTTTTATCTTTTACCCATCTTATTTGTTTATTTTTTCATTTATAGCTTGCCTTTCTCCACAATGGGGACCCAATGCAGCTTACATCATTCTCCTCGCCTTCATTTTATCCACATAACAACCCTGTGAGGTAGGATAGGCTGAGAATGTGTAACTGGCCTAAGGTTATCCAGTGAGTTTCCACAGAAGAATGGGGACTTAAGGCCCTAGGCTGAAACTTGAACCATTACACC
This sequence comes from Euleptes europaea, assembly GCF_029931775.1. NCBI lineage: Eukaryota > Metazoa > Chordata > Lepidosauria > Squamata > Sphaerodactylidae > Euleptes > Euleptes europaea. Next base: position 81,177,572 of record NC_079319.1, read on the forward strand.
ACACTGGCTTTTGAGGAGTGTCTACTGTTGAACAGTAGCAAGGTGTTGTGGTTGGCTAGCAATAGCCACTGAGGCCATCTGTTTGTTAAAGCTACAAGTGCTCCTTTTATCATTTTATCCTCCCCCATGGTTTTTTTTTTAGATTTCAGAGTTTTCTGCAATCCTGAGGCATTTTTCAGGTTTGTCAAAATATCTGTCTTGTCCGTTCAGTGTCCCAGTCTCTAGATTAAAGTATCCTCAAATGGAGCAAGATTTCACTATTAGAATATACAAGCAGAAACCTGCAAAGACTTAAGGGGTGAATTTCCCTTTCCCCCACTATTTCTTCTTTCCTTTCCTTGAAAGCCCCCATAGCTCTCCCCTTTCTTGCCTCTCCTTCCTATCTACCACCCAGCCTACCTTTATCATAGAATCATAGAGTTGGACCAGCAGGGTCATCTAGTCCAATCCCTTGCACAATGCAGGAAATTCACAACTACCCCACACACCCCCAGTGACCCCTTGGCCCAGAAGATGGCCAAGATGCCCTCCCTCTCATGATCAACCTAAGGTCATAGAATCAGCATTGCTGACAGATGGCCATCTAGCCTCTGCTTAAAAACCTCCAGGGAAGGAGCACTTACCACCTCCTGAGGAAGCCTGTTCCATTGAGGAACTGCCGAAACTGTTAGAAAATCCTTCCTAATGACTAGATGGAAACCCTTTTGATTTAATTTCAACCCATTGGTTCTGATATCTTCTCTCTATCTTCAGTTTTCTACCCTTCTGTGCCCCTGGCACCCTTTACTTGGAAAAATATGATCCAGTTGTGCGGTGCTGGTTGCCAGGGTGGGCCCAGTTGCACAGTGGGAAATCTGCAAGGACTTTCAAAGGGCACCTGTTTTCCCTTTTCTTAACTTCCTCACACTATTTACTCTTTCCTGCCACCTGGCAACCTCCATATCCTTAACCTTTTCTGTTTCCTTCTCTCTTTCCCATGCCCCACCGTTTATTTGCTCCTCCCTCTTCAGCTATATTTATTTACTTCATTTACAGCCCACTTTTCTCTACAAAGTGGACTCAAAGCACCTTACTTCATTCTCCTCTCCATTATATCCTCAAAATAACCTTTGAGGAGGGCAGACTGGGATTGAAAAACCCTGGGAAAGGGCCCCAGCCCTGCCCTGGCTCTGCCCCCAAAGGAGGAAGGACGAGAAGACCCTATCTGACCCTCCCTCCCAAAGGGAGACAGGTGGGTGGGTGAGAAAGAGCCTTGCTCACCCACTCATTAGCTTCTGGTGGTGGGGGATGGCATTAACCCCTTCTTCCCTCCCCATAGCTTGATTGGTGGCTGTGATGGGCAGCAGTGGTGGCTCCCACTCCCCCATGCCCACCCACCTACTGACCTGGTTGGCTGCAAGAGGCAGCAGTGGCTCCTCTGCACCCACCTGCAGCGCCATCTCATTGGTGGGGATGTTCTCATTGCTTCTCCGCTCAGCCGGTAAGTTTACGGTGTCTGTGTAAACACAGACAACTCATTCCTCTGTTTTGGGATTGTATCCCTCCGTCATGTTTTTTAATTTCTCAGATTTTACTGCAACCCTGGGGAATCTTCCAAGTTGGGAGAAAAATCTGTTTTCTGGCTCTGTGGCACCAACCTGCAGATTTAAGTATCTGCAGATGGGGGCCACAGTTGACTATTAGACTATACAATGAAGCTGGCTGCCTGTAAAATCTGATTAACAGTGGCTATATTACCTACAAATGTTTGGGATTGTTTCCCCCTTGCTATCTCGTTCATATTTTCTTCCTGCATCAAAATCTTGTGTTCAACTGTGCTGTTTGCAGAATTTAGTTGGGTTTTATGGATTGGTTAAGCACACTGTGTTTAAATACAGGCTTCCCTTTAAAGTGAGCTGGAATGGACAAAACAATGTGTTAGCTAATACAAACAAACTAGTTTTAATAGGGGGGAAATCCTGACCATACCTTCGTAGAAAAAACTAGTATAGCCTCTCTAACATTACTACGTGCAGAACAAAAGGCTGAGCTAACCACTCAGGATTAGGATTACAGGAAGACTATCTACAGTGAAGAGTAAATGTCACAACACGCACTCAGCAATGACACAAACTGGTGTCAAGGCTTGGCAGGATTTGTTGCACAGATACCAACATACCATAGAACAAATCTGGTCATATCACTCACCTGAAGTTTTACTAATACCTCACATTTCCTCCATTAACACTGTAATTGTTTGCTTGCATTTCCTTTGTGCAAGTTTGTGTTTGCTTTTGTTTGCCTTGTTTGGGCAATCCTTCCAGTTTTTGAAGGAAGCCTTTTTCTCTCTAAAAGCTTCCTTTACCTTACCCGTTAGCCTTGGTGGTGACCTCTTGGACTTATTACCACATATCTAGTGATAACCACTGTTTGCCTCTTAAGTAGGCTGCCTCCCTCCCACTCTCTCCACACACACACACACACACACACACACACCATTTCATTTATTTTATTACATGCCAAGTGAGTTTTTACTTAATGATCTGTGCTTCTCAGCTGTCATGTACTGTAATGGACAGGTGAAGGTCTGGGTTGACTCTGGACCAGGGTCAGAACCTGCTGGGCCTTCCTATTCACTTCCCACAGGAATAAGCAGTGAAAACAAAAAAAGTGCTCCTTGAGAGGGAGATCACAGGGCCTGTCTCACTATTTTTTTTTTTGTAAGTAGGCTTATTTTTTGTATCCAATTTAAAAAACACAAAAAAACCCTACATCACAACTTGCTACAGTTTGATCCCCTGATATATGGAGAGCAAGATGCCACATTCAGTAAGCAAGCATGTTTCACTTAGATCTGAGGAAGTAAGTGTATACCTTTTGGGGGCTGAGAGCTGTCAGTTAGAAGGGATCAGATGGCAGATTTAGAGAGACAGGCTAATGTTCTCAGGAAGATCGATTAATACGTGGAGTTCACAGACAACACATGGTTGGTTTCAAAGGCTCAGAAATGACAGGGCTGGAGGGTGAGAAGTAGTGGGGTGTGTGAGACAGGATCAGCAGTGTGTGGCTGGAAAAATATGGTGGAGGTGGATGACGTACACAGGCTACACAGGTTAACAGTACAGCACAGCATGGGATGATTATAGCAACGGTGTCTTCCAGAAATTGAAGTATTGGATGTCACGGAGGCAGGTAAGAAATGCAGAAAATTATGTAAGGGGAAAGCTATGAAGTGTATCAGTATCTGCTTCTCTGTGTAAGGAAGGAAATATCAGAACAGAGGTCACATCTTTCAAGTAACAAGTAAGGTCAAAGATACATACATAAATAAATATTTGCGGCTAATATGCCGGATAAAAAAGGCAAAACAGAAACTGACCATACAGAGTAGATGTTTACAACCAAGGCTAACAAAATTAGGAATCACCCAATTTTACGTTTCCGCAGATTAAGGCGACGTAGCTTCATTGCTACTGAACAATATTCTGCAACCTGGGTGGTGATTGGTCTCCCAGCAGAAACCTTTTGGTCCATTCACCCTCATCACCAGAGCCCATTTCCCTAATCAAAGGGTCGATAATATTGAAGCGGGTTGACTTGCAGAGGGGACATCTAAAAAATACATGCTCAGTGGTTTCCAGCTCCCCTGTTACACAAGCAAAGTCTCTCCACCCTGGGGATCTTCTTAAATCTCCCTTCTAAAATGGCAGATGGTAGGGTAAAATACATATTGTGAAGTGCTTCCTACTTCTTTGAAGTAGGAGTACTACTACAAGGTTTCATTTATTTTGGATGAGATGGCACCTAGCGCCTTTGCAAGACTTTGCTTTGTTTTCTAGTATACAAGTAGAAGATACTGAAACAGAGCTTCATATCTAGCAGCAAAACCACTCATCTTACATCAGATTCCAAAGAGAGCAACTCCCAGGGCTTTTGTAGGCCTGCTCCCTTCCACTTCCTACCTAACTAACTCCTAGCTCCCTGTTAAGCTGTCTTCAGACTGCAGCAACAACTTTCCTCTGCCATTCCCCTAGCAGAAGGGCATTATCTTCTGAAGGAGAGGGAGAGATTTCAAATCATCAGCTTCCATTCAGGCTACCTAATCTGACTATTAGCAAGCAATCAGCTTAACCAAGATTGGCAGAACAACACAATTTCTATATTGAAAGGGAAGGGATGAAGTTAGGCAGAAGCACACTTCCTGAATGTGCAAGGGAAGGAAAGACACCCCCTGCACCAGGGAAAAACTCACACAACTTCTCATCAGGTATTAGAAGGCTATTTCTAATTCAAATTAAGATGACATGAAGCAGGGTGAGATTTCAACAGGAAATAAGAACAGTTAATGAATGCTAATTTAGGTGCCACTGTGACACCCTATTTTGCCCCACTGAGGGTACACACACAATCTCCTAAGATTTCTTTGGGATCTGGGGTTGTTTTTAACTTAGAAACTTTCCCCTCAGTTACCAGGTGTTCTAATGGTAGTGAGTGTATAGACTTTGGTGTCAGGTCATAACAGAACTTGCCTTGGCTTGGCTTTCTCACCACGGCCTCGCACCTGCCTTTGTTGATACTCTGTCCGGCCTGAGAACTTCCAGCTTATCTCCATGTTGCCTGGCAGCAGCCTGTCCCCTGTCCCATAAAGTTGCTTTTAGATCTAGCCATGCACATTGGTAACCATTGCCTGCTTTATTCGCCTAAAGATGCTGTCAGCTCTGTTCTGTAACCCGCTAAGACTTCCAATAAAGCTTTTACTTTGGAACGTTCCTGTCTGAGTGAATACTTCGGAAGAGCTAGGGGTGGACGCCTGTTTCTGACATTTGGGTTTGCTGCTGTGAGGTAGGTATGTGTAGTAAATAAGTAGCTTATGGAAACCACTGAGGCAGGTTGTTTTTAAATATTTTTATTAGGTTTTGAGGGATACAGAAAATGGAGGGAAAGTGGGCAAAACAAGAATTTGAACATTGTTGGGTAAGTATCCAGGCTGAGCCCTCATGTATTTAGCTTTACATCTCTCAACTAAATCAATTTAAAAGACATAAATGAAAATTCTTAACTTGCTAAAATTATCTAAGTTAATGATTGTTCTATCATTTTAAACCCTTATCACTTTAACACATATAATTTTATTCTAAAGCTTTCTATTAATGTCACCCATTCCCCCCCTTTTTTGTTTGATTCTAGGATTATTTCTCTAACCACATATATACTATAGGTTCCTTCTATCTCGGAACACTTCCAACAGTTTGCTTGGTTCGATTAGTACATTTTTTTGTAAGTCCTTTGGTGCAAAATGCCATCTATAGAACATTCTGTACCAGTTCTCTCTGATTGTGAACTAGAGAACTTAATTTCTTCTCGAAAAATTTATCCCATGTTTGCATAGGTATCATTTCACCAAAATTCTGCATCCACTTTACCATACAAGTCTTCACTTGTTCTTTCTCCAAAAGAGTCTCTGGAGAAACAAGTGGTTTGGCCGTATCCAGTAGTAGATTGACTTGTTCTCTCTCTGGTTGAGGTGTGCATGGATCTACGTGAACCAGTCCCAAAACTGATTTTCTAAGTTCTTGTCTGTGCTATCTTCTATTTCTTAATAATTCTTCTCTGTCCTCTTCTGGAGTATCTTGTTCTCTGCCTGCTTTTCCCCTGCGGAACTTACTGGCTAATTCTGTTACAAGTTGATCCGCTTCTTCTTTATTTCTGACAATTCTTCTTCTGTCTGATAAAGAGATGTCCAGAGCATATGGTGCTACCCATTGAAATCTGATGTTCCACTTATTCAGAGCTGCTCTTAGCTCCTCAAATTGCTTTCTTTTCTGAATTACTGCTGGTGGCAGATCTGCAAGAACAAAAATTTCTTTTCCTTCAGGTTTGAGGCGGTTTTCCTTTTGGAGACGCAGAATCTCATCTCTTGTCTTCTGGTGTGTGAATTTAACAAGGATGTCTCTTGGTGTATGGTATCTCTTACAGTATGTATGCTGAGTTGATCCTAAATATTTTTTCTATTTGCAAAAATTCTTCTTTCAATTCATAAGTTTCTTGTAATAGGTGTTGTACTTCTGTTTCCAGGTCTGTTAGGGAAAATTTCCCCCCAAAGCCTCTAAATTTCAGATTCTGCTTACGATTAATGATGCCTTGATGATCCCAATGTTCTTCTGCATAGTTGTGTTTGTCTTCATGCCAATTCAAAGTAATAGCTTGCTGGACCAATTCTTCTTCTATCTTATGTTGTCTGGATTGGAGTGTTTTTATCTCCTTAGTGTTGTCATCTATTTTTTTTTCCGATTCTTGATAGTGTCTCCTGTAGAGAGCCCTATAGCTTTTTATTACTTTCTTGCAAACTTTGCTGTAAAGTCTCCTGTAGACTTTTTTTGTTCTCTTCTTGTTTTTTCGTGTTTTCCTCACTTATTCATGGGAAAATCATGAATAAGTAAAAATTAGCCATGGAGGAAGCCTGTGGGTATGGCATGGCTAATCACCAAGCATAAATGAACTTATAGTACATTCCTGACTTGCGCTGGCGGCCACGCCCAAAGGCCTTTGGAGGCCGGCAACAGCCATGCCGACACAAGGGCCCACAGCGCTGGCATCTGGGAGATTCACACTGGCATTTGTGGCCCCAGCGCCGGCGTGCAGGGCCGGAGGCTGGTCTCCAGCCACTGCCGTGGCAGCGCTGGGCCTGGACGCTGCTGGAGCCTGCCACCGGCGTCCGGACGCTGGCAAAGGCCTCAGCAGCAACCCGGGAGGCATTCCTGAGCCGTAATGGTGTCCCAGGAAGCATTCCCAGTGCGTTATGGCACCGGACAGGGTGCGGGGCCGCCATTAGGCGGCCTCCTGAGCTGTTTTGGCTTGGGAACGCTTCCTTTTATTTTGGCCAAGTTACGCCACCTTTTAGGCTAAAGTAACCCTTTTAGGTGACGTTTTTCTTTTTAGGTGGCGTATCCCTTTTTAGGTGGCATATCTCCCGTGCAACCCTATGCATGGATTTTTGGCGCCAGGCGAATGTTTCGGCCAGGCAGAAACCTCCTTAGGAGGCAGCGCTGCTGCGTTGCCTCCTAAGCCCGGCGCAGGCATTCTGGTCAGGAATGCGTTGTTAGTCTTACTTCCATGAAACTATATACCTGGTCAATGTGTGGGTTTTCAAACACTACCCAGAGATTCTGATGTTCAGAGCATGCTACGTTGTAGTTGCACTGGGACTTATGCTATTAATTAGGTCAAAATGGTTAAACATTCTACATGTTTAAAATTGCTGCAGAATTGCCAACAGCAGTTAAGTGATTCTTGCTTACCTAATCACCACTTTTATTTTCAGGAAAATATTGATTTAAAAACCTGTGGCAACTTGAATAATATTTTTGAAACATCAGAATAACCAAAACATATTAATGCCACATGAAAAAGTTCAGCTGACAAACAATATGAAAACAGGAGAGTAGGAGCTAAAATAAAAATAAATATATTATCTCCCTCATGCTGTTATTGATTTGCATAAGCAAATCACTTAAATTCATATTAAAACAGGAATGTAGATTAGGATTAGTTTACAGAAACCCAGGTCGGTTTGAAATGGCTAAAGTAACTCTAGTCAAGGGGTAATGTTAAGTCTAAAGCAAGTAACAATATAAATATTTTGGCTGACACAGTGACTCAGTTCAGAAAGACAATAAAGATAATAATTACCAAAGTAGCAATTTTCAGATGTTGACATAAACCTTTACTTGGAGAGAAAGAAGTGTACCAGGATTTCCCCCCTAAAGATAAGCAAGGTTTACCAGTTGACTAAAATCACAAATGCAACTGTATTAATCGTGGAAAACATTAAAGGTAGATTAGTCTCCATGGTAAGATGTAAAAATCCTCACAGAAAATGGGGGATACAAACACAGTGATCAGAAAAGTTGACATTTAAGCAAGAGAAACCACATTTCTTACATAGCTGTTTGAACAATGTTCAAATGCACAGTCCATTTGGTATATAAAGGTAGGGAATGAGATAGGTATGCAAAAAGTAATAGGGGGGAGGGAACCAGGATTCTGTGATCAGTTTCATTATATTTTAAGGAGTCATTACTCTTTAGAGTTTGAACTGCCACAAATGCTGGACTGGAGGAAAACTGACTTAGGGGGCGGGATATGGTAATGCCCCGAGGAGATTTTACTGGGATCTTGTGAAGTCTGGGGAATGTTGAGCTGATTATTTAAAAAAAAAAACATTCTGAAGAGACTAAAATCTCAAAGCTATTCTGGTTACGTCCAAAGAAGAAAAAGGGCAAATGAGGCCAAGTGTGATTGAGTAGGGGTGTAGAGATTAATGTAAGCTAGAAAGAGGAGATGCATTTTAAAAAAAACCACACATGTAAAAATGTTTAGAAATGTAAACATATTGACAAAGAGAAATTGAAAGCATCTGTAGACATAAGCCAGGAAAGGTTAAAAAGGAAATTTCAATTTGGGGCAAAGAGTTACTCAATTGTCACAAATATTACAACATGGGGACAAAGGAGAATTTCAGATTTGGAGGCAGGCAATGTCAAAAAAGAAATACCTCTATGTCTTTTTTAGAGAGGCAAACAACAGTTTTCCTTATCCCAGAAGGCAAATGCCTAACATACATTGCCTGCAACAATGTAAGCTAAAGTTGCCAACTCTGACTTTGGAAATTCCTGGAGATTTGGGGGCAGTGCCTGGGAGGGAGGAGTTTAGGGAAGATGGAGAGCTCAGTGGGGATGGGATGTCACTTTAGGACTTACATTTCTCCTACACTCTATGTCATGTCATAGAGTTTGACCTTGGAAGCGTAGGCTATGGGGGCGGGGAGGGGGCTGAAGAGGGCTTTAAACATGGCTGGGGAGCTGAGCCCCCCCAGGCAACCAGTGCTCACAGGAGGGGCTCAGTTACAATGGCAGCTGAAGCACAGTCCTGTCCTACCTTCCTGTTGTATCATATTACAATTTCCATGATTCTTTGGGGCTTTGTTCCTGTTTGCTGGTATGTATTTTTTTTTTTAAGAATTTATACACTGCCTTAAAAGACCTGTTCCTATGGCTTAAACAAAGGATCTTGCCACTGAACTCTGCAGGTTCGTTCTCTCCCACAACTACTTCAGGTTTGGTGAGGAGTTATACCTTCAAATCAGTGGCACAGCCATGGGCACCCACATGGCTCCACAGTATGCCAACATTTTCATGGCAGATCTAGAACAGTGTTTTCTGAACTCCTACCCATTGGCACCTCTCCTTTACTTGAGATTCATTGATGACATTTTCTTTGCTGGACTCATGGCAAAGAAGCTCTCAAAAGATTTTACTAGGCTTTCAACAACTTCCACCCCACCATCAATCTAACTATGAATTTCTCTGAACAAGAAATAAACTTCATGGACACCACAGTACAGATACACAAGGGACACACAAGCACCACATTATACTGGAACCCGACAGATCAGCAAACATATCTACATGCCTCTGGGTACCACCCCAACCATATCAAACAGTCAGACAAGCCCTACATTATAGTTGCATCGGCGCCAACCCCCCAGACAGAGATACTCACTTGAAGGAGCTACAGCGAGCACTTTTGCAACTACAGTATTCTGACTGACCTATATTTGTATGTCTGACATTCCTACTTTTGTCCTTATCCCTTTTTCCTTCTGTACCCTTCCTTATAAAACAATAAAATATTTTTTAAAAATATTGTGATATGATAAAAAAGATGATTGGAAAGGCCAGAATGATACCTAGGCACAGCTTGCTACAAGACAAACCCAAAGAAAATGATAACAGAACACCTCTGGTGCTCACATACAGCTCACAACTCAAACCTGTCCAACGTATTATTAACGACCTAGAAACAATGCTGGATTGTGACACTTCCCTCTTCAGAGAAGAGAGCTTCTAATGTGAAGCAAAAGCCAGGCTGACATTACCAAGATACTTGGAAAAGAACCTATGAATGGCTCTCTTAAGATGTGGCAATGGAAAAAGTATATTGTGATACCTGTCAGCAGCAAATGACATGAATGTTCCTGTTCCAAACACATCAAGAGACAAGAATGCACATGAAACTTTGTTCAAAATGGCTTCTCAAACTGGAAGATTTCAGACCCATCAGGATTCTAACCTGCACTGTGCAAGCTATAGCCTCTGTTATAGCAGGAGTAAATGTACAGAGCAAGTTTTCAGAATGCCAGCAGAAGCAAATGCGAGATGCTAGAAAGGCACTGCTGACAATTTTAGCATCAGTAAGGTACTGTGTCTGTCGGGGCATTGCAATATGCTGCCATGACGAGGAACCGCGTTTGATGGGGGAGCGCTCTTTAGAGCTGAGGCTTCTAGAAGCTAGAAAAAATCTCTGTGGCTGGCTCTGCGCTTGCGCAGTCCCATGTGGGACTGCATCGAAGACACGACAATGAACTTTTAAGATATGGATCAAATAGCAAATTGGTAGAGAAACTATCACAGCACATGTCTTAAACATGTTTGAACATTCAGTCAAACTGCCAATATTTTAAATAAAATGATAATAACACCATCACCTAAGCCATGTTGCGATGGTTTTATCACTTCAAATTTGTTTGGTGAGTATTTATACCCCATTGTTCTATTAATATTGGCACCCTGGGTGGCTTAGAAAGTTGTAAGAACAGTTTAAGCAAAACAACTGCACTTAAAAAAATAAGTCTCTTTTTTGCATACTCTGTAGTTTTACTCTGCTATTTATGGAGTGGCACATGGAGCTATATTAGTGAAGTCCTCATTCTGACACTCTTTATGCTTCTGAGATTTCGTTAAGCATTGCCTACATACTTACCAGCATATCGATGCAACCATAAGGACTAGAAAGTTGGTATTTTCTAAAGTGAAATTGGAGATTATCAGCAAGCGGTATTCTGCATCCAATATCACGTTCTGCCCCATTCTGTGAAATTACTGCATATTTACAATCCTGACCTTTATGGCTATGTGAATCCCTCTCTGGCAACATTCTTAAACAAAATGTCTACACATCGTTTCTTTCCTTTACTGAGTCACACTTTCCCTATGCCATGATGTCATTTGTGGTCTGAGCAGAAGGAAGGAACTGCGGGGAGTTTTGCATGGTTGCTAGGCGCCTGGAGGGGAAAAAAAACTTTTTACCAGAGGATTGCAGGATGCTATTTATCAGGTGATGTTATTTAGCTTCAGACCATGAAAATCTTCAGCTGCCCATTTCAACACATCAAGCCTCTATTAAAGGGATAATATTTGGCATCCCTAGGCTACAACCTAGTATAGTGGTCAATTCGGTGGATTTCATACTGATGATGGATCCAGGTCCACATCTATAAATTAAGGAATAACACCTTGCTCCCTAACACTCATGGGACGGAGACTCCCCCCCCCCCTTTCAGGTCTGTTGGCAGCCCTAGGGTGAGGCCAATATAACAGACACACTAAGGAGAATAATTATAAAAGACAATATACCTGCATTCTGTTATACTACCCCTCACCAAGTCAAGAATTAGCTCAGACTGCTTCCTTCTTAAAACACACACACACACAACACTCCCCCCAATGCTTATTTCTCTTTGATAATCCTCATCCCGTTACCCTTGCACTCCAACCATTTTTTTTCTACATTTGCTTTATTCTGCATCACACTTACAGAAACTCCACCCCTCCTTTTGTTTGAGCTCCTTTACAATGTGAGAAGTTGAATTAAAAAAAAAACCCACAGGGAAGCTGAAAATCAGGTTACAGTGAAATGCTAGGGGGAAATAGAACAGCTAAAACATGCATTCAAAGTGAGGGCCCAGCCAAGACCTTGTTATTTCATAAAAGGCAATTATCCCTGACTAGCTCTGCACATCTGGCCTGATTTAACAGAGATAAGTAGCTCATTTAACAAGTGGCTCTTGTATTTAGAAGCCAGCCAATTGCTATGTGACAATTGGCATCCATGGAATGACTCCTGGAGTGATTCCCCAAAAAACAATTATCGACATGGATCATAGAGGCAAACCTTTACCCACTTACCTTGACCCTGTACCACACTCATGATACTGAGAAGAAATGTGGAAAAGCAAGGGCAGAGTAAAATTCCCCTGATCATGTGACCAGATGGCGAAGATGACCAAATCATTTTTCAAATGGATACATGGAGAGCATGAAAATGATGATTTATATACCAACCTCAACACACATAACATTTTACAGAACACCAGATAAAGTGAAAACTCCCTGTTCGATGGAGCTTACAGTTTATATAGGGGGAGGGCAATCTAGGGAGAAAGGTTAAGGGGAGAAGAATGTGTGTTCAGTTACAGCTTATTTCTGAGGGTGGGGGCTGAATGGGCTTAGGAGGCGGGGAAGGGCGCCAATGGCCACTGGCGCCAATGCCACTGGCGCCGTCTAAACTGACATGGGCACAGGCAGAAGAAGAGTTAGGACTGTGTGATGGGGTGGCGGTGAGTGCTGATGCAGGAGTGGTGGTGCAACCGCTACGCCAGTGCCAGAACAATGCGGGGGCCCACACCATCATCAAAGGGGGCGGCCCCAGGGGAGTTCACAGTGTTATTCCCATTCCTAAGGGCTTTCGGTCAAGGAACACCCACTTTTTGTGGCATAAAGTTATGCCAGGTATTTACATGGCGCAGTCCACTGAGCCCCATGCAATCAGCCTCCTGAAGGGACTGCTCACCTCGGCGTGCTCCCCACTGTTCCCTGGAGGCTGTAGAATCTGACCAAGTGCCTGGCCAATGGGCCCGGGCCAGAAACGGCCATGACCCCATGGAGGCGGCCCCTGGCTCAAATGGTAATCCCTCATAAGCCCCACTTCATTCAAACACCACCTCTGACAAGTAAGGCTTGCGCAGCTGTCAGACAGCTTCCTGAGTTGCGGGCTTAGAGCTTTTGTGCCTCTCCACCCCCAGCGAGGCATCCAGATAGAAGGCAACTCCTTGCAAGGAGGGGTTCCAAGCCCCATGCTCAAGTCCACTCATGGGACTTAGTGTGAGGGTACAGGCACTCACACTGGTGGTGAGAGACTTGGGCATGCCCCCTCCCAACCGCTCCTTTCACTTTGAACTGATGCCCTGCCGGGAGAGTGAGGTTTACATGGCATGTGACCAAGCTCTCCAGGCAAGATTCTCTTTCCAATCCGACAGAGGCATCATCCTGTAATCTGGGGTCCCGAGGTCAATGTCGTGGGTAAGAAGACAGCCTCCTCTGACTAGGCTTGTGCATATTGATTAACCCGAACTGAAAATAAACCCAAAATTAGCCATTTCGGTAATTTTCAGGATTTGTGTTTACCGGATACCAAAATTTGGGGATAAAGCTGAAGCTGAATAGTTGATTCCCGAAAAAGTCGATTAGGTATTCGGCTTTTTCAGGTTTGGTTATTTGCCTTTGTTCAGAGGCACGGCTCTGCTTTCTCCCCCTTGTTTTTTTTGGGGGGGACTGGTTTTGTTAGGGTCCCATAGTTGGGACCCTTTTGAGGTAGGGGTCATGTAATCGGAGCCAACTTGGTGTGACCAACTGACAGCAGTGAGCTGACCTGCATTTTAAAAGACGGGGCTCACTCAGTCTGGAGATCGTTAGTTTCCATCAGCTATTCATGGCCCTTCTGAATAAGACTCCCTCCCCCGCGTGCATGAACAATCTCCTTAACTTGAGCTGCCTTAGTCATGACTTCAGCTGGCTCAGATATCATTTCCCTGCATCGGAACCATCTCCTGGAATCAGATTTTTTATGACCACAATAAAGGACTGCTCACAGGATGTCATTTGCCACCAAAAGAAGTGCCGTTAAGTTACAGCTGACTTATGGCAACCTGGTAGTGTTTTCAAGGCAAGAGACATTTAGAGATGGTTTGCCATTGCCCGCCTATGTATAGCAACTCCAGTATTCCTTGGTGGTCTCCCATCCAAATACTAACCAGGACTGACCCTGCTTACCTTCTGAGATCTGATGAGATCAGGCTAGCCTAGGCCATCCAGGCCAGGGCATATTAACCATACAGAAGAACAAATTCTGGGAAGCCACCAACTTTTTTAGAGTAACAACTTCCATTTGTACTACGTCTGGATTGGGGGTCACAAGGGAAGGGAGTTGAGCCAGAGGGATTGAAAATGGATAGTTTCAGGGTCATTAAGTGAGCCACCTGCAAGCAAAATCATCATTATTTAAAAGCAAATGGAGCCAGATATACACAATTTAGTCTCAAAATATTGAATTCTAAGTTCGCTTTTGGGGTTGTGAGTAGCCTCCTTAAACTGGCAAATATTTCAGTACAGTAGTGAAACAGTTGAACAGAATGAAGGTCACAGCCCTAATTTTGCAGATCAAACACTTGCAACATAAAAAAAAAATCCTTGTGTGCTGGTCAGAAATAAAAAATTCGTAAAATGCTTGCCTTAAAGAACTTGGGGGGATATTCTTAGCTGCTTTGATAGCTACTATGAATCTGAGCTCACATTTGGATTAGGTAATTGGGCCATTATTTTAATTGGCTACTGGGAAAACTGATACTATGCTTTGCTCATGGTGGGGCATTTAGATAGCAAAGTTCTGCTGTAAGCATCCACTGCTGTTCTTTCATTGCATGAATTTTTCACCAGGCCCTTAATCTCTAATGGTTTTCTCATAAGAGTTGTTAAAAATTCCTGCCACAACATGATGGCTCACTGTTTTATTATTTGATTCATAGTTTGTCTGCAAGGAAGGTGACACAAAATACATTTTATGATTCTAACCCTGGTAAACCCTGGAATGTTTTGGAGCGTAGCAAAACATCTGTGAGAATACAGAGGATCAGGGGATAATACTGGCAAAGTTCTCAGTTCCTCTTTGGAATTTTCATTTGAAGTTACTAAGATTACCCAAGCTCTTGGGCTTCTGTTTCCCCAGAAGAGACAGGATAGTGTGGAAAACACCAGTAGGAAAGTAATGGAGGGAAAAGTTTTCACCAGGTGACTGCAGAAAATCATCAGCAGTTGACACACAGGACATTGAGCAGGAAAAGAGCACAAAACCTTAAAGAAAACTTGTTCTCGATGGCAGTTGTGGACCTAAACAGAGAAGCCTTTGGCGGCATTTTATTTACATTATTTATCGTTCGCCTTTCTGACTGAGACACAAGGCACATTGCATAGTGTAAGGCAATGCAGTCAATAGGATGGGACCTCCGAAAAGCAATGTAATGGGATTAGGATGCAGAAATTAAAACAAAGTACAAATCTGGAACAAAGCTGAAGCAAAGCAAAAACATTAACCTGGCATATTAAACGATGCAGAAATTACACACAGCAACAGATAGCACAGAGTACACAGTAGTATAGTCCACAGTCTTACAATCAAATGTGCAAAATGTTTGGCCACAACTTAGGATGCCAGTTCAGGATGAGAAGGGAGCTCCCCTGGAAAAGGCACTGTACCTCCCAACAAGGGAGATTTGTGTCTGGGAGAAAATACAGAGGTTGGGTGCAATGAAATGACACCTCTGGTTCTGAATTGAATGTGCTTCTGTGTGTGTGTGTGGGCGGGGGGGGGGGCAATGTAAAGAAATAGGATAGGGAATTACAGAGAGTAGTTTGCCCATTCTGCCTGCATATGGTGGTGTTCAAATGGGAACCTAAAATGAGGAATTTATATATCTCTGGTCTCCCCCCGTGCCTCATTTCTACGCATTTTCCTCCTCTTTAGGATTCAGAGCTTTGTTGTATTCACAAAATTACAGGATTCCTGCCAATTCTGAAGGCAGGAAAACTAGTGCCTGTAAGACTGGCATCAGAGGAAGAAATTTAACAGGTACAACCTTTTGCCCCCCTCTTTATGGACCACACTATCTGACTCTTTCTCATCTAGAAACAGGACTGCTTACTTTCTTTTCCCCGTAGGGTTTCTGTGTTTAACACAGAAATTCAGCTGGTGAAGATTGCCTCCTTACTTCGCCATTAAGATTATTACAGGAGCACTGACCCCCAGATTCCTGTGCTTGGCCAGGGATCAGCCGTGGAAAAGGGAGCCTATTAGGAGTGGTAATTAGGAGTCCTGTAACTTCATGGTCCTTGCTGAGCTCCACCCTCCCAAGACACCACCCTCCAGGAATCCCCCTCCCCGATCCAGATTTGGCTACCCTACCCACAACCAAATCCTGCGCCTTAGTTTGACTGAAAGATGTTTTTCCAACTCATATATTGTCACAGTTCTTTGGCCATTTAGCAGTGTAAACCAATGGATAGCCCCAAGAAAAAGTTTGAAATGAAAGAGGGGGGCAAAATCCATTTTCTAATGTCCCACACATAATCCAAGCAATAAAATTTCCAGTATTTCATTTATTTTTTGGCCTATTCTACAGACGTAGGATATTTTATAAGGCTCCAGACAAAATCCCCAAACGATACAAAGATCCAGTCCTTAATTAACAGATCTACTTTGGGATAATTGTAGATATTATGATACAACTTGCCAAGAGCCTAAGAACAGCCTTTATAGTCCAGCTTTCTGTTTTCAGCAGCAACCAACCAGCTTTGGAAAGACTACGAATAAGTCATGAAAATGAAGTAATGGGGTTCCCCAGTTATTATTTTTCTGTTCCCAGCATCTGACAGCTCGGAGTAGATTGGACCCAATACAGCTCCAGCTCCATGAATTACAATAAGTATCTTTAATAGTTCACAGAAGAGAACTGGGAGTCACCACAGACCTCATGCGACTTTTGTAATGGCTTCCTGCGAGCAGCTAAATCACAATCTCCACCTTCAAAGGCAGCTCAACCTATAGCATGGTAGGTTAGTAGGGTTGCCAACCTCCAGGTACCAGCTGGAGATCTCCTGCTATTACATCTGATCTCCAGCCGATTGAGATCAGTTCACCTGGAGAAAATGGTCGCTTTGGCAATTGGACTCCATGGCACTGAAGTCCTTCCCCTCCCCAAACCCAGCCCTTCTCAGGCTCTACCCCAAAAACCTCCCACCGGTGGTGAAGAGGGATGTGGCAACCCTATGAGTTAGTTATGCATGTCTTGAGTTTCCAAAGTACTGAAGGACAACTAATCTCACCATGGATGCAGTTCAGAGATATCTAATTTCCCTCTTTGTCCTATAGGAAGTGTTCCTATAATAGATAGAACTGTTCACATTAAAGCAGTTTTCTGTGAGCATACTCATAAACTGGTTTATTTCTTTCCTCCAGAGAAAGATTTAGAAAGCATTACAAACTAAACTAAACAAAACTCATGAGTAGAGAAACTCTTCTAACCTGTCAAAAATGCTGGCTTTTCAGAAATGGTGCATATATTCTGCACAATAATCTTGCAGGCTGATCCTGCATTAAGCAGGGGGTTGGACTAGATTACCTGTATGGTCCCTACCAACTCTATAATTCTATGAAAATCTATCTCTTAAGTGCCAGTGAAAGCAGCACAATGGAAAAGCAGTCAATAACTACATGTTTGTGAAATTCAAGTATTCACACTCTGTATCAATACATGGGACACCAGTCATTTCCTTCTTTGCTTCTATGACTCATAGGTCCTGAGCAGTTATTTCTTAGAGGAAAATATGATGGAGAGATATTTGGCCACAACCAGTGTTATATTTGGATCTCTATCCATCTGCAAAAAGGGGACTATTTTGTCTCTTGTTATGGGGGCAGGAATTCTCACCAATATGGGGGTGATCTATTTATCTCAGGGGTATTTAAAGAGGGGCATGGGGGACACCAGTGTGGTGTAGTGGTTAAGAGCGGTGGTTTGGAGCGGTGGACTCTGATCTGGAGAACCGGGTTTGATTCCTCACTCCTCCACATGAGTGGTGGAGGCTAATCTGGTGAACCAGGTTGGTTTCCCCACTCCTACACATGAAGCCAGCTGGGTGACCTTGGGCTAGTCATACTCTCTCAGCCCCACCTCACAGGGTGTCTGTTGTGAGGAGGGGAAGGGTTTGATTCTCTCTTAAGTGGTAGAGAAGGTCAAATGATGAGCATTTATTTTCAGTCAATAGATGAAAAGAAATATTTTAAATGAAATATTAATTACCAGTGACTTTCTGTTAACTTTCTCTTAGAAGAAAACTGATGAAAATAAAATATATAGCCTTATATTGTATTTTGGATCTCTCTCTCATTTCCCTTCTTGGTTGATTTGTATGTAGTTATTTTAGGAACATATTATGAAATATGTAAATCATTGGGAATTTAATATACAGTAGTGAACAAATATACAACTTGAAAATAAAAATGTTACACTACACTTTTCTCCATTATATAACTATTATTTCTTCTATTTCTTCAAGCATTTTCTCAATATTTCTTCAGGCATTTATTCTCCAGCAACAATTTGGAGAATTAATCATTTTTGGTCTGCTCAAAATGTAGGCTCTATATTTAATATATATCTAATTTCCAATAATCCCAGCTTCTGACATTTTCTCTTGGTTATTTTCTTCAGACAATTTAACAAAATAAGAAAGGAGGGGAGAGGGAGCTACATGATATAAAGATAGTGTGAAAGTTGGCAGTGAGAATGCAATTAGAGCCTTCTTGCAAACAGCTGTCCAAACGCAACAATTTGGTGACTGAATGACTGGATCATTAGTTTGTAAAGCTGAAAGAATGTCTTTGCTTACCACTTCAGTTGGTCTGTAGTATTTGAGACTAACCGTCACATGGATCTTCCCAGTTTCTTTGCATCGGCCTATTTCGTTTTCATTCTTGCCTTCCCACCTAAAAAGATGACAAACATTCAAGCACCCCAAAATGGCTTTACTGCTCTGATGGTATGAGCCTTTGGCTCACTGGCTCTTAAACAAGGCTGGTGTCAATTCTCTCTACCGGGCAATGTAAAGATCATCCACTGGGCCAAAAGCAAAAGTTTGACCAGACGATAGACACAACTGTTTTTGAAGTGCACACATTGTGTTTGATCTGGTGGTTGAGTTGGGGAGAAGCTTTTGCAAGCCAGAGGCCACTGTCAGGGGTATGAAATGTTATCTGTAGTTGACAGATACATCAGCATTTCCATGTGTGTATATATTTCACATATACCAAATACACAACCTGACAAAGTGTGTTTGTGTATTTATGCAAAGCGTTGCACAAATCCTGTATGCCACAAAAAGAGGCCACGAAATTCTGGTTTTCTTGTTGTTACAGATTAACATGGCAGTTCCTCTGGAATTTATGTTTGAGTTAACAGGAATATTAAAGACAAGAGAAAATTGAATTATTAAATAATGTAGTGCACACATGGAGAAAAAGTAACTGGAGAATTCTTCAAAATTAGTGTTTTACATTTAAATATATATTACACCTTTTAAGTTTTCTTCAGGCTTATGACTGTAACATTTGCATTATAAAGTCAAAAAAATTGTTACTTAACAGTTTTTTAAGCTAGTTTTGTTTCTCATCCCCGCCCTGACAATGCTACATTTACATGGAATCTCCAAGCTGCCTTGTGATCTGCTGAAAAAAGAACACTTAAGTAATCACTTTGAAAATCTGAATAAAAGCCAGGCATCTCATTATGTTCTACTATTTTATATCTATATTGCTGTTAGTCAAAGTACGATGAAAGAAAAAAGCTATTTTTAAACAAGCGTTCTGATTTTTTTAGTATGGTCCTTACATTATTATGTAAATACTCCCTAGAAGCCACATGCTGGGTTTTGCAAAAGAGGAAAAACTTGACTCTGTGTTGTGGACTAGCATATGTTCTATTCACGCAATCACTCTTGCTTATAGCCTGTCCTTTTAAAAATATTGAAATGGAACAAAGGAGGTGAATAGACCTCATGTTCACGGGGTGAATTACAACCAGAATGAGCAAATGGTATGCATATGTTTCCACAAGGCTGAAATTCCCTCTCCAAGGCTTAAACACGGATGGCCCTATGCAGATTTGGTCTCACAGAGCACTTTTTTCGAACATCAAACAGTCTCACCCTCAACCATATGCCATGCAGGTCCATAGCTAGGTCATTGTTAAGGAGAATGGGGGTCGATTCTGTTTGCTTGCAGAATATGTCTCTTGTTTAAAAACAATTTATTTCTAGAGTATGTTTAAGTATTTTCTATATTAAATATTCCCATAATTCATAGATCTGACGTATAAATAATACCATCTAAATAAAAGATGGACAGAGGAAGATCACGTGTGTTTGGGGAGCACACTGGTTTCAGAATCCCCTCGCATGAATACAGTATCTCCATTTAGGGACCATAATGGCTGAAATCTGAGATACCAATTGTGCACTTCATTCACAGGTTCATATACATCCCCCCTTGCATGATGCCCCCACTCCCAACCCAGCCAGGTTCTCCAGAAGGATACCACAGTTAGTGGTATCAAAAACAGCTGAGGGGCCAGGATAATCAACATAGAATATTCTCCATATCACTTTCCTAATGATTATCAGTTAGGGCAACCAAGGCAGATTTTGGCCCAAACCAAGGTCTGAATCTGGACTGAAATGGGATGAGATAATCCATATCCTCCAAGACTGCCTGAAGCTGCATAGCCACTAGCCACTCGCACACCTAGCTAAAAAATGGAATGTTGGCCATGAAGTGGTAATTATCTAGGTAATTTGGGTTCCAGGACACCTTTTTCATGAAGGGTATCAATTCTGTTTCCTGTCCATTTCATCAGGCCTCACCAACTGAAAGTCATCCATACAACTGCACTCTAGTAGCTTCCCGAGACTGAAATGATCCAACCATGTGTCCAAGTCAATAGTGAGTGTGAGCAATTTTATCCACAAAATTCACTGCAAAAGATTCAGGCCAA
Organism: Euleptes europaea; assembly: GCF_029931775.1. NCBI lineage: Eukaryota > Metazoa > Chordata > Lepidosauria > Squamata > Sphaerodactylidae > Euleptes > Euleptes europaea. The sequence goes on from NC_079319.1 coordinate 81,198,330, forward strand.
CAACTTTAGGGGCCTGAGGTAGAACTCCATCACAACTTGGAAAAAAAATCCACCAGACATAGTTGTGGAGACATAATAGCAGCAGCGAAGTGAGCTTTCTTTAACATCACCACTGCCACAGAGTAGACATCATAATGTGCTTTCAACTGTGTTCAGTCAGTTCCACTTTGAGTTTTTCTCCACTTGCACTATGAACAAGGTTGCACTTACCAGTAACTGTTGTTCACCGAGAAGTACCTGTGCAGGCCCACATGGGTACTGTACATGCACAGTCTGCTGCAGAGAGTTTTTTGAAGTTCAAAAATACCTACTGGCACTCTTCCCCCCACTGTTTCACCACCTTTCACAGTGTAATATAGAGGGGGTGGAGGAACCCCTCCCTAAGTTCCTCTCTGCCATCCCTGGAGTGAGGCAAGTTGTTGGATTTAAGTGAGAGCTCACAGCAGGGCAGGAGGGAGGAGATGAGTGACTGCACTCAATGAACAACAGTTGCAGGTAAATGCAATCCTGTTTTCATCATTGTGGTACCTATGCTGTCCCATATAGGAGGTTAGAGAGCTGATTTACCAGTCTGAGGAAGGCAGGTGTGAGCTCTCAGTTGAACAGACTGCAGGATCACATTTCCCACTGCTGTGTCTCTTGTGGCATCTACATCCATCTTGTGTTTTTCATGTCTTGTGAAGGTGCATGATGAAGACCATAGCACAGCCTTGGAGAGAGAGTCAATGGGGAGACCATGCCAAAATGCAGCTGAAGTGGTTGAGCTCAAGTAAAGTCATCATGCAGCTGTAGTGGACAGTCAACTTGCACCAGTTTGTAACACATTTTGATGCAATTTACAATCCATCCAGAAATGGATTGTGCAGCCATTTTTTTGCCTATGTCGGGGCCTTTGAAATATATGAAAAGCTTGTCATTTTCCTTGAATGGTTTTGTCCTATTTAGGTAGAACAGGAATGCTCTATGGATATCTAGGGTATGCAGGATTCGCTCCCTGCCATCTTGTGGTTGTGGATAGAGTACTGGAAAAGCGATATCCTGATTTAATTTAGAATTTAGATGTCACTTTAGGGAGGAATTGTAGTGATGTGTGGAGGACTACACTGGTGTCAACCATTTTAAGGCATGGAGGATAATATCTTAATGTTCACTGACTCTTCTTGCTGATGTGATGGTGACAAAAAAAACACTGTCTTTATGGTGAGTAGGCAGAGGGAGCAAGTAGCCATGGGTTTGAATGGTTTGCCCATTAACTTAGAGAGCATGAGGGAGTGGAAGATAGACTGGGGGAAACTGATTTAGTAAATCCCTATGGAAAAAAATGGATTCTCTTTGTGCAAAGAGATTTCCACTCTATGGTGGCTAAGTGGACTCTTAGTGAGGTGAACAATAGCCTTCTTTGAACTAGGTTTAAAAGGTATTCAAACATTTTTTTTCAATGGGGCATGTGAAGCAGAAGCATTTCCAATTGGCCGAATAGGAGCGCCAAGTGGATGATTTCTTGGCATTCGGAAAACTGGTGATAGTTCAATGAACGAGCCACGCTGCTAAATGCAGGCTGGCAGTGTTTGGATGACAGAAGGGCCCCTGTAGGAGAAGGTCATGTTCTTGAGGAAATAGGATGTATGCTGTGGGACATGGATAATAGTGATGGGAAAAACCTAGCTGCACTTATCTGTAACTGTTGCTCATCAAGTGTTCTGTGCAGGCACACATGGGACTGCGCAGGCACGCAGGGCAGCCACGGAAAGATTTTCTAGCTTCCATCCTTCATAGCAACAGCTCTATAGAGCGCTCCCCTTCCCCTCAACTGAGGGCTGCTGTTTACCCGTCCCAATGGTCACCTGACCAAGGGGGAGGAGCGCTCCTCCCTCAGTTCTCCTACCTGCTGCCATGGAGACCAGAAGAACCAAAACCCAGTCCCACAGCAGGGTGGGAGGGAGGGATGTGTGCCTGCACAGAAGAACACTCGATGAACAGTTACAGGTAAGTGCAACTCTTGTTTTTCATCTACATGTCTTCTGTGCAGTCCCACATGGGAGGTTAGCAAGCTCACTTACCAAACATAAGGGGTGGGTGTGGGACTCCTTCATTGAAAAAGTGACTGTAACACCACCTTCCCCACCACAGCATCCCTGCTGGAGTCCACATCCACTGAGTAATGTCTGATGAACATCGATGGATCGGACCATGTAGCAGCTCGGCAGATATCCTGCAGTCTGACCTTGGAACGGCATGCTGCAGATGCCGCCTGCACCCTTGTGGAATTAGCTTTCACCTGCAGGGGGCATGGAACCTTAGCCTTCTCGTATGCTAGTCTAATGGCCGACGAGATCCATCTGGACAAGGATTGAGACGAAACACCCTTTCCCTTGTTAGGACCATGAAAACAAACAAAAAGATTATTCTCTACTCTGAAGTCAGCAGTTCTATATAAATAAAACGTTTAGTGTGTGCGTTGCTTTGTCAGCATTCAATTCTGAACGTGGAAAAAACACCGGTAGTACAATGTCTTGGTTTAGGTGAAACACCGACACTACTTTAGGGAGGAATGTCATGCTAGGCCTTAACACGACCTTGTCCCTATGAAACTTAGTAAACGATTCATCCCATCGCAGGGACGAAATGTCACTAACGCTCCTCACAGAGGTAATGGCCATAAGAAATGCTGTCTTATAGGAGAGCATGGAAATGTCGCAGGATGCCATGGTCTCAAAGGAAGGTTTCATTAAACGTAAGAGTACCAATGAGAGACTCCACCACGGCACTGGAGGTTTCACCGGTGGGTAAACATTATTTAGGCCTTTCAAAAACCTTTCAAAGTATGAATTTGAAAAAAGAGATTTAGAGTCAATGCTGATGGAAAGGCATTTAATCTTGCCAGCATGAAAGCTCTTCTCTGGGTTGGTAAAGCTAAATTGTAAAGGTAATTAGCACAAGAGCCATAAGATGAAATGATGCCTAGAGCGCCAGGGAAACAAGTTCTCAGGGAATGAGGGAAAAAGAGCTGCCTTTCATGATCATATAGTCGCCGTTCTTACTCTGTGCCCATTCAGAAAAACGTTTCCATTTTAGAGCGTAAGATCTTCTAGTGGCAGGATTATGCACTGATAGCAGTACATCTGCTACTCTGTCTGATGAGCAATTTAAAACCAGTTTCTCCAGGCTGCGAGATGCAATAACTGCACTCCCGGCTGGAACAAGGATCCTTTGAGGAGAAGAAGTTCCTTGCAAGGTTGAAAGAATCTCACGTTCCCCTTGGCAAGAAAAGGAAGGGTTTAAGACTTCTCCTGACTTTGTAGATGCTTTCGGGTAAGGAATACAGTGTGAGGGAAAGGTTTAAACCTTCCCTACACATGTCCCATGGTCCCAATAGGAATTGGACCACTACATGCATGATAACTGGGTTTAAAAAAATCACTGGGCACTCGAGACACAGAACTCCCAGCGCACAATTGATCTGGCCCCAGACTAAATGTTTCACAGATTCCAGAAGCTGTGCCTCATTTAATGTTTTGCCTTGCCTTAAGCTTTCCCTAAATGTCTATTGAGCTGCCAGCACACTTTCTTCCTGGCTGTTAGTCAGTCAGTTGGCCTGGGAAACAGGAATGGAGAGATAAAATCACATATATGAAGAGAGGGGACAAAGGAAAAAGCAGAAGTACATCGTAGCATGCTCTTAATCCTTTAAACTGATGAAGAGCATTATGACTGATACAACTCCAAGCATCATTTTATTCCCCGATAGCCATTTAAATAACCTTATGAGAAAAGAGCAGAAAAAACTGTGTAACCTAACAGCTACATTATTATGGTCCAAGTTACATTTTAATTGACATGGAAGTATCCCTTATGCTCAGAGGTTTCTGGAGCCCCACAATGAACCTCATGACAACTCTGTGGACCTCATGATGATCAGAATAACACTGGAAACATGATCAGCCGGAGGCTGTAACTCAAACACAAGAGGAACAAAGGAAGTGTGGCCAACCCTGCCCAGAAAAAGTTTTTCTGAAAAAGCACAGATATCTTTCGATTTCAGTAACCGATGTAGAAATAACTGTTAGTCAGTTTGAGTTACCTGGGTGTAATAATGGAGTCTCCTTTTAAGGATTTTACAGAGGAGCATGAGGATAATTTGTTCTGCAGCTATTTTCATACAAAACAGAGTACACTCGTTAACTATCCTTAAAGGATGTAAACCGCTTGCAGAGTGGGGTTGGGGTGGAAGCAACTCTTAAGTTTTGTCTACTCTTCTTCTCAGAGTGTGTTGACAGAACAGAAGGATCCTCTCTGCATGATTCCTGATCTAAGGCAGAGATAATGCAAACTCAGATTACTCAAAAAGCAGGGTAAAAGCTACACTGGATAAAACAGAAAGTTTATGGGAAGGCTATGCTGTGCTTGTCTAAAACAGAGGGAAAATCATGGCTGTTGTCAGCATCAACAGTCAAATGAAATGAAGCAGGTTTAAAACAAGATGAATGCAGCAGTACACTTCAAATGACATTTAAGTCTAAAAACATTTACTCCAGATTGGTCTAATAAATTCCTCTGGGACAGCTTCTACGTGAGTGGCTTGAATGTAATAGTTTAAGGTTGCTCTTTTCAAACCATTGCCTAGGTTTCAAAAGTATTTCCAGATAGGTCTTCCTCTGTGCGCTGTGCCTGCTGCCCCAGTACAGTTAAAATACAGATGATCACAAGAGCACAGAATTCTTTCATAAAAGTTTACTTCTTCCTTAAATCAAACTCCAGTACCCACGCTGGTGCTGATTTAAGCAGGCATAGTTGATATGGGAAATATTTTTTCAGGCTAATGAACTTTGTCCCCAGTTGTGCTTCAGGTTCGCCACTCCACTGGCACTTGCATGGTAAATGCACAACAGAATATTAATGCGCACCACAAAATTTTATGCTGGCCTTTTAAAGCATCAAAATGAAGGTCCTTAATGAGAAAAGAACTCTCTTTTTAATACCATGTTCCTTTTATTTATATTTGTGTATTTATTTTAAAATATTTATAAGCCTGCTTTTCTCCTGATCCATTAAAACAACACACTTTGCTATGCCCTGTATAACACCAACTCGCATAGTATGGCCACTCTATAGTACATGAAATATACAACTTTAATATTAATAGGTGGGACTAGGCAAAGGAGGACAGAGGATGGCTTTGCCCCCATCTGGCCCTGAAGGAGTGCAACAGAGGCCGGGGGAGGGGTGGGAGAGAGCTAGGGGGTGGTTCGCCCCGGCCATGCACCAGGGGACTGTGGCGGGCCAACACCAGTAGCCCCGCACGCAGTGGCAGTCACTGGGTGGATGGGCCCGCGACTGCACACCACTTGCTGATCCCGATCCCCCATCCCATACTGCGGGTGTGACCCCCAAAATCCTAGTCACCCGTGAAACATCAGACGACAACGTGGGCTAAGCAGAGGCAGGGGGGAAGAGGGAGGGCTGGAGCTGCGGGGGTGCAGTGGGAGCGGCAGTGTGTCAATGGCGACTTTGGCAGCCAGAGGGGCACCCACCCTGGCAAGGGCGACTGCTTTGAATAGGTCAAGGTGCTGGCTGCAGTGAGCAGGTGGCCACAGCTGGTGCAGGGGTTGCAGAGAGTGGGGAAGGTCGCCCAAGACCCCTTCTGCTTGCGTCTGGGATTACAACTGATTACCAAGCAACAGGGATCAGTTCCCCCTGAAGATGCTGGCCGCCTCAGAAGGTCGACTCAATGGCACGATCCCCATTGAAGCCCCTCCCTAAACCCCGCCCTCCTCAGGCTCCGCACCTCAGTCTCCCAGTATTCCCTTGCCTGGAGCTGGCTACCAGCGGGTGAATGCTGGAGAGCCAAGGGAATGATCCTGTCACCTTGGAACCATCAATCGGAGGGGGGGGGGGAGAACCCCACAGCACCTTATATTGGTGGTGGCCTTTGAGAGTCCTGTCCCCAACCAAACCACTTTCCTGCCCGCCCTCCCATCCACCCTGACAGAGATGGACACACAGAGATGCACGTATGGAAGATGCATTTCTTCCATCTTTTCTTTTTTCTGGCTGAATGATCGTCTTTGCCCTCTCGAATAAAAATTTGCCAGGACACTCTCACCTACAAAAATATATTTGCTTGAATATTGCCTATCGCATACACCAGTCTTCCTGCCTTCAGGCTCACTGATAATCTCTCACAATCCTTTTGTCATTGCCAAATTGGTCAGTTACGGTTTATGTTTCCCCTCCAAATAAGTACTGGAAATTACCTTCAAACCGTGGTTTCCAGTGCTGGTTGGAAGGTAAGCACAACCCATGCTTTGGATGCAACAGCAAGTTATAGTTTGTTCTTTCTTTTTTATATAATTTTTTTTATTGCATTTTTATAATAAATCAAAAAAAAGTATACATATAAAAAGGAAAAAAATACATATAACTTATAAGCAAGTTATAGTTTGTTCTGAAAGAGTAAGTCAGGGAGGGATCAGGAGGGATCAGGAAAGGAAAGAGCATAAGCTTGAAATTCGTTCATGTAAAACCAAGCCACCGTTTGGCAGTATGTGTAGATCAGCCCCCAAATAAACCTTGCCTCACTGAAATCAACAGCAATCTTTGCATGGATTTTAAAGTGTTAAACCTGCACAGGAATATTCTTCTGTAAATGATATAATGCGGTTGCGCTGACAGGATACAGGAGCTGGGGGCTGAAGTTCCCCCACCTCCACTGGGAAGCTGGCATCCCTAACCAACTTGCACATTCTTGAAGATAGTCTTTCTTTAAAACATTTCTAGGTTCCCCCTCCCACCCGCCAAACGCTTAAAAATGGCTTACCCAGAATAAAAATAACCTGCTCTGAAAATAATAGGACAATTATGTCTATTTCAGGCAAGGAAAGTAAAAAAGCAGACCAACATGGTGGTGTAGTAGACTGGTTTGTATTGACTGTATTTTTCTTACCATTTGTTTGAAACATTCTCTAAAATCTGCTCAATGCTTTTCTGGGTTATTCCCAACCCTTGAAGCAAAGCATACTTCCACTGCAAATCTATATGCAGAATGATACTAACAGTCTTCACAAACCTTTCCATTACGTGAACTGGGGTTTCCCCCTCCTCTTTATTCAGAGACGATAGTCTCCAACGAACTCTTGAATGTTGCAGTGGTTTCAGGCTATCCTTATAATCCTCCTCTGATTTAATAAGATTAATGACAGAAAATTAGTCTAGACAAGTGTTTGCCTGTTTGGTTTATCCTGTTTGAGTTCAAATTAGAGAAGGGAAGTGTTTCCCCATCGTATTGCTTAATTAGTAGTAGGTAGAAGGAAAAGAGAAAGAAAATAGATACAAGGGAAAATATTTGTTGCTTAAAGGCCTTCCTGTCAGTGCAAAGAACTGAATTAGAATCTTTGAGTCTTATCATTCCAAAATGTTCCTTGGCTCTATTTAAAGAATTATGAATGTACCTTTTTTCAATATATTAAATGAGATTTCAATGATGAAAGGTCAAATTGTTTTCTAGATGAAAAACCTTACAGTTCATATATCAACATTTCCTTTTCTTCATTGGTTCAGATAAAGAAAACAATGAAACAGTGTTATCTCTCAACTAGATTCAATGGTAATTCTGATAACTGGTTAAATTTCAGTACTGTGGAACAAAGTGACAAATGATAATGATTATCAGCTGTTTAAATCTAGTGAGACAAAAGTACTAAAAACAAGGGGAAACATGTAAAATTGTGAACATAAAATAATTCCTCATCATTCCCTCACATATTCCCCTATCACAAACATATGTACACACATAATCCAGTTACACTGAACAGACACTTTACACATAGACATGCACTCAAAAGTTAACAAACACAGTAGTCAGTTTATAAATACCAATGATAAATTTAATTCTAAAAATATGCCCGTTTTTCTGGTCTGGCTTAATTTGTAATGTTAATTTGTAACATGTAGGTCAGGGCACCCTGACTTGATTCTGATACTAACCAGATATCAGGAGAAAGGGAGCTAGTTTTCCAAGGGTCCAGGGCCCTGATTTTGATTGGAACCATCGACCAGGGTAATATACTGAGCTGCCTCTTGGTGCTGGGACTAAGGGGCACTGTGTTATGGTGGTTTGAGTCCTATCTGGGGGATTAGACCCAGAAGGTGGTGCTAGAGGATTCCTGCTCTGTTCCACGGCTTTGGCCTGTGGGGTTCCATAGGGTTCAGTCTTATCCCCCATGCTATTTAATATCTATATGAAGCCACTGGGAGAGGTTATCATGAGGTTTGGGCTGTGGTGTCACCTCCTTCCCTGGAGGTTTTTAAGCAGAGGCTAGATGGCCATCTGTCAGCAATGCTGATTCTATGACCTTAGGCAGTTCATAAGAGGGAGGGCATTTTGGCCATCTTCTGGGCATGAAGTAGGGGTTACTGCTTGTGTGTGGGGGAGGTAGTTGTAAATTTCCTGCATTCTGCAGAGGGTTGGACGAGATGACCCTGGTGGTCCCTTCCAACTCTGACTCTATGATTATATTCTATTATTCAATATGTGGATGATACCCAACTCTACCTTTCTTTTTTACCTAATTCCAAGGAAGCATTTAATGTTGTAAACCGGTGCTTGAAGTCAGTAATGGACTGGATGAGGGTGGACAAATGAATGCAACTTAATCCTGACAAGATAGAGGTTCTCTGGGTTAGCAGAAAGGCAGCCCAGGGACCTGAAGTCTCGCCTGTCTTCCATAGGGTTACACTCCCCTTGAAAAGCCAGGTTCACAGCTTGGGAATGCTGCTTGACACAGTGGTCACCTTAAAAAATCAGGTGGATGCTGTGGCTAGAAGTACTTTTGCCCAGCTTTGGCTGCACCCATTCCTGGATCAGTCTGATCTAGCCAGTGATCCAATAATAGTAAATATTATTATTAATGATAATGATAATGATAACAATGATGATGATAATAATAATAATAATAATAATTTAGGTTTATATCCCATTCTCCCCGGCACCGCTCGGCTCAGGGTGGCTTACAACAGAATAAAAACATATAATATAAATACACAATGGTAAAACATATCATATGAAACTTTAAAACCAGACCCAATTTAACAGAGATGGTGCCCTAATTTGCACACTAGCTCCTATAACATCTCCTCACCAAGGTGGATAGCCAGAATGGTAGTCAAACTGAGCCAATAACCCCAAGTCCAGGAAGGCCTGGCAACTGGGATGGAGAAGGAACAGACAAGGAAAGGGCAAAAAAGGGTAAAACAAAGGAATAGGAGGGAAGGGAAGAAAGGTAGGGCAAGGTGGGGGCAGGGAAGCCAGCCGATCTGCAACGGTTACGGTCCTCAACCATAGGCCTGGTGGAACATCTCAGTCTTACATGCCCTGCAGAACTGAGCTAAGTCCCACAGGGCACAGGTCTCATTCAACAGAGAGTTCCACCAGTCTGGAGATAGTTCTAGGGTCAGGGATTACCAAATTCTTTTCAGTTGAGCGCAACACTCTCTGGGGGTGCCTTTGTTACATCTAGGCTGGAATACTGCAATGTGCTCTACTTGGGGCTACCCTTGTAGAGTGTTCAGAAGCTGCAGCTAGTGCAGAATGCTGTAGCTATACAGTTGTTTGGGGCAAGTTATCTGGGTCATGTGACTCCAATATTACATTGGCTTCTGATCTGTTCCCGAGTCTAATTGAAGGTGTTGGTTTTGACCTTTAAAGCCCTACATGACTTGGGACCAGGATACCTAAAGGACCATCTTCTCCCATATGTTCCTTCCTGGTACTATGATCACAGGGAGCAGTTTCTCTTGACTGTCTCATCAACCAGAGATGTTTGTCTGATGCAGACATGAGAGAGGGCCTTTTCAGTGGCAGACCCACAGTTATGGAACAATCTCCCCAGGGAGGTGAGCTTGGGCCCCTCACTCTCAACCTTTAGGAGGCAGCTGAAGACTATTTTATTCACAATGACATTCAATTAATTTTAGTTCTTTTGCCTACTGGCAATTTTAAATTGTTGATTTTAAATTAGTTATTTTATTGTGCTCTATTGCTGTCTGTATTGTAAGTTGCTGTGAGTTCCTGTAAGGTAGAAAGGTGGCTAATAAATGTATTAATTAAAATAATAAATAAACAAACCATGGCACAGGAAAGAAGGGGATGCAGCCTCCCCTCTACACTATTTTTCTGATCCCTGGGGAGTGCTATTTGGCATACTAGGGAAATTGCACATGTAGCTCACCAGTACACATGTAGCTCCCCAAAGGGGCCAATAACACCTCCCCTGAAGCTGTTCCAGGTCTTGAAAGGGCACGAGGGTGGTAAGGATGATTAGTGCATGTGTAGTCCCACAACTGGGCAAACAACATGACCCCAATCCTGTTTCAGGGCAGTAAAACTGGCAAGGGAGGAAAGGCAGAAGCTCATCCTCCCTCTGGACCATGGTTCCAATCCAAATCAGGCACTTTGGGGAAATAAATTCCCCATAGCTGCCATCTGGTCAATGAGAATGCAAGTTGGATCTGGAAACCCCAATCTGACTCATGGATAAACGTATCATTTAATTTGTCCTTCACATACCAGTTTCACAGTGTCAATGAACAGAGAAGTTGAGAGATGACTCTGCTAGCTGCTTGGTACAGACAAGAGTACCCCATATTCATGCTGAATATAGTGTCTACCAATGAAATTTATTGTGCCAGGTGTCAGCCATACTTCTGTGGGATGCCCAAACACCCCATCGATACCTGGGCCTTGTGTGCTAATATTTTTTTCCTGATCAATCAGAATGTTCACAAACATCTCATCAGTTAAGTCATGAGCTGTGGAAGGCTCATATTAATCCAGTGAAATTTGAGATCTTATTACCTAAGCAATGGGGATTTCAAAAGAGGGAAAAAGGCCTGATGTAGTCCTACAACAGGCTTTCCCCCCTCTTTTGTCCAGGTTATTTGATATTTCAGGGGAAATCAATGTTTTCTGTGCTTTAATACGAAGTGTATCACCTACAGTCATGCACACACTGTAATAATGAACCATTAAAATATTGCTTGAAACTATGAAATTGTGATGATTCTTGTGTAAGGAAAAATTACTACGTTGGTGTTTCTAAGAAATACAATCCTCCATGGTCACACTACTGTAGTTGTACATTGGTTTTTTGTTTGTTTGTTTGTTTGTTTGTTTGCCATCAAGCCACAGCTGACTTATGGCAACCTCGCGGGGTTTTCAAGGCAAGAGACATTCATAGGTTGCTCTTCTAGGTGACCCTGGTGTTCCTTGGTGGTCTTGTTACAGGCTTTAACATATGAGACCATATGAAATGTTAGTTAGTATTGTACATAGACAGAATTTCCCTATTTCTGAATCATTGAACTCTTATTGAAATCCATTCAAGGGCTTTTCTTTCCCTAGTAAAAGCTGGTTGGCAGAAGGTGCCTCTCTCTTTAGAGAGACTGGGGAGGCAAGGAGCACCACTCTCTATAGAAAGGCTGGGGAGCAAGGAACGCTTTCATTCCATGAAGAGGTCTGTCTCTCTCTGTAGCTTTGGTGAAGCATCTTTTGGCCCTAACACTGTCAGCAGAGAGGCCTTGAACACAGTCAGTGTAGAGGCCTTGGAAATATGCCAAGTCTTAAGTCAACATTTAGGAATGACCTGCTCTAGCTAACATCTAGTTGGGTGTCTAAAGCACGTCTCATTGATAGTACAGTAAAATGTGTCTGAGGAATATTACTGGGAATATTAGAACGGTATTAGTTTTATAAACTATAGGGATTCAATATTAATGCTATACTATGCTTATTTTAACCACAGTTCTTAGAATACAAAGTTACGTGCAGAATTATATGTTTTAGATATATTGAATTAATAATATCACTGGTTTTCGTAATAATATAACTGATTGTTCAGTATGTTATCATGACAACAGTAGCTGTCAATGCTAGCAGTGGATGGTTTTGAGGGTGCTACAGGCAGCCTGGCTGGAAAAGGAAGTCCTAAGCCGATCCTGCTTAGCTTCTAATATCTGAGGAGATCAGGGCAGGGCAGTTGCACATACAGTGCATAATTAAAGGAAGCTCTAGAAACTATGATGTGCTAAGCCAGTGGTTCCCAACCTTTTTCGAGTCGCGACCCCCTTTTACAATTGCCAAGTAACCTGCGACCCCTGCCACATTTGCATAAAGCCCCCCGTTCCTTTTTACCTCAGGCTCGCCTCGCCCATTTTTTGGGGGGGGGGGCGAAGCAACAAGTGCTCCCCCTTCTCCTTTCCACCTCAGGCGTGTCCCTCTGCTGGGGACCCCGAAGAGGAGCAACAAGTGCCCCCTTTCTTTTTTACCTCAGGCTCGCCTCCCCCATTTTTTTGGGGGGGGGGCAAAGAGACACAACAAGTGCCCCTTTTATCCTTTCCACCTGAGGTGCACCCCTCCATTTTGTGTGTGTGAGGGGCCTGAATAGAAGTAAGAAGTGCTCCCCCTTTCCTTTCCCCCTCAGGCTCGCCCCTCCATTTTGTGTGTGGGGGGGGGGCGGCGAAGAGAAGCAACAAGTGCACCTCCCTGATTTTCCCTCAGGCACGCGCCCCCCGTCCATTTTGGTGCTTCTCTTTTCCCACGCAAAGTGGGCGAGCTCGGCCGGCCCTCCGGTCTCTGCAACCTCCTCCTCTTCCTTCCTCCGAAGGAGGAGGAGAAGGAGGGAGGGCCGGAGCAGCGCTAGAACTGCCCGCCGCGACTGGCTCTGCTTCGCCCTTCTGAGGGGGGCTGACTCACCGGCAGGGAGGGGGCGAGGGGGCAAAGTCCCCACCGGCCAGGGAAGCAGCGGCGCCTCCCGCGTGCCCCTCCAACTCCCGGCACCGCTGAGGTAAAAGCGCGAAGGGGCTGCCGCGACCCCCCAGAAAACACTTTGCGTCCCCCTTGGGGGTCGCGACCTACAGGTTTGGAACCACTGTGCTAAACGGTGACTACCCTTCTTGAACTCAGTGAGGAAAGAAAATATGACACTTTTGGAAATCAGGAAACATTAATTAAATATGGATTCATACTTGAGCAATTAATTGTTCTGGTTAACAAAAATTTCATTATCCTACACTGAGCCAAACCAAAAAAAAATCTTGTGAATTAATATTATTGTGGAAAATCAGTATCAGGATATTAACAGAGTCTGGTCTAGTTGCTGTTGCTTAGATCAGTTTCAGTTACTGTGGCTTGAGGATGTAGCCAAGTTGCTTCAGGAATCTGTTCTGGTTAATTGCATCTAAATGGAGGAGAATGCCTGGTTTGGTGAAGAAAGTACTGAATTCCTCCTCACGGGATGGGACAGGTCCGATTCTCTTGAGGGAGGCTATCATGAGGCTCCTCCTAAAGAAGCCCTTCAAGGACCCAAGGAGAAAGGAACATCAGCTGCTCCAGGAGGGACACGAGGTTGATGGAGGTGGGGGGGCAGTGGCCTCGGGTAGCACCCCTTTTCAACACTCCATCTCCATTCTCTGCCTGAGGCCTTGGCAAACCATTGTCATACACAGTAGACAATACTGAGCTAGATCAACCAATTATGTATGTGTGCTTACTCTTGCAGCCTACAATGAATATTCCTACTAAGCCCCATTGCATGGGAAAAAATTGAACACCTTGTTTTCATAACCACCATTTGAAATAAGCACTGCTTTAAATTGGAAGTAGGCAACCTTTAGTGGTAGGGGAAATGTGTGTTCAAATATAATGCCAAACTATCTTTTGGTTTCCATGCTTCCATCGCCATCCTCTGCCTAAGGCCTTGGTGAACCACTGCCATACAGAGTAGACGGTACTGAGCTAGAGGGATGAATGTACTTGTTACTACATTTTCCTGATGTATTGGGAAAAGTAAAGGCAACATTTTCATCAGACTAAATAAGCAAGATGGATTCTTTCTCTGTCCAGCCACTCATTTTTTGATTTTATGATAATACAGTAAAAATCTGTGCAATTCTGTGTATTTATTGAATTTGTCAGGCTTTGCTTCTCAAGCCAAAGTTACTGGCCCTGTTAAAAAATTCACTGGCTGCACCAGTGACTTTGATGGCCCAGGGAACAATGCTTATTGTAGCATGATGGAAAAACCTGTGGTTTTCTTTCTGTCCTCCAGCTGAGATTGGTATGCTGATGCATGAGGCACAGAGAAAATACAGAAGGAAGAAAATGAAAAATAATAAACAATAAAAAGATAAATTACAGAATGCACTGACGAAGCCATCCTGATTTTATTTGACCTTGAGAAGGAATTTTGTATTTGCAGTGAAAGTATGTGAAATATGTCCTGTAAATACTCTACACCCATGCCTCAGTGCTTTTATTGTTTGGTATGATTAGACCTATTTAAAATATACAATGAATCTAGTAGCTGTTCCTAAAGACAATGATGGCCAGGGCAAATCTGGGATGATAAGGAAAGTGGATTTACAGGACACAGGCTGAACATTAGCTGATCTGGATGTTTACCCAAAGATGAAACATTTTAAGGGGTTCTGCAGTAAAGGCACAAACGATAACATGCAGTCCAACATTTCACAGTTGAAAACAGAGACATGCTTGTAACATCCCAATTCTCCTGTGAAGGGTTACTGCCCAAATCCTACCTCATGATACACTGATGAAGACTCTACCCTTTCTCCTATATCCATAAAATGGGTTGGTTCTTTGTAATGGTTTTATGATCCATTATTAAAATGAGGCTCACCAGCAGAAATGGCAAACTATGTTCTACATAGCACCTTAATATTCATGCATGGGTAATTTAAATTAGGGGTGGGGGTGGGGGTCTTACTGGCAGTAGGGAGGCCAAGTCTGACATCTAAGCAACATCACCAGTGATATGGTAACATCACTTCCAGCACATGCTGGAAGTGATGTCTTTGTGTCGCTAGTGACGTGGGGACACTCAGGTATGTGGACAAAAACTCTATGGTTACAGCTGTTTTTGCCCAAATGACAGCATTCCATGTTGCTGGTGATGCGATTACATCACTTCGGGTGTCTGCTGGAAAAGACGTCACAAAGTCACTGGCAAACGTTGCTGAGATGATGGGCTAGGCCTCCCCCGTTGCTGATAAATCCCCCCACTAACCAGTTGATTGGTGCTGGATTCCCTGCCCCCTCAGTGGGAGTTTAGCAACCATGTTTTATATGCATGTTTTTAGAAACAGGATTCATACACCCACTGCAGCTCAATCCAGATAAGTCTGAAGTGCAGCTGGTTAATTAAAAAACAAAACTGCTTGAGGCGTTCAGTCCAGCAGAGGTTTGAACTCCCTGTGAAGGAGCAGATTCATAGCTTGAGAGTACTGCTGGATCCTGGTTTATGGTTGGAGGCCCAGGTCTCCTCCATGACATTTATCAGCTTCGGCTATATGCCAGTGACGACCATTCCCCAAAAAGTGTGATCTGCCCACAGTGATCC